>NC_057836.1:77801428-78114285 GCF_910594005.1 Cervus elaphus
TCCCGCCAGCTGCGCACAATGCTCCCAAGCCCGGGAGAAAAGCGCTTCGGGGTGGTGCTCTCTCCCGGCCCTTGCCCCTGAGCCTGGGGGCCAGGCAGGGGGTCCACAGTCCCTGGCCAAGGCAGAACCACATGCACACGTCTGTTCCTGTCCCCTGCACCAGCAGAGAGCTCGGGGGAGCCAGAGACTCTCAGGCAGCTGCTGGGCTGGCCGCCTGTTTGGGAAGGGGCAGAGCCGACCTAGGGGCACACTGGGCCTCTTGCTCTCCCTGCTGCCCTGAGGCTGCTGGGCCAAAGAGGTCTTGGGCATCCAGCCCCTTGCTGGTCCCTTCCCTCTGACGAATCCCTCTGAGCTCCAGCACCTTGCAGTGTGGAGACAGGCCCTGCCAGCAACCTCCTCTCCAAGGAGGCCTCAACCGAGGCCTAGGCCCAGGGGAAAGGCACCAGCGGGGATGAGCCTGGGGAGGCGCCCAGGCATGTCTGGGCCCAGTCCCCGCAGCCTGCCCCTTGGTGGGGCAGTACCCCCGGAGGCCAGGAACGTCTGGGCAAGGCTGGCCAGGCACAGGGGCCCTGCTGGGTCCTGCCCCTGGCCTGTGGGGCCTCTGAGCACAACCGGCTATCTCCCGCTGGAAGACCTCCCCGGCTGCCTCCAAAGGCCGCTTTGCAAGCACTCTCGCCGGCTGTTCCCGCCAGCCGCGCAAAATGCTCCCAAGTCCGGGAGAAAAGCGCTTCGGGGTGGTGCTCTCTCCCGGCCCTTCCCCCTGAGCCTGAGGGCCAGGCAGGGGGTCCACACTCCCAGGCCAAGGCAGAACCACATGCACACGTCTATTCCTGCCCCCTACACCGGCAGAGAGCTCGGGGGAGCCAGAGTCTGTCAGGCAGCTGCTGGGCTGGCTGCCCGTGTAGGAAGGGGCAGAGCCGACCTAGAGGCACAGTGGGCCTCTTGCTCTCCCTGCTGCCCTGAGGCTGCTGGGCCAAAGAGGTCTTGGGCATCCAGCCCCTTGCTGGTCCCTTCCCTCTGACGAGTCCCTCTGAGCTCCAGCACCTTGCAGTGTGGAGACAGGCCCTGCCAGCAACCTCCTCTCCAAGGAGGCCTCAACCGAGGCCTAGGCCCAGGGGAAAGGCACCAGCGGGGATGAGCCTGGGGAGGCGCCCAGACATGTCTGGGCCCAGTCCCCGCAGCCTGCCCCTTGGTGGGCCTGTACCCCCGGAGGCCAGGAAGGTCTGGGCAAGGCTGGCCAGGGGAAGGGGCCCTGCTGGGTCCTGCCCCTGGCCTGTGGGGCCTCTGAGCACAACCGGCCCTCTCCCGCTGGAAGACCTCCCCGGCTGCCTCCAAAGGCCGCTTTGCAAGCACTCTCGCCGGCTGTTCCCGCCAGCCGCGCAAAATGCTCCCAAGTCCGGGAGAAAAGCGCTTCGGGGTGGTGCTCTCTCCCGGCCCTTCCCCCTGAGCCTGAGGGCCAGGCAGGGGGTCCACACTCCCAGGCCAAGGCAGAACCACATGCACACGTCTGTTCCTGCCCCCTACACCGGCAGAGAGCCCGGGGGAGGCAGAGTCTGTCAGGCAGCTGCTGGGCTGGCTGCCCGTGTGGGAAGGGGCAGAGCCGATCTAGAGGCACAGTGGGCCTCTTGCTCTCCCTGCTGCCCTGAGGCTGCTGGGCCAAAGAGGTCTGGGGCATCCAGCCCCTTGCTGGTCCCTTCCCTCTGACGAAGCCCTCTGAGCTCCAGCACCTTACAGTGTGGAGACAGGCCCTGCCAGCAACCTCCTCTCCAAGGAGGCCTCAACCGAGGCCTAGGCCCAGGGGAAAGGCACCAGCGGGGATGAGCCTGGGGAGGCGCCCAGGCATGTCTGGGCCCAGTCCCCGCAGCCTGCCCCTTGCTGGGGCAGTACCCCCGGAGGCCAGGAAGGTCTGGGCAAGGCTGGCCAGGGTCAGGGGCCCTGCTGGGTCCTGCCCCTGGCCTGTGGGGCCTCTGAGCACAACCGGCCCTCTCACGCTGGAAGTCCTCCCCGGCTGCCTCCAAGGCCGCTTTGCAAGCACTCTCGCCGGCTGTTCCCGCCAGCTGCGCACAATGCTCCCAAGCCCGGGAGAAAAGCGCTTCGGGGTGGTGCTCTCTCCCGGCCCTTGCCCCTGAGCCTGGGGGCCAGGCAGGGGGTCCACAGTCCCTGGCCAAGGCAGAACCACATGCACAGGTCTGTTCCTGTCCCCTGCACCAGCAGAGAGCTCGGGGGAGCCAGAGACTCTCAGGCAGCTGCTGGGCTGGCCGCCTGTTTGGGAAGGGGCAGAGCCGACCTAGGGGCACACTGGGCCTCTTGCTCTCCCTGCTGCCCTGAGGCTGCTGGGCCAAAGAGGTCTTGGGCATCCAGCCCCTTGCTGGTCCCTTCCCTCTGACGAGTCCCTCTGAGCTCCAGCACCTTGCAGTGTGGAGACAGGCCCTGCCAGCAACCTCCTCTCCAAGGATGCCTCAACCGAGGCCTGGGCCCAGGGGAAAGGCACCAGCGGGGATGAGCCTGGGGAGGCGCCCAGGCATGTCTGGGCCCAGTCCCCGCAGCCTGCCCCTTGGTGGGGCAGTACCCCCGGAGGCCAGGAACGTCTGGGCAAGGCTGGCCAGGGACAGGGGCCCTGCTGGGTCCTGCCCCTGGCCTGTGGGGCCTCTGAGCACAACCGGCCCTCTCCCGCTGGAAGACCTCCCCGGCTGCCTCCAAAGGCCGCTTTGCAAGCACTCTCGCCGGCTGTTCCCGCCAGCTGCGCACAATGCTCCCAAGCCCGGGAGAAAAGCGCTTCGGGGTGGTGCTCTCTCCCGGCCCTTGCCCCTGAGCCTGGGGGCCAGGCAGGGGGTCCACAGTCCCTGGCCAAGGCAGAACCACATGCACAGGTCTGTTCCTGTCCCCTGCACCAGCAGAGAGCTCGGGGGAGCCAGAGACTCTCAGGCAGCTGCTGGGCTGGCCGCCTGTTTGGGAAGGGGCAGAGCCGACCTAGGGGCACACTGGGCCTCTTGCTCTCCCTGCTGCCCTGAGGCTGCTGGGCCAAAGAGGTCTTGGGCATCCAGCCCCTTGCTGGTCCCTTCCCTCTGACGAGTCCCTCTGAGCTCCAGCACCTTGCAGTGTGGAGACAGGCCCTGCCAGCAACCTCCTCTCCAAGGAGGCCTCAACCGAGGCCTAGGCCCAGGGGAAAGGCACCAGCGGGGATGAGCCTGGGGAGGCGCCCAGGCATGTCTGGGCCCAGTCCCCGCAGCCTGCCCCTTGGTGGGGCAGTACCCCCGGAGGCCAGGAAGGTCTGGGCAAGGCTGGCCAGGGTCAGGCGCCCTGCTGGGTCCTGCCCCTGGCCTGTGGGGCCTCTGAGCACAACCGGCCCTCTCACGCTGGAAGTCCTCCCCGGCTGCCTCCAAGGCCGCTTTGCAAGCACTCTCGCCGGCTGTTCCCGCCAGCTGCGCACAATGCTCCCAAGCCCGGGAGAAAAGCGCTTCGGGGTGGTGCTCTCTCCCGGCCCTTGCCCCTGAGCCTGGGGGTCAGGCAGGGGGTCCACAGTCCCTGGCCAAGGCAGAACCACATGCACTGGTCTGTTCCTGTCCCCTGCACCAGCAGAGAGCTCAGGGGAGCCAGAGACTCTCAGGCAGCTGCTGGGCTGGCCGCCTGTTTGGGAAGGGGCAGAGCCGACCTAGGGGCACACTGGGCCTCTTGCTCTCCCTGCTGCCCTGAGGCTGCTGGGCCAAAGAGGTCTTGGGCATCCAGCCCCTTGCTGGTCCCTTCCCTCTGACGAGTCCCTCTGAGCTCCAGCACCTTGCAGTGTGGAGACAGGCCCTGCCAGCAACCTCCTCTCCAAGGAGGCCTCAACCGAGGCCTAGGCCCAGGGGAAAGGCACCAGCGGGGATGAGCCTGGGGAGGCGACCAGGCATGTCTGGGCCCAGTCCCCGCAGCCTGCCCCTTGGTGGGGCAGTACCCCCGGAGGCCAGGAAGGTCTGGGCAAGGCTGGCCAGGGGCAGGGGCCCTGCTGGGTCCTGCCCCTGGCCTGTGGGGCCTGTGAGCACAACCGGCCCTCTCACACTGGAAGTCCTCCCCGGCTGCCTCCAAGGCCGCTTGGCAAGCACTCTCGCCGGCTGTTCCCGCCAGCTGCGCACAATGCTCCCAAGACCGGGAGAAAAGCGCTTCGGGGTGGTGCTCTCTCCCGGCCCTTGCCCCTGAGCCTGGGGGCCAGGCAGGGGGTCCACAGTCCCTGGCCAAGGCAGAACCACATGCACAGGTCTGTTCCTGTCCCCTGCACCAGCAGAGAGCTCAGGGGAGCCAGAGACTCTCAGGCAGCTGCTGGGCTGGCCGCCTGTTTGGGAAGGGGCAGAGCCGACCTAGGGGCACACTGGGCCTCTTGCTCTCCCTGCTGCCCTGAGGCTGCTGGGCCAAAGAGGTCTTGGGCATCCAGCCCCTTGCTGGTCCCTTCCCTCTGACGAGTCCCTCTGAGCTCCAGCACCTTGCAGTGTGGAGACAGGCCCTGCCAGCAACCTCCTCTCCAAGGAGGCCTCAACCGAGGCCTAGGCCCAGGGGAAAGGCACCAGCGGTGATGAGCCTGGGGAGGCGCCCAGGCATGTCTGGGCCCAGTCCCCGCAGCCTGCCCCTTGGTGGGGCAGTACCCCCGGAGGCCAGGAACGTCTGGGCAAGGCTGGCCAGGGGAAGGGGACCTGCTGGGTCCTGCCCCTGGCCTGTGGGGCCTCTGAGCACAACCGGCCCTCTCCCGCTGGAAGACCTCCCCGGCTGCCTCCAAAGGCCGCTTTGCAAGCACTCTCGCCGGCTGTTCCCGCCAGCCGCGCAAAATGCTCCCAAGTCCGGGAGAAAAGCGCTTCGGGGTGGTGCTCTCTCCCGGCCCTTCCCCCTGATCCTGAGGGCCAGGCAGGGGGTCCACACTCCCAGGCCATGGCAGAACCACATGCACACGTCTGTTCCTGCCCCCTGCACCAGCAGAGAGCTCGGGGGAGCCAGAGACTCTCAGGCAGCTGCTGGGCTGGCCGCCTGTTTGGGAAGGGGCAGAGCCGACCTAGGGGCACACTGGGCCTCTTGCTCTCCCTGCTGCCCTGAGGCTGCTGGGCCAAAGAGGTCTTGGGCATCCAGCCCCTTGCTGGTCCCTTCCCTCTGACGAGTCCCTCTGAGCTCCAGCACCTTGCAGTGTGGAGACAGGCCCTGCCAGCAACCTCCTCTCCAAGGAGGCCTCAACCGAGGCCTAGGCCCAGGGGAAAGACACCAGCGGGGATGAGCCTGGGGAGGCGCCCAGGCATGTCTGGGCCCAGTCCCCGCAGCCTGCCCCTTGGTGGGGCAGTACCCCCGGAGGCCAGGAAGGTCTGGGCAAGGCTGGCCAGGGGCAGGGGCCCGGCTGGGTCCTGACCCTGGCCTGTGGGGCCTCTGAGCACAACCGGCCCTCTCATGCTGGAAGTCCTCCCCGGCTGCCTCCAAAGGCCGCTTTGTAAGCACTCTCGCCGGCTGTTCCCGCCAGCCGCGCAAAATGATCCCAAGTCCGGAAGAAAAGCGCTTCGGGGTGGTGCTATCTCCCGGCCCTTCCCCCTGAGCCTGAGGGCCAGGCAGGGGGTCCACACTCCCAGGCCAAGGCAAAACCACATGCACACGTCTGTTCCTGCCCCATACACCGGCAGAGAGCTCGGGGTAGCCAGAGTCTGTCAGGCAGCTGCTGGGCTGGCTGCCCGTGTGGGAAGGGGCAGAGCCAACCTAGAGGCACAGTGGGCCTCTTGCTCTCCCTGCTGCCCTGAGGCTGCTGGGCCAAAGAGGTCTTGGGCATCCAGCCCCTTGCTGGTCCCTTCCCTCTGACGAAGCCCTCTGAGCTCCAGCACCTTGCAGTGTGGAGAGAGCCCCTGCCAGCAACCTCCTCTCCAAGGAGGCCTCAAGCGAGGCCTAGGCCCAGGGGAAAGGCACCAGCGGGGATGAGCCTGGGGAGGCGCCCGGGCATGTCTGGACCCAGTCCCCGCAGCCTGCCCCTTGGTGGGGCAGTAGCCCCGGAGGCCAGGAAGGTCTGGGCAAGGCTGGCCAGGGGAAGGGGACTTGCTGGGTCCTGCCCCTGGCCTGTGGGGCCTCTGAGCACAACCGGCCCTCTCCCGCTGGAAGACCTCCCCGGCTGGCTCCAAAGGCCGCTTTGCAAGCACTCTCACCGGCTGTTCCCGCCAGCTGCGCACAATGCTCCCAAGCCCGGGAGAAAAGCGCTTCGGGGTGGTGCTCTCTCCCGGCCCTTGCCCCTGAGCCTGGGGGCCAGGCAGGGGGTCCACAGTCCCTGGCCAAGGCAGAACCACATGCACAGGTCTGTTCCTGTCCCCTGCACCAGCAGAGAGCTCGGGGGAGCCAGAGACTCTCAGGCAGCTGCTGGGCTGGCCGCCTGTTTGGGAAGGGGCAGAGCCGACCTAGGGGCACACTGGGCCTCTTGCTCTCCCTGCTGCCCTGAGGCTGCTGGGCCAAAGAGGTCTTGGGCATCCAGCCCCTTGCTGGTCCCTTCCCTCTGACGAGTCCCTCTGAGCTCCAGCACCTTGCAGTGTGGAGACAGGCCCTGCCAGCAACCTCCTCTCCAAGGAGGCCTCAACCGAGGCCTAGGCCCAGGGGAAAGGCACCAGCGGGGATGAGCCTGGGGAGGCGCCCAGGCATGTCTGGGCCCAGTCCCCGCAGCCTGCCCCTTGGTGGGGCAGTACCCCCGGAGGCCAGGAACGTCTGGGCAAGGCTGGCCAGGGACAGGGGCCCTGCTGGGTCCTGCCCCTGGCCTGTGGGGCCTCTGAGCACAACCGGCTATCTCCCGCTGGAAGACCTCCCCGGCTGCCTCCAAAGGCCGCTTTGCGAGCACTCTCGCCGGCTGTTCCCTCCAGCCGCGCAAAATGCTCCCAAGTCCGGGAGAAAAGCGCTTCGGGGTGGTGCTCTCTCCCGGCCCTTCCCCCTGAGCCTGAGGGCCAGGCAGGGGGTCCACACTCCAAGGCCAAGGCAGAACCACATGCACACGTCTGTTCCTGCCCCCTACACCGGCAGAGAGCTCGGGGGAGCCAGAGTCTGTCAGGCAGCTGCTGGGCTGGCTGCCCGTGTGGGAAGGGGCAGAGCCGACCTAGAGGCACAGTGGGCCTCTTGCTCTCCCTGCTGCCCTGAGGCTGCTGGGCCAAAGAGGTCTTGGGCATCCCTCCCCTTGCTGGTCCCTTCCCTCTGACGAAGCCCTCTGAGCTCCAGCACCTTGCAGTGTGGAGACAGGCCCTGCCAGCAACCTCCTCTCCAAGGAGGCCTCAACCGAGGCCTAGGCCCAGGGGAAAGGCACCAGCGGGGATGAGCCTGGGGAGGCGCCCAGGCATGTCTGGGCCCAGTCCCCGCAGCCTGCCCCTTGGTGGGGCAGTACCCCCGGAGGCCAGGAACGTCTGGGCAAGGCTGGCCAGGGTCAGGGGCCCTGCTGGGTCCTGACCCTGGCCTGTGGGGCCTCTGAGCACAACCGGCCCTCTCACGCTGGAAGTCCTCCCCGGCTGCCTCCAAGGCCGCTTTGCAAGCACTCTCGCCGGCTGTTCCCGCCAGCTGCGCACAATGCTCCCAAGCCCGGGAGAAAAGCGCTTCGGGGTGGTGCTCTCTCCCGGCCCTTGCCCCTGAGCCTGGGGGCCAGGCAGGGGGTCCACAGTCCCTGGCCAAGGCAGAACCACATGCACACGTCTGTTCCTGCCCCCTGCACCGGCAGAGAGCTCGGGGGAGCCAGAGACTGTCAGGCAGCTGCTGGGCTGGCCGCCTGTGTTGGAAGGGGCAGAGCCGACCTAGGGGCACACTGGGCCTCTTGCTCTCCCTGCTGCCCTGAGGCTGCTGGGCCAAAGAGGTCTTGGGCATCCAGCCCCTTGCTGGTCCCTTCCCTCTGACGAAGACCTCTGAGCTCCAGCACCTTGCAGTGTGGAGAGAGCCCCTGCCAGGAACCTCCTCTCCAAGGAGGCCTCAACCGAGGCCTAGGCCCAGGGGAAAGGCACCAGCGGGGATGAGCCTGGGGAGGCGCCCGGGCATGTCTGGACCCAGTCCCCGCAGCCTGCCCCTTGGTGGGGCAGTAGCCCCGGAGGCCAGAAAGGTCTGGGCAAGGCTGTCCAGGGGAAAGGGACTTGCTGGGTCCTGCCCCTGGCCTGTGGGGCCTCTGAGCACAACCGGCCCTCTCCCGCTGGAAGACCTCCCCGGCTGCCTCCAAAGGCCGCTTTGCAAGCACTCTCGCCGGCTGTTCCCGCCTGCTGCGCACAATGCTCCCAAGCCCGGGAGAAAAGCGCTTCGGGGTGGTGCTCTCTCCCGGCCCTTGCCCCTGAGCCTGGGGGCCAGGCAGGGGGTCCACAGTCCCTGGCCAAGGCAGAACCACATGCACAGGTCTGTTCCTGTCCCCTGCACCAGCAGAGAGCTCGGGGGAGCCAGAGACTCTCAGGCAGCTGCTGGGCTGGCCGCTTGTTTGGGAAGGGGCAGAGCCGACCTAGGGGCACACTAGGCCTCTTGCTCTCCCTGCTGCCCTGAGGCTGCTGGGCCAAAGAGGTCTTGGGCATCCAGCCCCTTGCTGGTCCCTTCCCTCTGACGAGTCCCTCTGAGCTCCAGCACCTTGCAGTGTGGAGACAGGCCCTGCCAGCAACCTCCTCTCCAAGGAGGCCTCAACCGAGGCCTAGGCCCAGGGGAAAGGCACCAGCGGGGATGAGCCTGGGGAGGCGCCCAGGCATGTCTGGGCCCAGTCCCCGCAGCCTGCCCCTTGGTGGGGCAGTACCCCCGGAGGCCAAGAACGTGTGGGCAAGGCTGGCCAGGGACAGGGGCCCTGCTGGGTCCTGCCCCTGGCCTGTGGGGCCTCTGAGCACAACCGTCCCTCTCCCGCTGGAAGACCTCCCCGGCTGCCTCCAAAGGCCGCTTTGCAAGCACTCTCGCCGCCTGTTCCCGCCAGCTGCGCACAATGCTCCCAAGCCCGGGAGAAAAGCGCTTCGGGCTGGTGCTCTCTCCCGGCCCTTGCCCCTGAGCCTGGGGGCCAGGCAGGGGGTCCACAGTCCCTGGCCAAGGCAGAACCACATGCACAGGTCTGTTCCTGTCCCCTGCACCAGCAGAGAGCTCGGGGGAGCCAGAGACTCTCAGGCAGCTGCTGGGCTGGCCGCCTGTTTGGGAAGGGGCAGAGCCGACCTAGGGGCACACTGGGCCTCTTGCTCTCCCTGCTGCCCTGAGGCTGCTGGGCCAAAGAGGTCTTGGGCATCCAGCCCCTTGCTGGTCCCTTCCCTCTGACGAGTCCCTCTGAGCTCCAGCACCTTGCAGTGTGGAGACAGGCCCTGCCAGCAACCTCCTCTCCAAGGAGGCCTCAACCGAGGCCTAGGCCCAGGGGAAAGGCACCAGCGGGGATGAGCCTGGGGAGGCGCCCAGGCATGTCTGGGCCCAGTCCCCGCAGCCTGCCCCTTGGTGGGGCAGTACCCCCGGAGGCCAGGAACGTCTGGGCAAGGCTGGCCAGGGTCAGGGGCCCTGCTGGGTCCTGCCCCTGGCCTGTGGGGCCTCTGAGCACAACCGGCCCTCTCACGCTGGAAGTCCTCCCCGGCTGCCTCCAAGGCCGCTTTGCAAGCACTCTCGCCGGCTGTTCCCGCCAGCTGCGCACAATGCTCCCAAGCCAGGGAGAAAAGCGCTTCGGGGTGGTGCTCTCTCCCGGCCCTTGCCCCTGAGCCTGGGGGCCAGGCAGGGGGTCCACAGTCCCAGGCCAAGGCAGAACCACATGCACACGTCTGTTCCTGCCCCCTGCACCGGCAGAGAGCTCGGGGGAGCCAGAGACTGTCAGGCAGCTGCTGGGCTGGCCGCCTGTGTGGGAAGGGGCAGAGCCGACCTAGGGGCACACTGGGCCTCTTGCTCTCCCTGCTGCCCTGAGGCTGCTGGGCCAAAGAGGTCTTGGGCATCCAGCCCCTTGCTGGTCCCTTCCCTCTGACGAAGACCTCTGAGCTCCAGCACCTTGCAGTGTGGAGAGAGCCCCTGCCAGGAACCTCCTCTCCAAGGAGGCCTCAACCGAGGCCTAGGCCCAGGGGAAAGGCACCAGCGGGGATGAGCCTGGGGAGGCGCCCGGGCATGTCTGGACCCAGTCCCCGCAGCCTGCCCCTTGGTGGGGCAGTAGCCCCGGAGGCCAGAAAGGTCTGGGCAAGGCTGGCCAGGGGAAGGGGACTTGCTGGGTCCTGCCCCTGGCCTGTGGGGCCTCTGAGCACAACCGGCCCTCTCCCGCTGGAAGACCTCCCCGGCTGCCTCCAAAGGCCGCTTTGCAAGCACTCTCGCCGGCTGTTCCCGCCAGCTGCGCACAATGCTCCCAAGACCGGGAGAAAAGCGCTTCGGGGTGGTGCTCTCTCCCGGCCCTTGCCCCTGAGCCTGGGGGCCAGGCAGGGGGTCCACAGTCCCTGGCCAAGGCAGAACCACATGCACAGGTCTGTTCCTGTCCCCTGCACCAGCAGATAGCTCGGGGGAGCCAGAGACTCTCAGGCAGCTGCTGGGCTGGCCGCCTGTTTGGGAAGGGGCAGAGCCGACCTAGGGGCACACTGGGCCTCTTGCTCTCCCTGCTGCCCTGAGGCTGCTGGGCCAAAGAGGTCTTGGGCATCCAGCCCCTTACTGGTCCCTTCCCTCTGACGAGTCCCTCTGAGCTCCAGCACCTTGCAGTGTGGAGACAGGCCCTGCCAGCAACCTCCTCTCCAAGGAGGCCTCAACCGAGGCCTAGGCCCAGGGGAAAGGCACCAGCGGGGATGAGCCTGGGGAGGCGCCCAGGCATGTCTGGGCCCAGTCCCCGCAGCCTGCCCCTTGGTGGGGCAGTACCCCCGGAGGCCAGGAAGGTCTGGGCAAGGCTGGCCAGGGTCAGGGGCCCTGCTGGGTCCTGCCCCTGGCCTGTGGGGCCTCTGAGCACAACCGGCCCTCTCACGCTGGAAGTCCTCCCCGGCTGCCTCCAAGGCCGCTTTGCAAGCACTCTCGCCGGCTGTTCCCGCCAGCTGCGCACAATGCTCCCAAGCCCGGGAGAAAAGCGCTTCGGGGTGGTGCTCTCTCCCGGCCCTTGCCCCTGAGCCTGGGGGCCAGGCAGGGGGTCCACAGTCCCAGGCCAAGGCAGAACCACATGCACACGTCTGTTCCTGCCCCCTGCACCGGCAGAGAGCTCGGGGGAGCCAGAGACTGTCAGGCAGCTGCTGGGCTGGCCGCCTGTGTGGGAAGGGGCAGAGCCGACCTAGGGGCACACTGGGCCTCTTGCTCTCCCTGCTGCCCTGAGGCTGCTGGGCCAAAGAGGTCTTGGGCATCCAGCCCCTTGCTGGTCCCTTCCCTCTGACGAAGACCTCTGAGCTCCAGCACCTTGCAGTGTGGAGAGAGCCCCTGCCAGGAACCTCCTCTCCAAGGAGGCCTCAACCGAGGCCTAGGCCCAGGGGAAAGGCACCAGCGGGGATGAGCCTGGGGAGGCGCCCGGGCATGTCTGGACCCAGTCCCCGCAGCCTGCCCCTTGGTGGGGCAGTAGCCCCGGAGGCCAGGAAGGTCTGGGCAAGGCTGGCCAGGGGAAGGGGACTTGCTGGGTCCTGCCCCTGGCCTGTGGGGCCTCTGAGCACAACCGGCCCTCTCCCGCTGGAAGACCTCCCCGGCTGCCTCCAAAGGCCGCTTTGCAAGCACTCTCGCCGGCTGTTCCCGCCAGCTGCGCACAATGCTCCCAAGCCCGGGAGAAAAGCGCTTCGGGGTGGTGCTCTCTCCCGGCCCTTGCCCCTGAGCCTGGGGGCCAGGCAGGGGGTCCACAGTCCCTGGCCAAGGCAGAACCACATGCACAGGTCTGTTCCTGTCCCCTGCACCAGCAGAGAGCTCGGGGGAGCCAGAGACTCTCAGGCAGCTGCTGGGCTGGCCGCCTGTTTGGGAAGGGGCAGAGCCGACCTAGGGGCACACTGGGCCTCTTGCTCTCCCTGCTGCCCTGAGGCTGCTGGGCCAAAGAGGTCTTGGGCATCCAGCCCCTTGCTGGTCCCTTCCCTCTGACGAGTCCCTCTGAGCTCCAGCACCTTGCAGTGTGGAGACAGGCCCTGCCAGCAACCTCCTCTCCAAGGAGGCCTCAACCGAGGCCTAGGCCCAGGGGAAAGGCACCAGCGGGGATGAGCCTGGGGAGGCGCCCAGGCATGTCTGGGCCCAGTCCCCGCAGCCTGCCCCTTGGTGGGGCAGTACCCCCGGAGGCCAGGAACGTCTGGGCAAGGCTGGCCAGGGTCAGGGGCCCTGCTGGGTCCTGCCCCTGGCCTGTGGGGCCTCTGAGCACAACCGGCCCTCTCACGCTGGAAGTCCTCCCCGGCTGCCTCCAAGGCCGCTTTGCAAGCACTCTCGCCGGCTGTTCCCGCCAGCTGCGCACAATGCTCCCAAGCCCGGGAGAAAAGCGCTTCGGGGTGGTGCTCTCTCCCGGCCCTTGCCCCTGAGCCTGGGGGCCAGGCAGGGGGTCCACAGTCCCAGGCCAAGGCAGAACCACATGCACACGTCTGTTCCTGCCCCCTGCACCGGCAGAGAGCTCGGGGGAGCCAGAGACTGTCAGGCAGCTGCTGGGCTGGCCGCCTGTGTGGGAAGGGGCAGAGCCGACCTAGGGGCACACTGGGCCTCTTGCTCTCCCTGCTGCCCTGAGGCTGCTGGGCCAAAGAGGTCTTGGGCATCCAGCCCCTTGCTGGTCCCTTCCCTCTGACGAAGACCTCTGAGCTCCAGCACCTTGCAGTGTGGAGAGAGCCCCTGCCAGGAACCTCCTCTCCAAGGAGGCCTCAACCGAGGCCTAGGCCCAGGGGAAAGGCACCAGCGGGGATGAGCCTGGGGAGGCGCCCGGGCATGTCTGGACCCAGTCCCCGCAGCCTGCCCCTTGGTGGGGCAGTAGCCCCGGAGGCCAGAAAGGTCTGGGCAAGGCTGGCCAGGGGAAGGGGACTTGCTGGGTCCTGCCCCTGGCCTGTGGGGCCTCTGAGCACAACCGGCCCTCTCCCGCTGGAAGACCTCCCCGGCTGCCTCCAAAGGCCGCTTTGCAAGCACTCTCGCCGGCTGTTCCCGCCAGCTGCGCACAATGCTCCCAAGCCCGGGAGAAAAGCGCTTCGGGGTGGTGCTCTCTCCCGGCCCTTGCCCCTGAGCCTGGGGGCCAGGCAGGGGGTCCACAGTCCCTGGCCAAGGCAGAACCACATGCACAGGTCTGTTCCTGTCCCCTGCACCAGCAGATAGCTCGGGGGAGCCAGAGACTCTCAGGCAGCTGCTGGGCTGGCCGCCTGTTTGGGAAGGGGCAGAGCCGACCTAGGGGCACACTGGGCCTCTTGCTCTCCCTGCTGCCCTGAGGCTGCTGGGCCAAAGAGGTCTTGGGCATCCAGCCCCTTACTGGTCCCTTCCCTCTGACGAGTCCCTCTGAGCTCCAGCACCTTGCAGTGTGGAGACAGGCCCTGCCAGCAACCTCCTCTCCAAGGAGGCCTCAACCGAGGCCTAGGCCCAGGGGAAAGGCACCAGCGGGGATGAGCCTGGGGAGGCGCCCAGGCATGTCTGGGCCCAGTCCCCGCAGCCTGCCCCTTGGTGGGGCAGTACCCCCGGAGGCCAGGAACGTCTGGGCAAGGCTGGCCAGGGTCAGGGGCCCTGCTGGGTCCTGCCCCTGGCCTGTGGGGCCTCTGAGCACAACCGGCCCTCTCACGCTGGAAGTCCTCCCCGGCTGCCTCCAAGGCCGCTTTGCAAGCACTCTCGCCGGCTGTTCCCGCCAGCTGCGCACAATGCTCCCAAGCCCGGGAGAAAAGCGCTTCGGGGTGGTGCTCTCTCCCGGCCCTTGCCCCTGAGCCTGGGGGCCAGGCAGGGGGTCCACAGTCCCAGGCCAAGGCAGAACCACATGCACACGTCTGTTCCTGCCCCCTGCACCGGCAGAGAGCTCGGGGGAGCCAGAGACTGTCAGGCAGCTGCTGGGCTGGCCGCCTGTGTGGGAAGGGGCAGAGCCGACCTAGGGGCACACTGGGCCTCTTGCTCTCCCTGCTGCCCTGAGGCTGCTGGGCCAAAGAGGTCTTGGGCATCCAGCCCCTTGCTGGTCCCTTCCCTCTGACGAAGACCTCTGAGCTCCAGCACCTTGCAGTGTGGAGAGAGCCCCTGCCAGGAACCTCCTCTCCAAGGAGGCCTCAACCGAGGCCTAGGCCCAGGGGAAAGGCACCAGCGGGGATGAGCCTGGGGAGGCGCCCGGGCATGTCTGGACCCAGTCCCCGCAGCCTGCCCCTTGGTGGGGCAGTAGCCCCGGAGGCCAGGAAGGTCTGGGCAAGGCTGGCCAGGGGAAGGGGACTTGCTGGGTCCTGCCCCTGGCCTGTGGGGCCTCTGAGCACAACCGGCCCTCTCCCGCTGGAAGACCTCCCCGGCTGGCTCCAAAGGCCGCTTTGCAAGCACTCTCGCCGGCTGTTCCCGCCAGCTGCGCACAATGCTCCCAAGCCCGGGAGAAAAGCGCTTCGGGGTGGTGCTCTCTCCCGGCCCTTGCCCCTGAGCCTGGGGGCCAGGCAGGGGGTCCACAGTCCCTGGCCAAGGCAGAACCACATGCACAGGTCTGTTCCTGTCCCCTGCACCAGCAGAGAGCTCGGGGGAGCCAGAGACTCTCAGGCAGCTGCTGGGCTGGCCGCCTGTTTGGGAAGGGGCAGAGCCGACCTAGGGGCACACTGGGCCTCTTGCTCTCCCTGCTGCCCTGAGGCTGCTGGGCCAAAGAGGTCTTGGGCATCCAGCCCCTTGCTGGTCCCTTCCCTCTGACGAGTCCCTCTGAGCTCCAGCACCTTGCAGTGTGGAGACAGGCCCTGCCAGCAACCTCCTCTCCAAGGAGGCCTCAACCGAGGCCTAGGCCCAGGGGAAAGGCACCAGCGGGGATGAGCCTGGGGAGGCGCCCAGGCATGTCTGGGCCCAGTCCCCGCAGCCTGCCCCTTGGTGGGGCAGTACCCCCGGAGGCCAGGATCGTCTGGGCAAGGCTGGCCAGGGACAGGGGCCCTGCTGGGTCCTGCCCCTGGCCTGTGGGGCCTCTGAGCACAACCGGCCCTCTCCCGCTGGAAGACCTCCCCGGCTGCCTCCAAAGGCCGCTTTGCAAGCACTCTCGCCGGCTGTTCCCGCCAGCCGCGCAAAATGCTCCCAAGTCCGGGAGAAAAGCGCTTCGGGGTGGTGCTCTCTCCCGGCCCTTCCCCCTGAGCCTGAGGGCCAGGCAGGGGGTCCACACACCCAGGCTAAGGCAGAACCACATGCACACGTCTGTTCCTGCCCCCTACACCGGCAGAGAGCTCGGGGGAGCCAGAGACTCTCAGGCAGCTGCTGGGCTGGCCGCCTGTTTGGGAAGGGGCAGAGCCGACCTAGGGGCACACTGGGCCTCTTGCTCTCCCTGCTGCCCTGAGGCTGCTGGGCCAAAGAGGTCTTGGGCATCCAGCCCCTTGCTGGTCCCTTCCCTCTGACGAGTCCCTCTGAGCTCCAGCACCTTGCAGTGTGGAGACAGGCCCTGCCAGCAACCTCCTCTCCAAGGAGGCCTCAACCGAGGCCTAGGCCCAGGGGAAAGGCACCAGCGGGGATGAGCCTGGGGAGGCGCCCGGGCATGTCTGGACACAGTCCCCGAAGCCTGCCCCTTGGTGGGGCAGTAGCCCCGGAGGCCAGAAAGGTCTGGGCAAGGCTGGCCAGGGGAAGGGGCCCTGCTGGGTCCTGCCCCTGGCCTGTGGGGCCTCTGAGCACAACCGGCCCTCTCACGCTGGAAGTCCTCCCCGGCTGCCTCCAAGGCCGCTTTGCAAGCACTCTCGCCGGCTGTTCCCGCCAGCTGCGCACAATGCTCCCAAGCCCGGGAGAAAAGCGCTTCGGGGTGGTGCTCTCTCCCGGCCCTTGCCCCTGAGCCTGGGGGCCAGGCAGGCGGTCCACAGTCCCAGGCCAAGGCAGAACCACATGCACACGTCTGTTCCTGCCCCCTGCACCGGCAGAGAGCTCGGGGGAGCCAGAGACTGTCAGGCAGCTGCTGGGCTGGCCGCCTGTGTGGGAAGGGGCAGAGCCGACCTAGGGGCACACTGGGCCTCTTGCTCTCCCTGCTGCCCTGAGGCTGCTGGGCCAAAGAGGTCTTGGGCATCCAGCCCCTTGCTGGTCCCTTCCCTCTGACGAAGCCCTCTGAGCTCCAGCACCTTGCAGTGTGGAGAGAGCCCCTGCCAGCAACCTCCTCTCCAAGGAGGTCTCAACCGAGGCCTAGGCCCAGGGGAAAGGCACCAGCGGGGATGAGCCTGGGGAGGCGCCCGGGCATGTCTGGACCCAGTCCCCGCAGCCTGCCCCTTGGTGGGGCAGTAGCCCCGGAGGCCAGGAAGGTCTGGGCAAGGCTGGCCAGGGGAAGGGGACTTGCTGGGTCCTGCCCCTGGCCTGTGGGGCCTCTGAGCACAACCGGCCCTCTCCCGCTGGAAGACCTCCCCGGCTGCCTCCAAAGGCCGCTTTGCAAGCACTCTCGCCGGCTGTTCCCGCCAGCTGCGCACAATGCTCCCAAGCCCGGGAGAAAAGCGCTTCGGGGTGGTGCTCTCTCCCGGCCCTTGCCCCTGAGCCTGGGGGCCAGGCAGGGGGTCCACAGTCCCAGGCCAAGGCAGAACCACATGCACACGTCTGTTCCTGCCCCCTGCACCGGCAGAGAGCTCGGGGGAGCCAGAGACTGTCAGGCAGCTGCTGGGCTGGCCGCCTGTGTGGGAAGGGGCAGAGCCGACCTAGGGGCACACTGGGCCTCTTGCTCTCCCTGCTGCCCTGAGGCTGCTGGGCCAAAGAGGTCTTGGGCATCCAGCCCCTTGCTGGTCCCTTCCCTCTGACGAAGACCTCTGAGCTCCAGCACCTTGCAGTGTGGAGAGAGCCCCTGCCAGGAACCTCCTCTCCAAGGAGGCCTCAACCGAGGCCTAGGCCCAGGGGAAAGGCACCAGCGGGGATGAGCCTGGGGAGGCGCCCGGGCATGTCTGGACCCAGTCCCCGCAGCCTGCCCCTTGGTGGGGCAGTAGCCCCGGAGGCCAGAAAGGTCTGGGCAAGGCTGGCCAGGGGAAGGGGACTTGCTGGGTCCTGCCCCTGGCCTGTGGGGCCTCTGAGCACAACCGGCCCTCTCCCGCTGGAAGACCTCCCCGGCTGCCTCCAAAGGCCGCTTTGCAAGCACTCTCGCCGGCTGTTCCCGCCAGCTGCGCACAATGCTCCCAAGCCCGGGAGAAAAGCGCTTCGGGGTGGTGCTCTCTCCCGGCCCTTGCCCCTGAGCCTGGGGGCCAGGCAGGGGGTCCACAGTCCCTGGCCAAGGCAGAACCACATGCACAGGTCTGTTCCTGTCCCCTGCACCAGCAGATAGCTCGGGGGAGCCAGAGACTCTCAGGCAGCTGCTGGGCTGGCCGCCTGTTTGGGAAGGGGCAGAGCCGACCTAGGGGCACACTGGGCCTCTTGCTCTCCCTGCTGCCCTGAGGCTGCTGGGCCAAAGAGGTCTTGGGCATCCAGCCCCTTACTGGTCCCTTCCCTCTGACGAGTCCCTCTGAGCTCCAGCACCTTGCAGTGTGGAGACAGGCCCTGCCAGCAACCTCCTCTCCAAGGAGGCCTCAACCGAGGCCTAGGCCCAGGGGAAAGGCACCAGCGGGGATGAGCCTGGGGAGGCGCCCAGGCATGTCTGGGCCCAGTCCCCGCAGCCTGCCCCTTGGTGGGGCAGTACCCCCGGAGGCCAGGAACGTCTGGGCAAGGCTGGCCAGGGACAGGGGCCCTGCTGGGTCCTGCCCCTGGCCTGTGGGGCCTCTGAGCACAACCGGCCCTCTCACGCTGGAAGTCCTCCCCGGCTGCCTCCAAGGCCGCTTTGCAAGCACTCTCGCCGGCTGTTCCCGCCAGCTGCGCACAATGCTCCCAAGCCCGGGAGAAAAGCGCTTCGGGGTGGTGCTCTCTCCCGGCCCTTGCCCCTGAGCCTGGGGGCCAGGCAGGGGGTCCACAGTCCCAGGCCAAGGCAGAACCACATGCACACGTCTGTTCCTGCCCCCTGCACCGGCAGAGAGCTCGGGGGAGCCAGAGACTGTCAGGCAGCTGCTGGGCTGGCCGCCTGTGTGGGAAGGGGCAGAGCCGACCTAGGGGCACACTGGGCCTCTTGCTCTCCCTGCTGCCCTGAGGCTGCTGGGCCAAAGAGGTCTTGGGCATCCAGCCCCTTGCTGGTCCCTTCCCTCTGACGAAGACCTCTGAGCTCCAGCACCTTGCAGTGTGGAGAGAGCCCCTGCCAGGAACCTCCTCTCCAAGGAGGCCTCAACCGAGGCCTAGGCCCAGGGGAAAGGCACCAGCGGGGATGAGCCTGGGGAGGCGCCCGGGCATGTCTGGACCCAGTCCCCGCAGCCTGCCCCTTGGTGGGGCAGTAGCCCCGGAGGCCAGGAAGGTCTGGGCAAGGCTGGCCAGGGGAAGGGGACTTGCTGGGTCCTGCCCCTGGCCTGTGGGGCCTCTGAGCACAACCGGGCCTCTCCCGCTGGAAGACCTCCCCCGCTGGCTCCAAAGGCCGCTTTGCAAGCACTCTCGCCGGCTGTTCCCGCCAGCTGCGCACAATGCTCCCAAGCCCGGGAGAAAAGCGCTTCGGGGTGGTGCTCTCTCCCGGCCCTTGCCCCTGAGCCTGGGGGCCAGGCAGGGGGTCCACAGTCCCTGGCCAAGGCAGAACCACATGCACAGGTCTGTTCCTGTCCCCTGCACCAGCAGAGAGCTCGGGGGAGCCAGAGACTCTCAGGCAGCTGCTGGGCTGGCCGCCTGTTTGGGAAGGGGCAGAGCCGACCTAGGGGCACACTGGGCCTCTTGCTCTCCCTGCTGCCCTGAGGCTGCTGGGCCAAAGAGGTCTTGGGCATCCAGCCCCTTGCTGGTCCCTTCCCTCTGACGAGTCCCTCTGAGCTCCAGCACCTTGCAGTGTGGAGACAGGCCCTGCCAGCAACCTCCTCTCCAAGGAGGCCTCAACCGAGGCCTAGGCCCAGGGGAAAGGCACCAGCGGGGATGAGCCTGGGGAGGCGCCCAGGCATGTCTGGGCCCAGTCCCCGCAGCCTGCCCCTTGGTGGGGCAGTACCCCCGGAGGCCAGGATCGTCTGGGCAAGGCTGGCCAGGGACAGGGGCCCTGCTGGGTCCTGCCCCTGGCCTGTGGGGCCTCTGAGCACAACCGGCCCTCTCCCGCTGGAAGACCTCCCCGGCTGCCTCCAAAGGCCGCTTTGCAAGCACTCTCGCCGGCTGTTCCCGCCAGCCGCGCAAAATGCTCCCAAGTCCGGGAGAAAAGCGCTTCGGGGTGGTGCTCTCTCCCGGCCCTTCCCCCTGAGCCTGAGGGCCAGGCAGGGGGTCCACACACCCAGGCTAAGGCAGAACCACATGCACACGTCTGTTCCTGCCCCCTACACCGGCAGAGAGCTCGGGGGAGCCAGAGACTCTCAGGCAGCTGCTGGGCTGGCCGCCTGTTTGGGAAGGGGCAGAGCCGACCTAGGGGCACACTGGGCCTCTTGCTCTCCCTGCTGCCCTGAGGCTGCTGGGCCAAAGAGGTCTTGGGCATCCAGCCCCTTGCTGGTCCCTTCCCTCTGACGAGTCCCTCTGAGCTCCAGCACCTTGCAGTGTGGAGACAGGCCCTGCCAGCAACCTCCTCTCCAAGGAGGCCTCAACCGAGGCCTAGGCCCAGGGGAAAGGCACCAGCGGGGATGAGCCTGGGGAGGCGCCCGGGCATGTCTGGACACAGTCCCCGAAGCCTGCCCCTTGGTGGGGCAGTAGCCCCGGAGGCCAGAAAGGTCTGGGCAAGGCTGGCCAGGGGAAGGGGCCCTGCTGGGTCCTGCCCCTGGCCTGTGGGGCCTCTGAGCACAACCGGCCCTCTCACGCTGGAAGTCCTCCCCGGCTGCCTCCAAGGCCGCTTTGCAAGCACTCTCGCCGGCTGTTCCCGCCAGCTGCGCACAATGCTCCCAAGCCCGGGAGAAAAGCGCTTCGGGGTGGTGCTCTCTCCCGGCCCTTGCCCCTGAGCCTGGGGGCCAGGCAGGCGGTCCACAGTCCCTGGCCAAGGCAGAACCACATGCACAGGTCTGTTCCTGTCCCCTGCACCAGCAGAGAGCTCGGGGGAGCCAGAGACTCTCAGGCAGCTGCTGGGCTGGCCGCTTGTTTGGGAAGGGGCAGAGCCGACCTAGGGGCACACTAGGCCTCTTGCTCTCCCTGCTGCCCTGAGGCTGCTGGGCCAAAGAGGTCTTGGGCATCCAGCCCCTTGCTGGTCCCTTCCCTCTGACGAGTCCCTCTGAGCTCCAGCACCTTGCAGTGTGGAGACAGGCCCTGCCAGCAACCTCCTCTCCAAGGAGGCCTCAACCGAGGCCTAGGCCCAGGGGAAAGGCACCAGCGGGGATGAGCCTGGGGAGGCGCCCAGGCATGTCTGGGCCCAGTCCCCGCAGCCTGCCCCTTGGTGGGGCAGTACCCCCGGAGGCCAAGAACGTGTGGGCAAGGCTGGCCAGGGACAGGGGCCCTGCTGGGTCCTGCCCCTGGCCTGTGGGGCCTCTGAGCACAACCGTCCCTCTCCCGCTGGAAGACCTCCCCGGCTGCCTCCAAAGGCCGCTTTGCAAGCACTCTCGCCGCCTGTTCCCGCCAGCTGCGCACAATGCTCCCAAGCCCGGGAGAAAAGCGCTTCGGGCTGGTGCTCTCTCCCGGCCCTTGCCCCTGAGCCTGGGGGCCAGGCAGGGGGTCCACAGTCCCTGGCCAAGGCAGAACCACATGCACAGGTCTGTTCCTGTCCCCTGCACCAGCAGAGAGCTCGGGGGAGCCAGAGACTCTCAGGCAGCTGCTGGGCTGGCCGCCTGTTTGGGAAGGGGCAGAGCCGACCTAGGGGCACACTGGGCCTCTTGCTCTCCCTGCTGCCCTGAGGCTGCTGGGCCAAAGAGGTCTTGGGCATCCAGCCCCTTGCTGGTCCCTTCCCTCTGACGAGTCCCTCTGAGCTCCAGCACCTTGCAGTGTGGAGACAGGCCCTGCCAGCAACCTCCTCTCCAAGGAGGCCTCAACCGAGGCCTAGGCCCAGGGGAAAGGCACCAGCGGGGATGAGCCTGGGGAGGCGCCCAGGCATGTCTGGGCCCAGTCCCCGCAGCCTGCCCCTTGGTGGGGCAGTACCCCCGGAGGCCAGGAACGTCTGGGCAAGGCTGGCCAGGGTCAGGGGCCCTGCTGGGTCCTGCCCCTGGCCTGTGGGGCCTCTGAGCACAACCGGCCCTCTCACGCTGGAAGTCCTCCCCGGCTGCCTCCAAGGCCGCTTTGCAAGCACTCTCGCCGGCTGTTCCCGCCAGCTGCGCACAATGCTCCCAAGCCCGGGAGAAAAGCGCTTCGGGGTGGTGCTCTCTCCCGGCCCTTGCCCCTGAGCCTGGGGGCCAGGCAGGGGGTCCACAGTCCCAGGCCAAGGCAGAACCACATGCACACGTCTGTTCCTGCCCCCTGCACCGGCAGAGAGCTCGGGGGAGCCAGAGACTGTCAGGCAGCTGCTGGGCTGGCCGCCTGTGTGGGAAGGGGCAGAGCCGACCTAGGGGCACACTGGGCCTCTTGCTCTCCCTGCTGCCCTGAGGCTGCTGGGCCAAAGAGGTCTTGGGCATCCAGCCCCTTGCTGGTCCCTTCCCTCTGACGAAGACCTCTGAGCTCCAGCACCTTGCAGTGTGGAGAGAGCCCCTGCCAGGAACCTCCTCTCCAAGGAGGCCTCAACCGAGGCCTAGGCCCAGGGGAAAGGCACCAGCGGGGATGAGCCTGGGGAGGCGCCCGGGCATGTCTGGACCCAGTCCCCGCAGCCTGCCCCTTGGTGGGGCAGTAGCCCCGGAGGCCAGAAAGGTCTGGGCAAGGCTGGCCAGGGGAAGGGGACTTGCTGGGTCCTGCCCCTGGCCTGTGGGGCCTCTGAGCACAACCGGCCCTCTCCCGCTGGAAGACCTCCCCGGCTGCCTCCAAAGGCCGCTTTGCAAGCACTCTCGCCGGCTGTTCCCGCCAGCTGCGCACAATGCTCCCAAGACCGGGAGAAAAGCGCTTCGGGGTGGTGCTCTCTCCCGGCCCTTGCCCCTGAGCCTGGGGGCCAGGCAGGGGGTCCACAGTCCCTGGCCAAGGCAGAACCACATGCACAGGTCTGTTCCTGTCCCCTGCACCAGCAGATAGCTCGGGGGAGCCAGAGACTCTCAGGCAGCTGCTGGGCTGGCCGCCTGTTTGGGAAGGGGCAGAGCCGACCTAGGGGCACACTGGGCCTCTTGCTCTCCCTGCTGCCCTGAGGCTGCTGGGCCAAAGAGGTCTTGGGCATCCAGCCCCTTACTGGTCCCTTCCCTCTGACGAGTCCCTCTGAGCTCCAGCACCTTGCAGTGTGGAGACAGGCCCTGCCAGCAACCTCCTCTCCAAGGAGGCCTCAACCGAGGCCTAGGCCCAGGGGAAAGGCACCAGCGGGGATGAGCCTGGGGAGGCGCCCAGGCATGTCTGGGCCCAGTCCCCGCAGCCTGCCCCTTGGTGGGGCAGTACCCCCGGAGGCCAGGAAGGTCTGGGCAAGGCTGGCCAGGGTCAGGGGCCCTGCTGGGTCCTGCCCCTGGCCTGTGGGGCCTCTGAGCACAACCGGCCCTCTCACGCTGGAAGTCCTCCCCGGCTGCCTCCAAGGCCGCTTTGCAAGCACTCTCGCCGGCTGTTCCCGCCAGCTGCGCACAATGCTCCCAAGCCCGGGAGAAAAGCGCTTCGGGGTGGTGCTCTCTCCCGGCCCTTGCCCCTGAGCCTGGGGGCCAGGCAGGGGGTCCACAGTCCCAGGCCAAGGCAGAACCACATGCACACGTCTGTTCCTGCCCCCTGCACCGGCAGAGAGCTCGGGGGAGCCAGAGACTGTCAGGCAGCTGCTGGGCTGGCCGCCTGTGTGGGAAGGGGCAGAGCCGACCTAGGGGCACACTGGGCCTCTTGCTCTCCCTGCTGCCCTGAGGCTGCTGGGCCAAAGAGGTCTTGGGCATCCAGCCCCTTGCTGGTCCCTTCCCTCTGACGAAGACCTCTGAGCTCCAGCACCTTGCAGTGTGGAGAGAGCCCCTGCCAGGAACCTCCTCTCCAAGGAGGCCTCAACCGAGGCCTAGGCCCAGGGGAAAGGCACCAGCGGGGATGAGCCTGGGGAGGCGCCCGGGCATGTCTGGACCCAGTCCCCGCAGCCTGCCCCTTGGTGGGGCAGTAGCCCCGGAGGCCAGGAAGGTCTGGGCAAGGCTGGCCAGGGGAAGGGGACTTGCTGGGTCCTGCCCCTGGCCTGTGGGGCCTCTGAGCACAACCGGCCCTCTCCCGCTGGAAGACCTCCCCGGCTGCCTCCAAAGGCCGCTTTGCAAGCACTCTCGCCGGCTGTTCCCGCCAGCTGCGCACAATGCTCCCAAGCCCGGGAGAAAAGCGCTTCGGGGTGGTGCTCTCTCCCGGCCCTTGCCCCTGAGCCTGGGGGCCAGGCAGGGGGTCCACAGTCCCTGGCCAAGGCAGAACCACATGCACAGGTCTGTTCCTGTCCCCTGCACCAGCAGAGAGCTCGGGGGAGCCAGAGACTCTCAGGCAGCTGCTGGGCTGGCCGCCTGTTTGGGAAGGGGCAGAGCCGACCTAGGGGCACACTGGGCCTCTTGCTCTCCCTGCTGCCCTGAGGCTGCTGGGCCAAAGAGGTCTTGGGCATCCAGCCCCTTGCTGGTCCCTTCCCTCTGACGAGTCCCTCTGAGCTCCAGCACCTTGCAGTGTGGAGACAGGCCCTGCCAGCAACCTCCTCTCCAAGGAGGCCTCAACCGAGGCCTAGGCCCAGGGGAAAGGCACCAGCGGGGATGAGCCTGGGGAGGCGCCCAGGCATGTCTGGGCCCAGTCCCCGCAGCCTGCCCCTTGGTGGGGCAGTACCCCCGGAGGCCAGGAACGTCTGGGCAAGGCTGGCCAGGGTCAGGGGCCCTGCTGGGTCCTGCCCCTGGCCTGTGGGGCCTCTGAGCACAACCGGCCCTCTCACGCTGGAAGTCCTCCCCGGCTGCCTCCAAGGCCGCTTTGCAAGCACTCTCGCCGGCTGTTCCCGCCAGCTGCGCACAATGCTCCCAAGCCCGGGAGAAAAGCGCTTCGGGGTGGTGCTCTCTCCCGGCCCTTGCCCCTGAGCCTGGGGGCCAGGCAGGGGGTCCACAGTCCCAGGCCAAGGCAGAACCACATGCACACGTCTGTTCCTGCCCCCTGCACCGGCAGAGAGCTCGGGGGAGCCAGAGACTGTCAGGCAGCTGCTGGGCTGGCCGCCTGTGTGGGAAGGGGCAGAGCCGACCTAGGGGCACACTGGGCCTCTTGCTCTCCCTGCTGCCCTGAGGCTGCTGGGCCAAAGAGGTCTTGGGCATCCAGCCCCTTGCTGGTCCCTTCCCTCTGACGAAGACCTCTGAGCTCCAGCACCTTGCAGTGTGGAGAGAGCCCCTGCCAGGAACCTCCTCTCCAAGGAGGCCTCAACCGAGGCCTAGGCCCAGGGGAAAGGCACCAGCGGGGATGAGCCTGGGGAGGCGCCCGGGCATGTCTGGACCCAGTCCCCGCAGCCTGCCCCTTGGTGGGGCAGTAGCCCCGGAGGCCAGAAAGGTCTGGGCAAGGCTGGCCAGGGGAAGGGGACTTGCTGGGTCCTGCCCCTGGCCTGTGGGGCCTCTGAGCACAACCGGCCCTCTCCCGCTGGAAGACCTCCCCGGCTGCCTCCAAAGGCCGCTTTGCAAGCACTCTCGCCGGCTGTTCCCGCCAGCTGCGCACAATGCTCCCAAGCCCGGGAGAAAAGCGCTTCGGGGTGGTGCTCTCTCCCGGCCCTTGCCCCTGAGCCTGGGGGCCAGGCAGGGGGTCCACAGTCCCTGGCCAAGGCAGAACCACATGCACAGGTCTGTTCCTGTCCCCTGCACCAGCAGATAGCTCGGGGGAGCCAGAGACTCTCAGGCAGCTGCTGGGCTGGCCGCCTGTTTGGGAAGGGGCAGAGCCGACCTAGGGGCACACTGGGCCTCTTGCTCTCCCTGCTGCCCTGAGGCTGCTGGGCCAAAGAGGTCTTGGGCATCCAGCCCCTTACTGGTCCCTTCCCTCTGACGAGTCCCTCTGAGCTCCAGCACCTTGCAGTGTGGAGACAGGCCCTGCCAGCAACCTCCTCTCCAAGGAGGCCTCAACCGAGGCCTAGGCCCAGGGGAAAGGCACCAGCGGGGATGAGCCTGGGGAGGCGCCCAGGCATGTCTGGGCCCAGTCCCCGCAGCCTGCCCCTTGGTGGGGCAGTACCCCCGGAGGCCAGGAACGTCTGGGCAAGGCTGGCCAGGGTCAGGGGCCCTGCTGGGTCCTGCCCCTGGCCTGTGGGGCCTCTGAGCACAACCGGCCCTCTCACGCTGGAAGTCCTCCCCGGCTGCCTCCAAGGCCGCTTTGCAAGCACTCTCGCCGGCTGTTCCCGCCAGCTGCGCACAATGCTCCCAAGCCCGGGAGAAAAGCGCTTCGGGGTGGTGCTCTCTCCCGGCCCTTGCCCCTGAGCCTGGGGGCCAGGCAGGGGGTCCACAGTCCCAGGCCAAGGCAGAACCACATGCACACGTCTGTTCCTGCCCCCTGCACCGGCAGAGAGCTCGGGGGAGCCAGAGACTGTCAGGCAGCTGCTGGGCTGGCCGCCTGTGTGGGAAGGGGCAGAGCCGACCTAGGGGCACACTGGGCCTCTTGCTCTCCCTGCTGCCCTGAGGCTGCTGGGCCAAAGAGGTCTTGGGCATCCAGCCCCTTGCTGGTCCCTTCCCTCTGACGAAGACCTCTGAGCTCCAGCACCTTGCAGTGTGGAGAGAGCCCCTGCCAGGAACCTCCTCTCCAAGGAGGCCTCAACCGAGGCCTAGGCCCAGGGGAAAGGCACCAGCGGGGATGAGCCTGGGGAGGCGCCCGGGCATGTCTGGACCCAGTCCCCGCAGCCTGCCCCTTGGTGGGGCAGTAGCCCCGGAGGCCAGGAAGGTCTGGGCAAGGCTGGCCAGGGGAAGGGGACTTGCTGGGTCCTGCCCCTGGCCTGTGGGGCCTCTGAGCACAACCGGCCCTCTCCCGCTGGAAGACCTCCCCGGCTGGCTCCAAAGGCCGCTTTGCAAGCACTCTCGCCGGCTGTTCCCGCCAGCTGCGCACAATGCTCCCAAGCCCGGGAGAAAAGCGCTTCGGGGTGGTGCTCTCTCCCGGCCCTTGCCCCTGAGCCTGGGGGCCAGGCAGGGGGTCCACAGTCCCTGGCCAAGGCAGAACCACATGCACAGGTCTGTTCCTGTCCCCTGCACCAGCAGAGAGCTCGGGGGAGCCAGAGACTCTCAGGCAGCTGCTGGGCTGGCCGCCTGTTTGGGAAGGGGCAGAGCCGACCTAGGGGCACACTGGGCCTCTTGCTCTCCCTGCTGCCCTGAGGCTGCTGGGCCAAAGAGGTCTTGGGCATCCAGCCCCTTGCTGGTCCCTTCCCTCTGACGAGTCCCTCTGAGCTCCAGCACCTTGCAGTGTGGAGACAGGCCCTGCCAGCAACCTCCTCTCCAAGGAGGCCTCAACCGAGGCCTAGGCCCAGGGGAAAGGCACCAGCGGGGATGAGCCTGGGGAGGCGCCCAGGCATGTCTGGGCCCAGTCCCCGCAGCCTGCCCCTTGGTGGGGCAGTACCCCCGGAGGCCAGGATCGTCTGGGCAAGGCTGGCCAGGGACAGGGGCCCTGCTGGGTCCTGCCCCTGGCCTGTGGGGCCTCTGAGCACAACCGGCCCTCTCCCGCTGGAAGACCTCCCCGGCTGCCTCCAAAGGCCGCTTTGCAAGCACTCTCGCCGGCTGTTCCCGCCAGCCGCGCAAAATGCTCCCAAGTCCGGGAGAAAAGCGCTTCGGGGTGGTGCTCTCTCCCGGCCCTTCCCCCTGAGCCTGAGGGCCAGGCAGGGGGTCCACACACCCAGGCTAAGGCAGAACCACATGCACACGTCTGTTCCTGCCCCCTACACCGGCAGAGAGCTCGGGGGAGCCAGAGACTCTCAGGCAGCTGCTGGGCTGGCCGCCTGTTTGGGAAGGGGCAGAGCCGACCTAGGGGCACACTGGGCCTCTTGCTCTCCCTGCTGCCCTGAGGCTGCTGGGCCAAAGAGGTCTTGGGCATCCAGCCCCTTGCTGGTCCCTTCCCTCTGACGAGTCCCTCTGAGCTCCAGCACCTTGCAGTGTGGAGACAGGCCCTGCCAGCAACCTCCTCTCCAAGGAGGCCTCAACCGAGGCCTAGGCCCAGGGGAAAGGCACCAGCGGGGATGAGCCTGGGGAGGCGCCCGGGCATGTCTGGACACAGTCCCCGAAGCCTGCCCCTTGGTGGGGCAGTAGCCCCGGAGGCCAGAAAGGTCTGGGCAAGGCTGGCCAGGGGAAGGGGCCCTGCTGGGTCCTGCCCCTGGCCTGTGGGGCCTCTGAGCACAACCGGCCCTCTCACGCTGGAAGTCCTCCCCGGCTGCCTCCAAGGCCGCTTTGCAAGCACTCTCGCCGGCTGTTCCCGCCAGCTGCGCACAATGCTCCCAAGCCCGGGAGAAAAGCGCTTCGGGGTGGTGCTCTCTCCCGGCCCTTGCCCCTGAGCCTGGGGGCCAGGCAGGCGGTCCACAGTCCCAGGCCAAGGCAGAACCACATGCACACGTCTGTTCCTGCCCCCTGCACCGGCAGAGAGCTCGGGGGAGCCAGAGACTGTCAGGCAGCTGCTGGGCTGGCCGCCTGTGTGGGAAGGGGCAGAGCCGACCTAGGGGCACACTGGGCCTCTTGCTCTCCCTGCTGCCCTGAGGCTGCTGGGCCAAAGAGGTCTTGGGCATCCAGCCCCTTGCTGGTCCCTTCCCTCTGACGAAGCCCTCTGAGCTCCAGCACCTTGCAGTGTGGAGAGAGCCCCTGCCAGCAACCTCCTCTCCAAGGAGGTCTCAACCGAGGCCTAGGCCCAGGGGAAAGGCACCAGCGGGGATGAGCCTGGGGAGGCGCCCGGGCATGTCTGGACCCAGTCCCCGCAGCCTGCCCCTTGGTGGGGCAGTAGCCCCGGAGGCCAGGAAGGTCTGGGCAAGGCTGGCCAGGGGAAGGGGACTTGCTGGGTCCTGCCCCTGGCCTGTGGGGCCTCTGAGCACAACCGGCCCTCTCCCGCTGGAAGACCTCCCCGGCTGCCTCCAAAGGCCGCTTTGCAAGCACTCTCGCCGGCTGTTCCCGCCAGCTGCGCACAATGCTCCCAAGCCCGGGAGAAAAGCGCTTCGGGGTGGTGCTCTCTCCCGGCCCTTGCCCCTGAGCCTGGGGGCCAGGCAGGGGGTCCACAGTCCCAGGCCAAGGCAGAACCACATGCACACGTCTGTTCCTGCCCCCTGCACCGGCAGAGAGCTCGGGGGAGCCAGAGACTGTCAGGCAGCTGCTGGGCTGGCCGCCTGTGTGGGAAGGGGCAGAGCCGACCTAGGGGCACACTGGGCCTCTTGCTCTCCCTGCTGCCCTGAGGCTGCTGGGCCAAAGAGGTCTTGGGCATCCAGCCCCTTGCTGGTCCCTTCCCTCTGACGAAGACCTCTGAGCTCCAGCACCTTGCAGTGTGGAGAGAGCCCCTGCCAGGAACCTCCTCTCCAAGGAGGCCTCAACCGAGGCCTAGGCCCAGGGGAAAGGCACCAGCGGGGATGAGCCTGGGGAGGCGCCCGGGCATGTCTGGACCCAGTCCCCGCAGCCTGCCCCTTGGTGGGGCAGTAGCCCCGGAGGCCAGAAAGGTCTGGGCAAGGCTGGCCAGGGGAAGGGGACTTGCTGGGTCCTGCCCCTGGCCTGTGGGGCCTCTGAGCACAACCGGCCCTCTCCCGCTGGAAGACCTCCCCGGCTGCCTCCAAAGGCCGCTTTGCAAGCACTCTCGCCGGCTGTTCCCGCCAGCTGCGCACAATGCTCCCAAGCCCGGGAGAAAAGCGCTTCGGGGTGGTGCTCTCTCCCGGCCCTTGCCCCTGAGCCTGGGGGCCAGGCAGGGGGTCCACAGTCCCTGGCCAAGGCAGAACCACATGCACAGGTCTGTTCCTGTCCCCTGCACCAGCAGATAGCTCGGGGGAGCCAGAGACTCTCAGGCAGCTGCTGGGCTGGCCGCCTGTTTGGGAAGGGGCAGAGCCGACCTAGGGGCACACTGGGCCTCTTGCTCTCCCTGCTGCCCTGAGGCTGCTGGGCCAAAGAGGTCTTGGGCATCCAGCCCCTTACTGGTCCCTTCCCTCTGACGAGTCCCTCTGAGCTCCAGCACCTTGCAGTGTGGAGACAGGCCCTGCCAGCAACCTCCTCTCCAAGGAGGCCTCAACCGAGGCCTAGGCCCAGGGGAAAGGCACCAGCGGGGATGAGCCTGGGGAGGCGCCCAGGCATGTCTGGGCCCAGTCCCCGCAGCCTGCCCCTTGGTGGGGCAGTACCCCCGGAGGCCAGGAAGGTCTGGGCAAGGCTGGCCAGGGTCAGGGGCCCTGCTGGGTCCTGCCCCTGGCCTGTGGGGCCTCTGAGCACAACCGGCCCTCTCACGCTGGAAGTCCTCCCCGGCTGCCTCCAAGGCCGCTTTGCAAGCACTCTCGCCGGCTGTTCCCGCCAGCTGCGCACAATGCTCCCAAGCCCGGGAGAAAAGCGCTTCGGGGTGGTGCTCTCTCCCGGCCCTTGCCCCTGAGCCTGGGGGCCAGGCAGGGGGTCCACAGTCCCAGGCCAAGGCAGAACCACATGCACACGTCTGTTCCTGCCCCCTGCACCGGCAGAGAGCTCGGGGGAGCCAGAGACTGTCAGGCAGCTGCTGGGCTGGCCGCCTGTGTGGGAAGGGGCAGAGCCGACCTAGGGGCACACTGGGCCTCTTGCTCTCCCTGCTGCCCTGAGGCTGCTGGGCCAAAGAGGTCTTGGGCATCCAGCCCCTTGCTGGTCCCTTCCCTCTGACGAAGACCTCTGAGCTCCAGCACCTTGCAGTGTGGAGAGAGCCCCTGCCAGGAACCTCCTCTCCAAGGAGGCCTCAACCGAGGCCTAGGCCCAGGGGAAAGGCACCAGCGGGGATGAGCCTGGGGAGGCGCCCGGGCATGTCTGGACCCAGTCCCCGCAGCCTGCCCCTTGGTGGGGCAGTAGCCCCGGAGGCCAGGAAGGTCTGGGCAAGGCTGGCCAGGGGAAGGGGACTTGCTGGGTCCTGCCCCTGGCCTGTGGGGCCTCTGAGCACAACCGGCCCTCTCCCGCTGGAAGACCTCCCCGGCTGGCTCCAAAGGCCGCTTTGCAAGCACTCTCGCCGGCTGTTCCCGCCAGCTGCGCACAATGCTCCCAAGCCCGGGAGAAAAGCGCTTCGGGGTGGTGCTCTCTCCCGGCCCTTGCCCCTGAGCCTGGGGGCCAGGCAGGGGGTCCACAGTCCCTGGCCAAGGCAGAACCACATGCACAGGTCTGTTCCTGTCCCCTGCACCAGCAGAGAGCTCGGGGGAGCCAGAGACTCTCAGGCAGCTGCTGGGCTGGCCGCCTGTTTGGGAAGGGGCAGAGCCGACCTAGGGGCACACTGGGCCTCTTGCTCTCCCTGCTGCCCTGAGGCTGCTGGGCCAAAGAGGTCTTGGGCATCCAGCCCCTTGCTGGTCCCTTCCCTCTGACGAGTCCCTCTGAGCTCCAGCACCTTGCAGTGTGGAGACAGGCCCTGCCAGCAACCTCCTCTCCAAGGAGGCCTCAACCGAGGCCTAGGCCCAGGGGAAAGGCACCAGCGGGGATGAGCCTGGGGAGGCGCCCAGGCATGTCTGGGCCCAGTCCCCGCAGCCTGCCCCTTGGTGGGGCAGTACCCCCGGAGGCCAGGAACGTCTGGGCAAGGCTGGCCAGGGACAGGGGCCCTGCTGGGTCCTGCCCCTGGCCTGTGGGGCCTCTGAGCACAACCGGCCCTCTCCCGCTGGAAGACCTCCCCGGCTGCCTCCAAAGGCCGCTTTGCAAGCACTCTCGCCGGCTGTTCCCGCCAGCCGCGCAAAATGCTCCCAAGTCCGGGAGAAAAGCGCTTCGGGGTGGTGCTCTCTCCCGGCCCTTCCCCCTGAGCCTGAGGGCCAGGCAGGGGGTCCACACACCCAGGCTAAGGCAGAACCACATGCACACGTCTGTTCCTGCCCCCTACACCGGCAGAGAGCTCGGGGGAGCCAGAGACTCTCAGGCAGCTGCTGGGCTGGCCGCCTGTTTGGGAAGGGGCAGAGCCGACCTAGGGGCACACTGGGCCTCTTGCTCTCCCTGCTGCCCTGAGGCTGCTGGGCCAAAGAGGTCTTGGGCATCCAGCCCCTTGCTGGTCCCTTCCCTCTGACGAGTCCCTCTGAGCTCCAGCACCTTGCAGTGTGGAGACAGGCCCTGCCAGCAACCTCCTCTCCAAGGAGGCCTCAACCGAGGCCTAGGCCCAGGGGAAAGGCACCAGCGGGGATGAGCCTGGGGAGGCGCCCGGGCATGTCTGGACACAGTCCCCGAAGCCTGCCCCTTGGTGGGGCAGTAGCCCCGGAGGCCAGAAAGGTCTGGGCAAGGCTGGCCAGGGGAAGGGGCCCTGCTGGGTCCTGCCCCTGGCCTGTGGGGCCTCTGAGCACAACCGGCCCTCTCACGCTGGAAGTCCTCCCCGGCTGCCTCCAAGGCCGCTTTGCAAGCACTCTCGCCGGCTGTTCCCGCCAGCTGCGCACAATGCTCCCAAGCCCGGGAGAAAAGCGCTTCGGGGTGGTGCTCTCTCCCGGCCCTTGCCCCTGAGCCTGGGGGCCAGGCAGGCGGTCCACAGTCCCAGGCCAAGGCAGAACCACATGCACACGTCTGTTCCTGCCCCCTGCACCGGCAGAGAGCTCGGGGGAGCCAGAGACTGTCAGGCAGCTGCTGGGCTGGCCGCCTGTGTGGGAAGGGGCAGAGCCGACCTAGGGGCACACTGGGCCTCTTGCTCTCCCTGCTGCCCTGAGGCTGCTGGGCCAAAGAGGTCTTGGGCATCCAGCCCCTTGCTGGTCCCTTCCCTCTGACGAAGCCCTCTGAGCTCCAGCACCTTGCAGTGTGGAGAGAGCCCCTGCCAGCAACCTCCTCTCCAAGGAGGCCTCAACCGAGGCCTAGGCCCAGGGGAAAGGCACCAGCGGGGATGAGCCTGGGGAGGCGCCCGGGCATGTCTGGACCCAGTCCCCGCAGCCTGCCCCTTGGTGGGGCAGTAGCCCCGGAGGCCAGGAAGGTCTGGGCAAGGCTGGCCAGGGGAAGGGGACTTGCTGGGTCCTGCCCCTGGCCTGTGGGGCCTCTGAGCACAACCGGCCCTCTCCCGCTGGAAGACCTCCCCGGCTGCCTCCAAAGGCCGCTTTGCAAGCACTCTCGCCGGCTGTTCCCGCCAGCTGCGCACAATGCTCCCAAGCCCGGGAGAAAAGCGCTTCGGGGTGGTGCTCTCTCCCGGCCCTTGCCCCTGAGCCTGGGGGCCAGGCAGGGGGTCCACAGTCCCAGGCCAAGGCAGAACCACATGCACACGTCTGTTCCTGCCCCCTGCACCGGCAGAGAGCTCGGGGGAGCCAGAGACTGTCAGGCAGCTGCTGGGCTGGCCGCCTGTGTGGGAAGGGGCAGAGCCGACCTAGGGGCACACTGGGCCTCTTGCTCTCCCTGCTGCCCTGAGGCTGCTGGGCCAAAGAGGTCTTGGGCATCCAGCCCCTTGCTGGTCCCTTCCCTCTGACGAAGACCTCTGAGCTCCAGCACCTTGCAGTGTGGAGAGAGCCCCTGCCAGGAACCTCCTCTCCAAGGAGGCCTCAACCGAGGCCTAGGCCCAGGGGAAAGGCACCAGCGGGGATGAGCCTGGGGAGGCGCCCGGGCATGTCTGGACCCAGTCCCCGCAGCCTGCCCCTTGGTGGGGCAGTAGCCCCGGAGGCCAGAAAGGTCTGGGCAAGGCTGGCCAGGGGAAGGGGACTTGCTGGGTCCTGCCCCTGGCCTGTGGGGCCTCTGAGCACAACCGGCCCTCTCCCGCTGGAAGACCTCCCCGGCTGCCTCCAAAGGCCGCTTTGCAAGCACTCTCGCCGGCTGTTCCCGCCAGCTGCGCACAATGCTCCCAAGCCCGGGAGAAAAGCGCTTCGGGGTGGTGCTCTCTCCCGGCCCTTGCCCCTGAGCCTGGGGGCCAGGCAGGGGGTCCACAGTCCCTGGCCAAGGCAGAACCACATGCACAGGTCTGTTCCTGTCCCCTGCACCAGCAGATAGCTCGGGGGAGCCAGAGACTCTCAGGCAGCTGCTGGGCTGGCCGCCTGTTTGGGAAGGGGCAGAGCCGACCTAGGGGCACACTGGGCCTCTTGCTCTCCCTGCTGCCCTGAGGCTGCTGGGCCAAAGAGGTCTTGGGCATCCAGCCCCTTACTGGTCCCTTCCCTCTGACGAGTCCCTCTGAGCTCCAGCACCTTGCAGTGTGGAGACAGGCCCTGCCAGCAACCTCCTCTCCAAGGAGGCCTCAACCGAGGCCTAGGCCCAGGGGAAAGGCACCAGCGGGGATGAGCCTGGGGAGGCGCCCAGGCATGTCTGGGCCCAGTCCCCGCAGCCTGCCCCTTGGTGGGGCAGTACCCCCGGAGGCCAGGAAGGTCTGGGCAAGGCTGGCCAGGGTCAGGGGCCCTGCTGGGTCCTGCCCCTGGCCTGTGGGGCCTCTGAGCACAACCGGCCCTCTCACGCTGGAAGTCCTCCCCGGCTGCCTCCAAGGCCGCTTTGCAAGCACTCTCGCCGGCTGTTCCCGCCAGCTGCGCACAATGCTCCCAAGCCCGGGAGAAAAGCGCTTCGGGGTGGTGCTCTCTCCCGGCCCTTGCCCCTGAGCCTGGGGGCCAGGCAGGGGGTCCACAGTCCCAGGCCAAGGCAGAACCACATGCACACGTCTGTTCCTGCCCCCTGCACCGGCAGAGAGCTCGGGGGAGCCAGAGACTGTCAGGCAGCTGCTGGGCTGGCCGCCTGTGTGGGAAGGGGCAGAGCCGACCTAGGGGCACACTGGGCCTCTTGCTCTCCCTGCTGCCCTGAGGCTGCTGGGCCAAAGAGGTCTTGGGCATCCAGCCCCTTGCTGGTCCCTTCCCTCTGACGAAGACCTCTGAGCTCCAGCACCTTGCAGTGTGGAGAGAGCCCCTGCCAGGAACCTCCTCTCCAAGGAGGCCTCAACCGAGGCCTAGGCCCAGGGGAAAGGCACCAGCGGGGATGAGCCTGGGGAGGCGCCCGGGCATGTCTGGACCCAGTCCCCGCAGCCTGCCCCTTGGTGGGGCAGTAGCCCCGGAGGCCAGGAAGGTCTGGGCAAGGCTGGCCAGGGGAAGGGGACTTGCTGGGTCCTGCCCCTGGCCTGTGGGGCCTCTGAGCACAACCGGCCCTCTCCCGCTGGAAGACCTCCCCGGCTGGCTCCAAAGGCCGCTTTGCAAGCACTCTCGCCGGCTGTTCCCGCCAGCTGCGCACAATGCTCCCAAGCCCGGGAGAAAAGCGCTTCGGGGTGGTGCTCTCTCCCGGCCCTTGCCCCTGAGCCTGGGGGCCAGGCAGGGGGTCCACAGTCCCTGGCCAAGGCAGAACCACATGCACAGGTCTGTTCCTGTCCCCTGCACCAGCAGAGAGCTCGGGGGAGCCAGAGACTCTCAGGCAGCTGCTGGGCTGGCCGCCTGTTTGGGAAGGGGCAGAGCCGACCTAGGGGCACACTGGGCCTCTTGCTCTCCCTGCTGCCCTGAGGCTGCTGGGCCAAAGAGGTCTTGGGCATCCAGCCCCTTGCTGGTCCCTTCCCTCTGACGAGTCCCTCTGAGCTCCAGCACCTTGCAGTGTGGAGACAGGCCCTGCCAGCAACCTCCTCTCCAAGGAGGCCTCAACCGAGGCCTAGGCCCAGGGGAAAGGCACCAGCGGGGATGAGCCTGGGGAGGCGCCCAGGCATGTCTGGGCCCAGTCCCCGCAGCCTGCCCCTTGGTGGGGCAGTACCCCCGGAGGCCAGGAACGTCTGGGCAAGGCTGGCCAGGGACAGGGGCCCTGCTGGGTCCTGCCCCTGGCCTGTGGGGCCTCTGAGCACAACCGGCCCTCTCCCGCTGGAAGACCTCCCCGGCTGCCTCCAAAGGCCGCTTTGCAAGCACTCTCGCCGGCTGTTCCCGCCAGCCGCGCAAAATGCTCCCAAGTCCGGGAGAAAAGCGCTTCGGGGTGGTGCTCTCTCCCGGCCCTTCCCCCTGAGCCTGAGGGCCAGGCAGGGGGTCCACACACCCAGGCTAAGGCAGAACCACATGCACACGTCTGTTCCTGCCCCCTACACCGGCAGAGAGCTCGGGGGAGCCAGAGACTCTCAGGCAGCTGCTGGGCTGGCCGCCTGTTTGGGAAGGGGCAGAGCCGACCTAGGGGCACACTGGGCCTCTTGCTCTCCCTGCTGCCCTGAGGCTGCTGGGCCAAAGAGGTCTTGGGCATCCAGCCCCTTGCTGGTCCCTTCCCTCTGACGAGTCCCTCTGAGCTCCAGCACCTTGCAGTGTGGAGACAGGCCCTGCCAGCAACCTCCTCTCCAAGGAGGCCTCAACCGAGGCCTAGGCCCAGGGGAAAGGCACCAGCGGGGATGAGCCTGGGGAGGCGCCCGGGCATGTCTGGACACAGTCCCCGCAGCCTGCCCCTTGGTGGGGCAGTAGCCCCGGAGGCCAGAAAGGTCTGGGCAAGGCTGGCCAGGGGAAGGGGCCCTGCTGGGTCCTGCCCCTGGCCTGTGGGGCCTCTGAGCACAACCGGCCCTCTCACGCTGGAAGTCCTCCCCGGCTGCCTCCAAGGCCGCTTTGCAAGCACTCTCGCCGGCTGTTCCCGCCAGCTGCGCACAATGCTCCCAAGCCCGGGAGAAAAGCGCTTCGGGGTGGTGCTCTCTCCCGGCCCTTGCCCCTGAGCCTGGGGGCCAGGCAGGGGGTCCACAGTCCCAGGCCAAGGCAGAACCACATGCACACGTCTGTTCCTGCCCCCTGCACCGGCAGAGAGCTCGGGGGAGCCAGAGACTGTCAGGCAGCTGCTGGGCTGGCCGCCTGTGTGGGAAGGGGCAGAGCCGACCTAGGGGCACACTGGGCCTCTTGCTCTCCCTGCTGCCCTGAGGCTGCTGGGCCAAAGAGGTCTTGGGCATCCAGCCCCTTGCTGGTCCCTTCCCTCTGACGAAGACCTCTGAGCTCCAGCACCTTGCAGTGTGGAGAGAGCCCCTGCCAGCAACCTCCTCTCCAAGGAGGCCTCAACCGAGGCCTAGGCCCAGGGGAAAGGCACCAGCGGGGATGAGCCTGGGGAGGCGCCCGGGCATGTCTGGACCCAGTCCCCGCAGCCTGCCCCTTGGTGGGGCAGTAGCCCCGGAGGCCAGGAAGGTCTGGGCAAGGCTGGCCAGGGGAAGGGGACTTGCTGGGTCCTGCCCCTGGCCTGTGGGGCCTCTGAGCACAACCGGCCCTCTCCCGCTGGAAGACCTCCCCGGCTGCCTCCAAAGGCCGCTTTGCAAGCACTCTCGCCGGCTGTTCCCGCCAGCTGCGCACAATGCTCCCAAGCCCGGGAGAAAAGCGCTTCGGGGTGGTGCTCTCTCCCGGCCCTTGCCCCTGAGCCTGGGGGCCAGGCAGGGGGTCCACAGTCCCAGGCCAAGGCAGAACCACATGCACAGGTCTGTTCCTGTCCCCTGCACCGGCAGAGAGCTCGGGGGAGCCAGAGACTCTCAGGCAGCTGCTGGGCTGGCCGCCTGTTTGGGAAGGGGCAGAGCCGACCTAGGGGCACACTGGGCCTCTTGCTCTCCCTGCTGCCCTGAGGCTGCTGGGCCAAAGAGGTCTTGGGCATCCAGCCCCTTGCTGGTCCCTTCCCTCTGACGAGTCCCTCTGAGCTCCAGCACCTTGCAGTGTGGAGACAGGCCCTGCCAGCAACCTCCTCCCCAAGGAGGCCTCAACCGAGGCCTAGGCCCAGGGGAAAGGCACCAGCGGGGATGAGCCTGGGGAGGCGCCCAGGCATGTCTGGGCCCAGTCCCCGCAGCCTGCCCCTTGGTGGGGCAGTACCCCCGGAGGCCAGGAACGTCTGGGCAAGGCTGGCCAGGGACAGGGGACCTGCTGGGTCCTGCCCCTGGCCTGTGGGGCCTCTGAGCACAACCGGCCCTCTCCCGCTGGAAGACCTCCCCGGCTGCCTCCAAAGGCCGCTTTGCAAGCACTCTCGCCGGCTGTTCCCGCCAGCCGCGCAAAATGCTCCCAAGTCCGGGAGAAAAGCGCTTCGGGGTGGTGCTCTCTCCCGGCCCTTCCCCCTGAGCCTGAGGGCCAGGCAGGGGGTCCACACTCCCAGGCCAAGGCAGAACCACATGCACACGTCTGTTCCTGCCCCCTACACCGGCAGAGAGCTCGGGGGAGCCAGAGACTCTCAGGCAGCTGCTGGGCTGGCCGCCTGTTTGGGAAGGGGCAGAGCTGACCTAGGGGCACACTGGGCCTCTTGCTCTCCCTGCTGCCCTGAGGCTGCTGGGCCAAAGAGGTCTTGGGCATCCAGCCCCTTGCTGGTCCCTTCCCTCTGACGAGTCCCTCTGAGCTCCAGCACCTTGCAGTGTGGAGACAGGCCCTGCCAGCAACCTCCTCTCCAAGGAGGCCTCAACCGAGGCCTAGGCCCAGGGGAAAGGCACCAGCGGGGATGAGCCTGGGGAGGCGCCCAGGCATGTCTGGGCCCAGTCCCCGCAGCCTGCCCCTTGGTGGGGCAGTACCCCCGGAGGCCAGGAACGTCTGGGCAAGGCTGGCCAGGGTCAGGGGCCCTCCTGGGTCCTGTCCCTGGCCTGTGGGGCCTCTGAGCACAACCGGCCCTCTTACGCTGGAAGTCCTCCCTGGCTGCCTCCAAGGCCGCTTTGCAAGCACTCTCGCCGGCTGTTCCCGCCAGCTGCGCACAATGCTCCCAAGCCCGGGAGAGAAGCGCTTCGGGGTGGTGCTCTCTCCCGGCCCTTCCCCCTGAGCCTGAGGGCCAGGCAGGGGGTCCACACTCCCAGGCCAAGGCAGAACCACATGCACACGTCTGTTCCTGCCCCCTACACCGGCAGAGAGCTCGGGGGAGCCAGAGTCTGTCAGGCAGCTGCTGGGTTAGCTGCCCGTGTGGGAAGGGGCAGAGCCAACCTAGAGGCACAGTGGGCCTCTTGCTCTCACTGCTGCCCTGAGGCTGCTGGGCCAAAGAGGTCTTGGGCATCCAGCCCCTTGCTGGTCCCTTCCCTCTGACGAAGCCCTCTGAGCTCCAGCACCTTGCAGTGTGGAGAGAGCCCCTGCCAGCAACCTCCTCTCCAAGGAGGCCTCAACCGAGGCCTAGGCCCAGGGGAAAGGCACCAGCGGGGATGAGCCTGGGGAGGCGCCCGGGCATGTCTGGACCCAGTCCCCGCAGCCTGCCCCTTGGTGGGGCAGTAGCCCCGGAGGCCACGAAGGTCTGGGCAAGGCTGGCCAGGGGAAGGGGACTTGCTGGGTCCTGCCCCTGGCCTGTGGGGCCTCTGAGCACAACCGGCCCTCTCCCGCTGGAAGACCTCCCCGGCTGCCTCCAAAGGCCGCTTTGCAAGCACTCTCGCCGGCTGTTCCCGCCAGCTGCGCACAATGCTCCCAAGCCCGGGAGAAAAGCGCTTCGGGGTGGTGCTCTCTCCCGGCCCTTGCCCCTGAGCCTGGGGGCCAGGCAGGGGGTCCACAGTCCCTGGCCAAGGCAGAACCACATGCACAGGTCTGTTCCTGTCCCCTGCACCAGCAGAGAGCTCGGGGGAGCCAGAGACTGTCAGGCAGCTGCTGGGCTGGCCGCCCGTGTGGGAAGGGGCAGAGCCGACCTAGGGGCACACTGGGCCTCTTGCTCTCCCTGCTGCCCTGAGGCTGCTGGGCCAAAGAGGTCTTGGGCATCCAGCCCCTTGCTGGTCCCTTCCCTCTGACGAAGACCTCTGAGCTCCAGCACCTTGCAGTGTGGAGAGAGCCCCTGCCAGCAACCTCCTCTCCAAGGAGGCCTCAACCGAGGCCTAGGCCCAGGGGAAAGGCACCAGCGGGGATGAGCCTGGGGAGGCGCCCGGGCATGTCTGGACCCAGTCCCCGCAGCCTGCCCCTTGGTGGGGCAGTAGCCCCGGAGGCCAGGAAGGTCTGGGCAAGGCTGGCCAGGGGAAGGGGACTTGCTGGGTCCTGCCCCTGGCCTGTGGGGCCTCTGAGCACAACCGGCCCTCTCACGCTGGAAGTCCTCCCCGGCTGCCTCCAAGGCCGCTTTGCAAGCACTCTCGCCGGCTGTTCCCGCCAGCTGCGCACAATGCTCCCAAGCCCGGGAGAAAAGCGCTTCGGGGTGGTGCTCTCTCCCGGCCCTTGCCCCTGAGCCTGGGGGCCAGGCAGGGGGTCCACAGTCCCAGGCCAAGGCAGAACCACATGCACACGTCTGTTCCTGCCCCCTGCACCGGCAGAGAGCTCGGGGGAGCCAGAGACTGTCAGGCAGCTGCTGGGCTGGCCGCCTGTGTGGGAAGGGGCAGAGCCGACCTAGGGGCACACTGGGCCTCTTGCTCTCCCTGCTGCCCTGAGGCTGCTGGGCCAAAGAGGTCTTGGGCATCCAGCCCCTTGCTGGTCCCTTCCCTCTGACGAAGACCTCTGAGCTCCAGCACCTTGCAGTGTGGAGAGAGCCCCTGCCAGGAACCTCCTCTCCAAGGAGGCCTCAACCGAGGCCTAGGCCCAGGGGAAAGGCACCAGCGGGGATGAGCCTGGGGAGGCGCCCGGGCATGTCTGGACCCAGTCCCTGCAGCCTGCCCCTTGGTGGGGCAGTAGCCCCGGAGGCCAGAAAGGTCTGGGCAAGGCTGGCCAGGGGAAGGGGACTTGCTGGGTCCTGCCCCTGGCCTGTGGGGCCTCTGAGCACAACCGGCCCTCTCCCGCTGGAAGACCTCCCCGGCTGCCTCCAAAGGCCGCTTTGCAAGCACTCTCGCCGGCTGTTCCCTCCAGCTGCGCACAATGCTCCCAAGCCCGGGAGAAAAGCGCTTCGGGGTGGTGCTCTCTCCCGGCCCTTGCCCCTGAGCCTGGGGGCCAGGCAGGGGGTCCACAGTCCCTGGCCAAGGCAGAACCACATGCACAGGTCTGTTCCTGTCCCCTGCACCAGCAGAGAGCTCGGGGGAGCCAGAGACTCTCAGGCAGCTGCTGGGCTGGCCGCTTGTTTGGGAAGGGGCAGAGCCGACCTAGGGGCACACTAGGCCTCTTGCTCTCCCTGCTGCCCTGAGGCTGCTGGGCCAAAGAGGTCTTGGGCATCCAGCCCCTTGCTGGTCCCTTCCCACTGACGAGTCCCTCTGAGCTCCAGCACCTTGCAGTGTGGAGACAGGCCCTGCCAGCAACCTCCTCTCCAAGGAGGCCTCAACCGAGGCCTAGGCCCAGGGGAAAGGCACCAGCGGGGATGAGCCTGGGGAGGCGCCCAGGCATGTCTGGGCCCAGTCCCCGCAGCCTGCCCCTTGGTGGGGCAGTACCCCCGGAGGCCAGGAACGTCTGGGCAAGGCTGGCCAGGGACAGGGGCCCTGCTGGGTCCTGCCCCTGGCCTGTGGGGCCTCTGAGCACAACCGGCCCTCTCCCGCTGGAAGACCTCCCCGGCTGCCTCCAAAGGCCGCTTTGCAAGCACTCTCGCCGGCTGTTCCCGCCAGCCGCGCAAAATGCTCCCAAGTCCGGGAGAAAAGCGCTTCGGGGTGGTGCTCTCTCCCGGCCCTTCCCCCTGAGCCTGAGGGCCAGGCAGGGGGTCCACACTTCCAGGCCAAGGCAGAACCACATGCACACGTCTGTTCCTGCCCCCTACACCGGCAGAGAGCTCGGGGGAGCCAGAGACTCTCAGGCAGCTGCTGGGCTGGCCGCCTGTTTGGGAAGGGGCAGAGCCGACCTAGGGGCACACTGGGCCTCTTGCTCTCCCTGCTGCCCTGAGGCTGCTGGGCCAAAGAGGTCTTGGGCATCCAGCCCCTTGCTGGTCCCTTCCCTCTGACGAGTCCCTCTGAGCTCCAGCACCTTGCAGTGTGGAGACAGGCCCTGCCAGCAACCTCCTCTCCAAGGAGGCCTCAACCGAGGCCTAGGCCCAGGGGAAAGGCACCAGCGGGGATGAGCCTGGGGAGGCGCCCAGGCATGTCTGGGCCCAGTCCCCGCAGCCTGCCCCTTGGTGGGGCAGTACCCCCGGAGGCCAGGAAGGTCTGGGCAAGGCTGGCCAGGGTCAGGGGCCCTCCTGGGTCCTGTCCCTGGCCTGTGGGGCCTCTGAGCACAACCGGCCCTCTTACGCTGGAAGTCCTCCCTGGCTGCCTCCAAGGCCGCTTTGCAAGCACTCTCGCCGGCTGTTCCCGCCAGCTGCGCTCAATGCTCCCAAGCCCGGGAGAGAAGCGCTGCGGGGTGGTGCTCTCTCCCGGCCCTTCCCCCTGAGCCTGAGGGCCAGGCAGGGGGTCCACACTCCCAGGCCAAGGCAGAACCACATGCACACGTCTGTTCCTGCCCCCTACACCGGCAGAGAGCTCGGGGGAGCCAGAGTCTGTCAGGCAGCTGCTGGGTTAGCTGCCCGTGTGGGAAGGGGCAGAGCCAACCTAGAGGCACAGTGGGCCTCTTGCTCTCACTGCTGCCCTGAGGCTGCTGGGCCAAAGAGGTCTTGGGCATCCAGCCCCTTGCTGGTCCCTTCCCTCTGACGAAGCCCTCTGAGCTCCAGCACCTTGCAGTGTGGAGAGCCCCTGCCAGCAACCTCCTCTCCAAGGAGGCCTCAACCGAGGCCTAGGCCCAGGGGAAAGGCACCAGCGGGGATGAGCCTGGGGAGGCGCCCGGGCATGTCTGGACCCAGTCCCCGCAGCCTGCCCCTTGGTGGGGCAGTAGCCCCGGAGGCCAGGAAGGTCTGGGCAAGGCTGGCCAGGGGAAGGGGACTTGCTGGGTCCTGCCCCTGGCCTGTGGGGCCTCTGAGCACAACCGGCCCTCTCCCGCTGGAAGACCTCCCCGGCTGCCTCCAAAGGCCGCTTTGCAAGCACTCTCGCCGGCTGTTCCCGCCAGCTGCGCACAATGCTCCCAAGCCCGGGAGAAAAGCGCTTCGGGGTGGTGCTCTCTCCCGGCCCTTGCCCCTGAGCCTGGGGGCCAGGCAGGGGGTCCACAGTCCCTGGCCAAGGCAGAACCACATGCACAGGTCTGTTCCTGTCCCCTGCACCAGCAGAGAGCTCGGGGGAGCCAGAGACTCTCAGGCAGCTGCTGGGCTGGCCGCCTGTTTGGGAAGGGGCAGAGCCGACCTAGGGGCACACTGGGCCTCTTGCTCTCCCTGCTGCCCTGAGGCTGCTGGGCCAAAGAGGTCTTGGGCATCCAGCCCCTTGCTGGTCCCTTCCCTCTGACGAGTCCCTCTGAGCTCCAGCACCTTGCAGTGTGGAGACAGGCCCTGCCAGCAACCTCCTCTCCAAGGAGGCCTCAACCGAGGCCTAGGCCCAGGGGAAAGGCACCAGCGGGGATGAGCCTGGGGAGGCGCCCAGGCATGTCTGGGCCCAGTCCCCGCAGCCTGCCCCTTGGTGGGGCAGTACCCCCGGAGGCCAGGAACGTCTGGGCAAGGCTGGCCAGGGTCAGGGGCCCTGCTGGGTCCTGCCCCTGGCCTGTGGGGCCTCTGAGCACAACCGGCCCTCTCACGCTGGAAGTCCTCCCCGGCTGCCTCCAAGGCCGCTTTGCAAGCACTCTCGCCGGCTGTTCCCGCCAGCTGCGCACAATGCTCCCAAGCCCGGGAGAAAAGCGCTTCGGGGTGGTGCTCTCTCCCGGCCCTTGCCCCTGAGCCTGGGGGCCAGGCAGGGGGTCCACAGTCCCAGGCCAAGGCAGAACCACATGCACACGTCTGTTCCTGCCCCCTGCACCGGCAGAGAGCTCGGGGGAGCCAGAGACTGTCAGGCAGCTGCTGGGCTGGCCGCCTGTGTGGGAAGGGGCAGAGCCGACCTAGGGGCACACTGGGCCTCTTGCTCTCCCTGCTGCCCTGAGGCTGCTGGGCCAAAGAGGTCTTGGGCATCCAGCCCCTTGCTGGTCCCTTCCCTCTGACGAAGACCTCTGAGCTCCAGCACCTTGCAGTGTGGAGAGAGCCCCTGCCAGGAACCTCCTCTCCAAGGAGGCCTCAACCGAGGCCTAGGCCCAGGGGAAAGGCACCAGCGGGGATGAGCCTGGGGAGGCGCCCGGGCATGTCTGGACCCAGTCCCCGCAGCCTGCCCCTTGGTGGGGCAGTAGCCCCGGAGGCCAGAAAGGTCTGGGCAAGGCTGGCCAGGGGAAGGGGACTTGCTGGGTCCTGCCCCTGGCCTGTGGGGCCTCTGAGCACAACCGGCCCTCTCCCGCTGGAAGACCTCCCCGGCTGCCTCCAAAGGCCGCTTTGCAAGCACTCTCGCCGGCTGTTCCCGCCAGCTGCGCACAATGCTCCCAAGCCCGGGAGAAAAGCGCTTCGGGGTGGTGCTCTCTCCCGGCCCTTGCCCCTGAGCCTGGGGGCCAGGCAGGGGGTCCACAGTCCCTGGCCAAGGCAGAACCACATGCACAGGTCTGTTCCTGTCCCCTGCACCAGCAGATAGCTCGGGGGAGCCAGAGACTCTCAGGCAGCTGCTGGGCTGGCCGCCTGTTTGGGAAGGGGCAGAGCCGACCTAGGGGCACACTGGGCCTCTTGCTCTCCCTGCTGCCCTGAGGCTGCTGGGCCAAAGAGGTCTTGGGCATCCAGCCCCTTACTGGTCCCTTCCCTCTGACGAGTCCCTCTGAGCTCCAGCACCTTGCAGTGTGGAGACAGGCCCTGCCAGCAACCTCCTCTCCAAGGAGGCCTCAACCGAGGCCTAGGCCCAGGGGAAAGGCACCAGCGGGGATGAGCCTGGGGAGGCGCCCAGGCATGTCTGGGCCCAGTCCCCGCAGCCTGCCCCTTGGTGGGGCAGTACCCCCGGAGGCCAGGAAGGTCTGGGCAAGGCTGGCCAGGGTCAGGGGCCTTGCTGGGTCCTGCCCCTGGCCTGTGGGGCCTCTGAGCACAACCGGCCCTCTCACGCTGGAAGTCCTCCCCGGCTGCCTCCAAGGCCGCTTTGCAAGCACTCTCGCCGGCTGTTCCCGCCAGCTGCGCACAATGCTCCCAAGCCCGGGAGAAAAGCGCTTCGGGGTGGTGCTCTCTCCCGGCCCTTGCCCCTGAGCCTGGGGGCCAGGCAGGGGGTCCACAGTCCCAGGCCAAGGCAGAACCACATGCACACGTCTGTTCCTGCCCCCTGCACCGGCAGAGAGCTCGGGGGAGCCAGAGACTGTCAGGCAGCTGCTGGGCTGGCCGCCTGTGTGGGAAGGGGCAGAGCCGACCTAGGGGCACACTGGGCCTCTTGCTCTCCCTGCTGCCCTGAGGCTGCTGGGCCAAAGAGGTCTTGGGCATCCAGCCCCTTGCTGGTCCCTTCCCTCTGACGAAGACCTCTGAGCTCCAGCACCTTGCAGTGTGGAGAGAGCCCCTGCCAGCAACCTCCTCTCCAAGGAGGCCTCAAGCGAGGCCTAGGCCCAGGGGAAAGGCACCAGCGGGGATGAGCCTGGGGAGGCGCCCGGGCATGTCTGGACCCAGTCCCCGCAGCCTGCCCCTTGGTGGGGCAGTAGCCCCGGAGGCCAGGAAGGTCTGGGCAAGGCTGGCCAGGGGAAGGGGACTTGCTGGGTCCTGCCCCTGGCCTGTGGGGCCTCTGAGCACAACCGGCCCTCTCCCGCTGGAAGACCTCCCCGGCTGCCTCCAAAGGCCGCTTTGCAAGCACTCTCGCCGGCTGTTCCCGCCAGCTGCGCACAATGCTCCCAAGCCCGGGAGAAAAGCGCTTCGGGGTGGTGCTCTCTCCCGGCCCTTGCCCCTGAGCCTGGGGGCCAGGCAGGGGGTCCACAGTCCCTGGCCAAGGCAGAACCACATGCACAGGTCTGTTCCTGTCCCCTGCACCAGCAGAGAGCTCGGGGGAGCCAGAGACTCTCAGGCAGCTGCTGGGCTGGCCGCCTGTTTGGGAAGGGGCAGAGCCGACCTAGGGGCACACTGGGCCTCTTGCTCTCCCTGCTGCCCTGAGGCTGCTGGGCCAAAGAGGTCTTGGGCATCCAGCCCCTTGCTGGTCCCTTCCCTCTGACGAGTCCCTCTGAGCTCCAGCACCTTGCAGTGTGGAGACAGGCCCTGCCAGCAACCTCCTCTCCAAGGAGGCCTCAACCGAGGCCTAGGCCCAGGGGAAAGGCACCAGCGGGGATGAGCCTGGGGAGGCGCCCAGGCATGTCTGGGCCCAATCCCCGCAGCGTGCCCCTTGGTGGGGCAGTACCCCCGGAGGCCAGGAACGTCTGGGCAAGGCTGGCCAGGGACAGGGGCCCTGCTGGGTCCTGCCCCTGGCCTGTGGGGCCTCTGAGCACAACCGGCCCTCTCACGCTGGAAGACCTCCCCGGCTGCCTCCAAAGGCCGCTTTGCAAGCACTCTCGCCGGCTGTTCCCGCCAGCCGCGCAAAATGCTCCCAAGTCCGGGAGAAAAGCGCTTCGGGGTGGTGCTCTCTCCCGGCCCTTCCCCCTGAGCCTGAGGGCCAGGCAGGGGGTCCACACACCCAGGCCAAGGCAGAACCACATGCACACGTCTGTTCCTGCCCCCTACACCGGCAGAGAGCTCGGGGGAGCCAGAGACTCTCAGGCAGCTGCTGGGCTGGCCGCCTGTTTGGGAAGGGGCAGAGCCGACCTAGGGGCACACTGGGCCTCTTGCTCTCCCTGCTGCCCTGAGGCTGCTGGGCCAAAGAGGTCTTGGGCATCCAGCCCCTTGCTGGTCCCTTCCCTCTGACGAGTCCCTCTGAGCTCCAGCACCTTGCAGTGTGGAGACAGGCCCTGCCAGCAACCTCCTCTCCAAGGAGGCCTCAACCGAGGCCTAGGCCCAGGGGAAAGGCACCAGCGGGGATGAGCCTGGGGAGGCGCCCGGGCATGTCTGGACACAGTCCCCGCAGCCTGCCCCTTGGTGGGGCAGTAGCCCCGGAGGGCAGAAAGGTCTGGGCAAGGCTGGCCAGGGGAAGGGGCCCTGCTGGGTCCTGCCCCTGGCCTGTGGGGCCTCTGAGCACAACCGGCCCTCTCACGCTGGAAGTCCTCCCCGGCTGCCTCCAAGGCCGCTTTGCAAGCACTCTCGCCGGCTGTTCCCGCCAGCTGCGCACAATGCTCCCAAGCCCGGGAGAAAAGCGCTTCGGGGTGGTGCTCTCTCCCGGCCCTTGCCCCTGAGCCTGGGGGCCAGGCAGGGGGTCCACAGTCCCAGGCCAAGGCAGAACCACATGCACACGTCTGTTCCTGCCCCCTACACCGGCAGAGAGCTCGGGGGAGCCAGAGACTCTCAGGCAGCTGCTGGGCTGGCCGCCTGTGTGGGAAGGGGCAGAGCCGACCTAGGGGCACACTGGGCCTCTTGCTCTCCCTGCTGCCCTGAGGCTGCTGGGCCAAAGAGGTCTTGGGCATCCAGCCCCTTGCTGGTCCCTTCCCTCTGACGAAGACCTCTGAGCTCCAGCACCTTGCAGTGTGGAGAGAGCCCCTGCCAGGAACCTCCTCTCCAAGGAGGCCTCAACCGAGGCCTAGGCCCAGGGGAAAGGCACCAGCGGGGATGAGCCTGGGGAGGCGCCCGGGCATGTCTGGACCCAGTCCCCGCAGCCTGCCCCTTGGTGGGGCAGTAGCCCCGGAGGCCAGAAAGGTCTGGGCAAGGCTGGCCAGGGGAAGGGGACTTGCTGGGTCCTGCCCCTGGCCTGTGGGGCCTCTGAGCACAACCGGCCCTCTCCCGCTGGAAGACCTCCCCGGCTGCCTCCAAAGGCCGCTTTGCAAGCACTCTCGCCGGCTGTTCCCGCCAGCTGCGCACAATGCTCCCAAGCCCGGGAGAAAAGCGCTTCGGGGTGGTGCTCTCTCCCGGCCCTTGCCCCTGAGCCTGGGGGCCAGGCAGGGGGTCCACAGTCCCTGGCCAAGGCAGAACCACATGCACAGGTCTGTTCCTGTCCCCTGCACCAGCAGATAGCTCGGGGGAGCCAGAGACTCTCAGGCAGCTGCTGGGCTGGCCGCCTGTTTGGGAAGGGGCAGAGCCGACCTAGGGGCACACTGGGCCTCTTGCTCTCCCTGCTGCCCTGAGGCTGCTGGGCCAAAGAGGTCTTGGGCATCCAGCCCCTTACTGGTCCCTTCCCTCTGACGAGTCCCTCTGAGCTCCAGCACCTTGCAGTGTGGAGACAGGCCCTGCCAGCAACCTCCTCTCCAAGGAGGCCTCAACCGAGGCCTAGGCCCAGGGGAAAGGCACCAGCGGGGATGAGCCTGGGGAGGCGCCCAGGCATGTCTGGGCCCAGTCCCCGCAGCCTGCCCCTTGGTGGGGCAGTACCCCCGGAGGCCAGGAAGGTCTGGGCAAGGCTGGCCAGGGTCAGGGGCCTTGCTGGGTCCTGCCCCTGGCCTGTGGGGCCTCTGAGCACAACCGGCCCTCTCACGCTGGAAGTCCTCCCCGGCTGCCTCCAAGGCCGCTTTGCAAGCACTCTCGCCGGCTGTTCCCGCCAGCTGCGCACAATGCTCCCAAGCCCGGGAGAAAAGCGCTTCGGGGTGGTGCTCTCTCCCGGCCCTTGCCCCTGAGCCTGGGGGCCAGGCAGGGGGTCCACAGTCCCAGGCCAAGGCAGAACCACATGCACACGTCTGTTCCTGCCCCCTGCACCGGCAGAGAGCTCGGGGGAGCCAGAGACTGTCAGGCAGCTGCTGGGCTGGCCGCCTGTGTGGGAAGGGGCAGAGCCGACCTAGGGGCACACTGGGCCTCTTGCTCTCCCTGCTGCCCTGAGGCTGCTGGGCCAAAGAGGTCTTGGGCATCCAGCCCCTTGCTGGTCCCTTCCCTCTGACGAAGACCTCTGAGCTCCAGCACCTTGCAGTGTGGAGAGAGCCCCTGCCAGCAACCTCCTCTCCAAGGAGGCCTCAAGCGAGGCCTAGGCCCAGGGGAAAGGCACCAGCGGGGATGAGCCTGGGGAGGCGCCCGGGCATGTCTGGACCCAGTCCCCGCAGCCTGCCCCTTGGTGGGGCAGTAGCCCCGGAGGCCAGGAAGGTCTGGGCAAGGCTGGCCAGGGGAAGGGGACTTGCTGGGTCCTGCCCCTGGCCTGTGGGGCCTCTGAGCACAACCGGCCCTCTCCCGCTGGAAGACCTCCCCGGCTGCCTCCAAAGGCCGCTTTGCAAGCACTCTCGCCGGCTGTTCCCGCCAGCTGCGCACAATGCTCCCAAGCCCGGGAGAAAAGCGCTTCGGGGTGGTGCTCTCTCCCGGCCCTTGCCCCTGAGCCTGGGGGCCAGGCAGGGGGTCCACAGTCCCTGGCCAAGGCAGAACCACATGCACAGGTCTGTTCCTGTCCCCTGCACCAGCAGAGAGCTCGGGGGAGCCAGAGACTCTCAGGCAGCTGCTGGGCTGGCCGCCTGTTTGGGAAGGGGCAGAGCCGACCTAGGGGCACACTGGGCCTCTTGCTCTCCCTGCTGCCCTGAGGCTGCTGGGCCAAAGAGGTCTTGGGCATCCAGCCCCTTGCTGGTCCCTTCCCTCTGACGAGTCCCTCTGAGCTCCAGCACCTTGCAGTGTGGAGACAGGCCCTGCCAGCAACCTCCTCTCCAAGGAGGCCTCAACCGAGGCCTAGGCCCAGGGGAAAGGCACCAGCGGGGATGAGCCTGGGGAGGCGCCCAGGCATGTCTGGGCCCAATCCCCGCAGCGTGCCCCTTGGTGGGGCAGTACCCCCGGAGGCCAGGAACGTCTGGGCAAGGCTGGCCAGGGACAGGGGCCCTGCTGGGTCCTGCCCCTGGCCTGTGGGGCCTCTGAGCACAACCGGCCCTCTCACGCTGGAAGACCTCCCCGGCTGCCTCCAAAGGCCGCTTTGCAAGCACTCTCGCCGGCTGTTCCCGCCAGCCGCGCAAAATGCTCCCAAGTCCGGGAGAAAAGCGCTTCGGGGTGGTGCTCTCTCCCGGCCCTTCCCCCTGAGCCTGAGGGCCAGGCAGGGGGTCCACACACCCAGGCCAAGGCAGAACCACATGCACACGTCTGTTCCTGCCCCCTACACCGGCAGAGAGCTCGGGGGAGCCAGAGACTCTCAGGCAGCTGCTGGGCTGGCCGCCTGTTTGGGAAGGGGCAGAGCCGACCTAGGGGCACACTGGGCCTCTTGCTCTCCCTGCTGCCCTGAGGCTGCTGGGCCAAAGAGGTCTTGGGCATCCAGCCCCTTGCTGGTCCCTTCCCTCTGACGAGTCCCTCTGAGCTCCAGCACCTTGCAGTGTGGAGACAGGCCCTGCCAGCAACCTCCTCTCCAAGGAGGCCTCAACCGAGGCCTAGGCCCAGGGGAAAGGCACCAGCGGGGATGAGCCTGGGGAGGCGCCCGGGCATGTCTGGACACAGTCCCCGCAGCCTGCCCCTTGGTGGGGCAGTAGCCCCGGAGGGCAGAAAGGTCTGGGCAAGGCTGGCCAGGGGAAGGGGCCCTGCTGGGTCCTGCCCCTGGCCTGTGGGGCCTCTGAGCACAACCGGCCCTCTCACGCTGGAAGTCCTCCCCGGCTGCCTCCAAGGCCGCTTTGCAAGCACTCTCGCCGGCTGTTCCCGCCAGCTGCGCACAATGCTCCCAAGCCCGGGAGAAAAGCGCTTCGGGGTGGTGCTCTCTCCCGGCCCTTGCCCCTGAGCCTGGGGGCCAGGCAGGGGGTCCACAGTCCCAGGCCAAGGCAGAACCACATGCACACGTCTGTTCCTGCCCCCTACACCGGCAGAGAGCTCGGGGGAGCCAGAGACTCTCAGGCAGCTGCTGGGCTGGCCGCCTGTTTGGGAAGGGGCAGAGCCGACCTAGGGGCACACTGGGCCTCTTGCTCTCCCTGCTGCCCTGAGGCTGCTGGGCCAAAGAGGTCTTGGGCATCCAGCCCCTTGCTGGTCCCTTCCCTCTGACGAAGACCTCTGAGCTCCAGCACCTTGCAGTGTGGAGAGAGCCCCTGCTAGCAACCTCCTCTCCAAGGAGGCCTCAAGCGAGGCCTAGGCCCAGGGGAAAGGCACCAGCGGGGATGAGCCTGGGGAGGCGCCCGGGCATGTCTGGACCCAGTCCCCGCAGCCTGCCCCTTGGTGGGGCAGTAGCCCCGGAGGCCAGGAAGGTCTGGGCAAGGCTGGCCAGGGGAAGGGGACTTGCTGGGTCCTGCCCCTGGCCTGTGGGGCCTCTGAGCACAACCGGCCCTCTCCCGCTGGAAGACCTCCCCGGCTGCCTCCAAAGGCCGCTTTGCAAGCACTCTCGCCGGCTGTTCCCGCCAGCTGCGCACAATGCTCCCAAGCCCGGGAGAAAAGCGCTTCGGGGTGGTGCTCTCTCCCGGCCCTTGCCCCTGAGCCTGGGGGCCAGGCAGGGGGTCCACAGTCCCTGGCCAAGGCAGAACCACATGCACAGGTCTGTTCCTGTCCCCTGCACCGGCAGAGAGCTCGGGGGAGCCAGAGACTCTCAGGCAGCTGCTGGGCTGGCCGCCTGTTTGGGAAGGGGCAGAGCCGACCTAGGGGCACACTGGGCCTCTTGCTCTCCCTGCTGCCCTGAGGCTGCTGGGCCAAAGAGGTCTTGGGCATCCAGCCCCTTGCTGGTCCCTTCCCTCTGACGAGTCCCTCTGAGCTCCAGCACCTTGCAGTGTGGAGACAGGCCCTGCCAGCAACCTCCTCTCCAAGGAGGCCTCAACCGAGGCCTAGGCCCAGGGGAAAGGCACCAGCGGGGATGAGCCTGGGGAGGCGCCCAGGCATGTCTGGGCCCAGTCCCCGCAGCCTGCCCCTTGGTGGGGCAGTACCCCCGGAGGCCAGGAACGTCTGGGCAAGGCTGGCCAGGGACAGGGGCCCTGCTGGGTCCTGTCCCTGGCCTGTGGGGCCTCTGAGCACAACCGGCCCTCTCCCGCTGGAAGACCTCCCCGGCTGCCTCCAAAGGCCGCTTTGCAAGCACTCTCGCCGGCTGTTCCCGCCAGCCGCGCAAAATGCTCCCAAGTCCGGGAGAAAAGCGCTTCGGGGTGGTGCTCTCTCCCGGCCCTTCCCCCTGAGCCTGAGGGCCAGGCAGGGGGTCCACACTCCCAGGCCAAGGCAGAACCACATGCACACGTCTGTTCCTGCTCCCTACACCGGCAGAGAGCTCGGGGGAGCCAGAGACTCTCAGGCAGCTGCTGGGCTGGCCGCCTGTTTGGGAAGGGGCAGAGCCGACCTAGGGGCACACTGGGCCTCTTGCTCTCCCTGCTGCCCTGAGGCTGCTGGGCCAAAGAGGTCTTGGGCATCCAGCCCCTTGCTGGTCCCTTCCCTCTGACGAGTCCCTCTGAGCTCCAGCACCTTGCAGTGTGGAGACAGGCCCTGCCAGCAACCTCCTCTCCAAGGAGGCCTCAACCGAGGCCTAGGCCCAGGGGAAAGGCACCAGCGGGGATGAGCCTGGGGAGGCGCCCAGGCATGTCTGGGCCCAGTCCCCGCAGCCTGCCCCTTGGTGGGGCAGTACCCCCGGAGGCCAGGAACGTCTGGGCAAGGCTGGCCAGGGTCAGGGGCCCTCCTGGGTCCTGTCCCTGGCCTGTGGGGCCTCTGAGCACAACCGGCCCTCTTACGCTGGAAGTCCTCCCTGGCTGCCTCCAAGGCCGCTTTGCAAGCACTCTCGCCGGCTGTTCCCGCCAGCTGCGCACAATGCTCCCAAGCCCGGGAGAGAAGCGCTTCGGGGTGGTGCTCTCTCCCGGCCCTTCCCCCTGAGCCTGAGGGCCAGGCAGGGGGTCCACACTCCCAGGCCAAGGCAGAACCACATGCACACGTCTGTTCCTGCCCCCTACACCGGCAGAGAGCTCGGGGGAGCCAGAGTCTGTCAGGCAGCTGCTGGGTTAGCTGCCCGTGTGGGAAGGGGCAGAGCCAACCTAGAGGCACAGTGGGCCTCTTGCTCTCACTGCTGCCCTGAGGCTGCTGGGCCAAAGAGGTCTTGGGCATCCAGCCCCTTGCTGGTCCCTTCCCTCTGACGAAGCCCTCTGAGCTCCAGCACCTTGCAGTGTGGAGAGAGCCCCCGCCAGCAACCTCCTCTCCAAGGAGGCCTCAACCGAGGCCTAGGCCCAGGGGAAAGGCACCAGCGGGGATGAGCCTGGGGAGGCGCCCGGGCATGTCTGGACCCAGTCCCCGCAGCCTGCCCCTTGGTGGGGCAGTAGCCCCGGAGGCCACGAAGGTCTGGGCAAGGCTGGCCAGGGGAAGGGGACTTGCTGGGTCCTGCCCCTGGCCTGTGGGGCCTCTGAGCACAACCGGCCCTCTCCCGCTGGAAGACCTCCCCGGCTGCCTCCAAAGGCCGCTTTGCAAGCACTCTCGCCGGCTGTTCCCGCCAGCTGCGCACAATGCTCCCAAGCCCGGGAGAAAAGCGCTTCGGGGTGGTGCTCTCTCCCGGCCCTTCCCCCTGAGCCTGAGGGCCAGGCAGGGGGTCCACACTCCCAGGCCAAGGCAGAACCACATGCACACGTCTGTTCCTGCTCCCTACACCGGCAGAGAGCTCGGGGGAGCCAGAGACTCTCAGGCAGCTGCTGGGCTGGCCGCCTGTTTGGGAAGGGGCAGAGCCGACCTAGGGGCACACTGGGCCTCTTGCTCTCCCTGCTGCCCTGAGGCTGCTGGGCCAAAGAGGTCTTGGGCATCCAGCCCCTTGCTGGTCCCTTCCCTCTGACGAGTCCCTCTGAGCTCCAGCACCTTGCAGTGTGGAGACAGGCCCTGCCAGCAACCTCCTCTCCAAGGAGGCCTCAACCGAGGCCTAGGCCCAGGGGAAAGGCACCAGCGGGGATGAGCCTGGGGAGGCGCCCAGGCATGTCTGGGCCCAGTCCCCGCAGCCTGCCCCTTGGTGGGGCAGTACCCCCGGAGGCCAGGAACGTCTGGGCAAGGCTGGCCAGGGTCAGGGGCCCTCCTGGGTCCTGTCCCTGGCCTGTGGGGCCTCTGAGCACAACCGGCCCTCTTACGCTGGAAGTCCTCCCTGGCTGCCTCCAAGGCCGCTTTGCAAGCACTCTCGCCGGCTGTTCCCGCCAGCTGCGCACAATGCTCCCAAGCCCGGGAGAGAAGCGCTTCGGGGTGGTGCTCTCTCCCGGCCCTTCCCCCTGAGCCTGAGGGCCAGGCAGGGGGTCCACACTCCCAGGCCAAGGCAGAACCACATGCACACGTCTGTTCCTGCCCCCTACACCGGCAGAGAGCTCGGGGGAGCCAGAGTCTGTCAGGCAGCTGCTGGGTTAGCTGCCCGTGTGGGAAGGGGCAGAGCCAACCTAGAGGCACAGTGGGCCTCTTGCTCTCACTGCTGCCCTGAGGCTGCTGGGCCAAAGAGGTCTTGGGCATCCAGCCCCTTGCTGGTCCCTTCCCTCTGACGAAGCCCTCTGAGCTCCAGCACCTTGCAGTGTGGAGAGAGCCCCCGCCAGCAACCTCCTCTCCAAGGAGGCCTCAACCGAGGCCTAGGCCCAAGGGAAAGGCACCAGCGGGGATGAGCCTGGGGAGGCGCCCGGGCATGTCTGGACCCAGTCCCCGCAGCCTGCCCCTTGGTGGGGCAGTAGCCCCGGAGGCCACGAAGGTCTGGGCAAGGCTGGCCAGGGGAAGGGGACTTGCTGGGTCCTGCCCCTGGCCTGTGGGGCCTCTGAGCACAACCGGCCCTCTCCCGCTGGAAGACCTCCCCGGCTGCCTCCAAAGGCCGCTTTGCAAGCACTCTCGCCGGCTGTTCCCGCCAGCTGCGCACAATGCTCCCAAGACCGGGAGAAAAGCGCTTCGGGGTGGTGCTCTCTCCCGGCCCTTGCCCCTGAGCCTGGGGGCCAGGCAGGGGGTCCACAGTCCCTGGCCAAGGCAGAACCACATGCACAGGTCTGTTCCTGTCCCCTGCACCAGCAGAGAGCTCGGGGGAGCCAGAGACTCTCAGGCAGCTGCTGGGCTGGCCGCCTGTTTGGGAAGGGGCAGAGCCGACCTAGGGGCACACTGGGCCTCTTGCTCTCCCTGCTGCCCTGAGGCTGCTGGGCCAAAGAGGTCTTGGGCATCCAGCCCCTTGCTGGTCCCTTCCCTCTGACGAGTCCCTCTGAGCTCCAGCACCTTGCAGTGTGGAGACAGGCCCTGCCAGCAACCTCCTCTCCAAGGAGGCCTCAACCGAGGCCTAGGCCCAGGGGAAAGGCACCAGCGGGGATGAGCCTGGGGAGGCGCCCAGGCATGTCTGGGCCCAGTCCCCGCAGCCTGCCCCTTGGTGGGGCAGTACCCCCGGAGGCCAGGAAGGTCTGGGCAAGGCTGGCCAGGGTCAGGGGCCCTGCTGGGTCCTGCCCCTGGCCTGTGGGGCCTCTGAGCACAACCGGCCCTCTCACGTTGGAAGTCCTCCCCGGCTGCCTCCAAGGCCGCTTTGCAAGCACTCTCGCCGGCTGTTCCCGCCAGCTGCGCACAATGCTCCCAAGCCCGGGAGAAAAGCGCTTCGGGGTGGTGCTCTCTCCCGGCCCTTGCCCCTGAGCCTGGGGGCCAGGCAGGGGGTCCACAGTCCCAGGCCAAGGCAGAACCACATGCACACGTCTGTTCCTGCCCCCTGCACAGGCAGAGAGCTCGGGGGAGCCAGAGACTGTCAGGCAGCTGCTGGGCTGGCCGCCTGTGTGGGAAGGGGCAGAGCCGACCTAGGGGCACACTGGGCCTCTTGCTCTCCCTGCTGCCCTGAGGCTGCTGGGCCAAAGAGGTCTTGGGCATCCAGCCCCTTGCTGGTCCCTTCCCTCTGACGAAGACCTCTGAGCTCCAGCACCTTGCAGTGTGGAGAGAGCCCCTGCCAGCAACCTACTCTCCAAGGAGGCCTCAACCGAGGCCTAGGCCCAGGGGAAAGGCACCAGCGGGGATGAGAATGGGGAGGCGCCCGGGCATGTCTGGACCCAGTCCCCGCAGCCTGCCCCTTGGTGGGGCAGTAGCCCCGGAGGCCAGGAAGGTCTGGTCAAGGCTGGCCAGGGGAAGGGGACTTGCTGGGTCCTGCCCCTGGCCTGTGGGGCCTCTGAGCACAACCGGCCCTCTCCCGCTGGAAGACCTCCCCGGCTGCCTCCAAAGGCCGCTTTGCAAGCACTCTCGCCGGCTGTTCCCGCCAGCTGCGCACAATGCTCCCAAGCCCGGGAGAAAAGCGCTTCGGGGTGGTGCTCTCTCCCGGCCCTTGCCCCTGAGCCTGGGGGCCAGGCAGGGGGTCCACAGTCCCTGGCCAAGGCAGAACCACATGCACAGGTCTGTTCCTGTCCCCTGCACCAGCAGAGAGCTCGGGGGAGCCAGAGACTCTCAGGCAGCTGCTGGGCTGGCCGCCTGTTTGGGAAGGGGCAGAGCCGACCTAGGGGCACACTGGGCCTCTTGCTCTCCCTGCTGCCCTGAGGCTGCTGGGCCAAAGAGGTCTTGGGCATCCAGCCCCTTGCTGGTCCCTTCCCTCTGACGAGTCCCTCTGAGCTCCAGCACCTTGCAGTGTGGAGACAGGCCCTGCCAGCAACCTCCTCTCCAAGGAGGCCTCAACCGAGGCCTAGGCCCAGGGGAAAGGCACCAGCGGGGATGAGCCTGGGGAGGCGCCCAGGCATGTCTGGGCCCAGTCCCCGCAGCCTGCCCCTTGGTGGGGCAGTACCCCCGGAGGCCAGGAACGTCTGGGCAAGGCTGGCCAGGGACAGGGGCCCTGCTGGGTCCTGCCCCTGGCCTGTGGGGCCTCTGAGCACAACCGGCTATCTCCCGCTGGAAGACCTCCCCGGCTGCCTCCAAAGGCCGCTTTGCAAGCACTCTCGCCGGCTGTTCCCGCCAGCCGCGCAAAATGCTCCCAAGTCCGGGAGAAAAGCGCTTCGGGGTGGTGCTCTCTCCCGGCCCTTCCCCCTGAGCCTGAGGGCCAGGCAGGGGGTCCACACTCCCAGGCCAAGGCAGAACCACATGCACACGTCTGTTCCTGCCCCCTACACTGGCAGAGAGCTCGGGGGAGCCAGAGTCTGTCAGGCAGCTGCTGGGCTGGCTGCCCGTGTGGGAAGGGGCAGAGCCGACCTAGAGGCACAGTGGGCCTCTTGCTCTCCCTGCTGCCCTGAGGCTGCTGGGCCAAAGAGGTCTTGGGCATCCAGCCCCTTGCTGGTCCCTTCCCTCTGACGAAGCCCTCTGAGCTCCAGCACCTTGCAGTGTGGAGAGAGCCCCTGCCAGCAACCTCCTCTCCAAGGAGGCCTCAAGCGAGGCCTAGGCCCAGGGGAAAGGCACCAGCGGGGATGAGCCTGTGGAGGCGCCCGGGCATGTCTGGACCCAGTCCCCGCAGCCTACCCCTTGGTGGGGCAGTAGCCCCGGAGGCCAGGAAGGTCTGGGCAAGGCTGGCCAGGGGAAGGGGACTTGCTGGGTCCTGCCCCTGGCCTGTGGGGCCTCTGAGCACAACCGGCCCTCTCCCGCTGGAAGACCTCCCCGGCTGCCTCCAAAGGCCGCTTTGCAAGCACTCTCGCCGGCTGTTCCCGCCAGCTGCGCACAATGCTCCCAAGCCCGGGAGAAAAGCGCTTCGGGGTGGTGCTCTCTCCCGGCCCTTGCCCCTGAGCCTGGGGGCCAGGCAGGGGGTCCACAGTCCCTGGCCAAGGCAGAACCACATGCACAGGTCTGTTCCTGTCCCCTGCACCAGCAGAGAGCTCGGGGGAGCCAGAGACTCTCAGGCAGCTGCTGGGCTGGCCGCCTGTTTGGGAAGGGGCAGAGCCGACCTAGGGGCACACTGGGCCTCTTGCTCTCCCTGCTGCCCTGAGGCTGCTGGGCCAAAGAGGTCTTGGGCATCCAGCCCCTTGCTGGTCCCTTCCCTCTGACGAGTCCCTCTGAGCTCCAGCACCTTGCAGTGTGGAGACAGGCCCTGCCAGCAACCTCCTCTCCAAGGAGGCCTCAACCGAGGCCTAGGCCCAGGGGAAAGGCACCAGCGGGGATGAGCCTGGGGAGGCGCCCAGGCATGTCTGGGCCCAGTCCCCGCAGCCTGCCCCTTGGTGGGGCAGTACCCCCGGAGGCCAGGAACGTCTGGGCAAGGCTGGCCAGGGACAGGGGCCCTGCTGGGTCCTGCCCCTGGCCTGTGGGGCCTCTGAGCACAACCGGCTATCTCCCGCTGGAAGACCTCCCCGGCTGCCTCCAAAGGCCGCTTTGCAAGCACTCTCGCCGGCTGTTCCCGCCAGCCGCGCAAAATGCTCCCAAGTCCGGGAGAAAAGCGCTTCGGGGTGGTGCTCTCTCCCGGCCCTTCCCCCTGAGCCTGAGGGCCAGGCAGGGGGTCCACACTCCCAGGCCAAGGGAGAACCACATGCACACGTCTGTTCCTGCCCCCTACACCGGCAGAGAGCTCGGGGGAGCCAGAGTCTGTCAGGCAGCTGCTGGGCTGGCTGCCCGTGTGGGAAGGGGCAGAGCCGACCTAGAGGCACAGTGGGCCTCTTGCTCTCCCTGCTGCCCTGAGGCTGCTGGGCCAAAGAGGTCTTGGGCATCCAGCCCCTTGCTGGTCCCTTCCCTCTGACGAAGCCCTCTGAGCTCCAGCACCTTGCAGTGTGGAGAGAGCCCCTGCCAGCAACCTCCTCTCCAAGGAGGCCTCAAGCGAGGCCTAGGCCCAGGGGAAAGGCACCAGCGGGGATGAGCCTGGGGAGGCGCCCGGGCATGTCTGGGCCCAGTCCCCGCAGCCTGCCCCTTGGTGGGGCAGTAGCCCCGGAGGCCAGGAAGGTCTGGGCAAGGCTGGCCAGGGGAAGGGGACTTGCTGGGTCCTGCCCCTGGCCTGTGGGGCCTCTGAGCACAACCGGCCCTCTCCCGCTGGAAGACCTCCCCGGCTGCCTCCAAAGGCCGCTTTGCAAGCACTCTCGCCGGCTGTTCCCGCCAGCTGCGCACAATGCTCCCAAGCCCGGGAGAAAAGCGCTTCGGGGTGGTGCTCTCTCCCGGCCCTTGCCCCTGAGCCTGGGGGCCAGGCAGGGGGTCCACAGTCCCTGGCCAAGGCAGAACCACATGCACAGGTCTGTTCCTGTCCCCTGCACCAGCAGAGAGCTCGGGGGAGCCAGAGACTCTCAGGCAGCTGCTGGGCTGGCCGCCTGTTTGGGAAGGGGCAGAGCCGACCTAGGGGCACACTGGGCCTCTTGCTCTCCCTGCTGCCCTGAGGCTGCTGGGCCAAAGAGGTCTTGGGCATCCAGCCCCTTGCTGGTCCCTTCCCTCTGACGAGTCCCTCTGAGCTCCAGTACCTTGCAGTGTGGAGACAGGCCCTGTCAGCAACCTCCTCTCCAAGGAGGCCTCAACCGAGGCCTAGGCCCAGGGGAAAAGCACCAGCGGGGATGAGCCTGGGGAGGCGCCCAGGCATGTCTGGGCCCAGTCCCCGCAGCCTGCCCCTTGGTGGGGCAGTAGCCCCGGAGGCCAGGAACGTCTGGGCAAGGCTGGCCAGGGGAAGGGGACTTGCTGGTTCCTGCCCCTGGCCTGTGGGGCCTCTGAGCACAACCGGCCCTCTCCCGCTGGAAGACCTCCCCGGCTGCCTCCAAAGGCCGCTTTGCAAGCACTCTCGCCGGCTGTTCCCGCCAGCTGCGCACAATGCTCCCAAGCCCGGGAGAAAAGCACTTCGGGGTGGTGCTCTCTCCCGGCCCTTGCCCCTGAGCCTGGGGGCCAGGCAGGGGGTCCACAGTCCCTGGCCTAGGCAGAACCACATGCACAGGTCTGTTCCTGTCCCCTGCACCAGCAGAGAGCTCGGGGGAGCCAGAGACTCTCAGGCAGCTGCTGGGCTGGCCGCCTGTTTGGGAAGGGGCAGAGCCGACCTAGGGGCACACTGGGCCTCTTGCTCTCCCTGCTGCCCTGAGGCTGCTGGGCCAAAGAGGTCTTGGGCATCCAGCCCCTTGCTGGTCCCTTCCCTCTGACGAAGCCCTCTGAGCTCCAGCACCTTGCAGTGTGGAGAGAGCCCCTGCCAGCAACCTCCTCTCCAAGGAGGCCTCAACCGAGGCCTAGGCCCAGGGGAAAGGCACCAGCGGGGATGAGCCTGGGGAAGCGCCCGGGCATGTCTGGACCCAGTCCCCGCAGCCTGCCCCTTGGTGGGGCAGTACCCCCGGAGGCCAGGAAGGTCTGGACAAGGCTGGCCAGGGGAAGGGGACCTGCTGGGTGCTTTCCCTGGCCTGTGGGGCCTCTGAGCACAACCGACCCTCTCCCGCTGGAAGACCTCCCCGGCTGCCTCCAAAGGCCGCTTTGCAAGCACTCTCGCCGGCTGTTCCCGCCAGCCGCGCAAAATGCTCCCAAGTCCGGGAAAAAAGCGCTTCGGGGTGGTGCTCTCTCCCGGCCCTTGCCCCTGAGCCTGAGGGCCAGGCAGGGGGTCCACACTCCCAGGCCAAGGCAGAACCACATGCACACGTCTGTTCCTGCTCCCTACACCGGCAGAGAGCTCGGGGGAGCCAGAGTCTGTCAGGCAGCTGCTGGGCTGGCTGCCCATGTGGGAAGGGGCAGAGCCAACCTAGAGGCACAGTGGGCCTCTTGCTCTCCCTGCTGCCCTGAGGCTGCTGGGCCAAAGAGGTCTTGGGCATCCAGCCCCTTGCTGGTCCCTTCCCTCTGACGAAGCCCTCTGAGCTCCAGCACCTTGCAGTGTGGAGAGAGCCCCTGCCAGCAACCTCCTCTCCAAGGAGGCCTCAACCGAGGCCTAGGCCCAGGGGAAAGGCACCAGCGGGGATGAGCCTGGGGAGGCGCCCGGGCATGTCTGGACCCAGTCCCCGCAGCCTGCCCCTTGGTGGGGCAGTAGCCCCGGAGGCCAGGAAGGTCTGGGCAAGGCTGGCCAGGGGAAGGGGACTTGTTGGGTCCTACCCCTGGCCTGTGGGGCCTCTGAGCACAACCGGCCCTCTCCCGCTGGAAGACCTCCCCGGCTGCCTCCAAAGGCCGCTTTGCAATCACTCTCGCCGGCTGTTCCCGCCAGCTGCGCACAATGCTCCCAAGCCCGGGAGAAAAGCGCTTCGGGGTGGTGCTCTCTCCCGGCCCTTGCCCCTGAGCCTGGGGGCCAGGCAGGGGGTCCACAGTCCCTGGCCAAGGCAGAACCACATGCACAGGTCTGTTCCTGTCCCCTGCACCAGCAGAGAGCTCGGGGGAGCCAGAGACTCTCAGGCAGCTGCTGGGCTGGCCGCCTGTTTGGGAAGGGGCAGAGCCGACCTAGGGGCACACTGGGCCTCTTGCTCTCCCTGCTGCCCTGAGGCTGCTGGGCCAAAGAGGTCTTGGGCATCCAGCCCCTTGCTGGTCCCTTCCCTCTGACGAGTCCCTCTGAGCTCCAGCACCTTGCAGTGTGGAGACAGGCCCTGCCAGCAACCTCCTCTCCAAGGAGGCCTCAACCGAGGCCTAGGCCCAGGGGAAAGGCACCAGCGGGGATGAGCCTGGGGAGGCGCCCAGGCATGTCTGGGCCCAGTCCCCGCAGCCTGCCCCTTGGTGGGGCAGTACCCCCGGAGGCCAGGAAGGTCTGGGCAAGGCTGGCCAGGGTCAGGGGCCCTGCTGGGTCCTGCCCCTGGCCTGTGGGGCCTCTGAGCACAACCGGCCCTCTCACGCTGGAAGACCTCCCCGGCTGCCTCCAAAGGCCGCTTTGCAAGCACTCTCGCCGGCTGTTCCCGCCAGCTGCGCACAATGCTCCCAAGCCCGGGAGAAAAGCGCTTCGGGGTGGTGCTCTCTCCCGGCCCTTGCCCCTGAGCCTGGGGGCCAGGCAGGGGGTCCACAGTCCCAGGCCAAGGCAGAACCACATGCACACGTCTGTTCCTGCCCCCTGCACCGGCAGAGAGCTCGGGGGAGCCAGAGACTCTCAGGCAGCTGCTGGGCTGGCCGCCTGTGTGGGAAGGGGCAGAGCCGACCTAGGGGCACACTGGGCCTCTTGCTCTCCCTGCTGCCCTGAGGCTGCTGGGCCAAAGAGGTCTTGGGCATCCAGCCCCTTGCTGGTCCCTTCCCTCTGACGAAGACCTCTGAGCTCCAGCACCTTGCAGTGTGGAGAGAGCCCCTGCCAGCAACCTCCTCTCCAAGGAGGCCTCAAGCGAGGCCTAGGCCCAGGGGAAAGGCACCAGAGGGGATGAGCCTGGGGAGGCGCCCGGGCATGTCTGGACCCAGTCCCCGCAGCCTGCCCCTTGGTGGGGCAGTAGCCCCGGAGGCCAGGAAGGTCTGGGCAAGGCTGGCCAGGGGAAGGGGACTTGCTGGGTCCTGCCCCTGGCCTGTGGGGCCTCTGAGCACAACCGGCCCTCTCCCGCTGGAAGACCTCCCCGGCTGCCTCCAAAGGCCGCTTTGCAAGCACTCTCGCCGGCTGTTCCCGCCAGCTGCGCACAATGCTCCCAAGCCCGGGAGAAAAGCGCTTCGGGGTGGTGCTCTCTCCCGGCCCTTGCCCCTGAGCCTGGGGGCCAGGCAGGGGGTCCACAGTCCCTGGCCAAGGCAGAACCACATGCACAGGTCTGTTCCTGTCCCCTGCACCAGCAGAGAGCTCGGGGGAGCCAGAGACTGTCAGGCAGCTGCTGGGCTGGCCGCCTGTTTGGGAAGGGGCAGAGCCGACCTAGGGGCACACTGGGCCTCTTGCTCTCCCTGCTGCCCTGAGGCTGCTGGGCCAAAGAGGTCTTGGGCATCCAGCCCCTTGCTGGTCCCTTCCCTCTGACGAGTCCCTCTGAGCTCCAGCACCTTGCAGTGTGGAGACAGGCCCTGCCAGCAACCTCCTCTCCAAGGAGGCCTCAACCGAGGCCTAGGCCCAGGGGAAAGGCACCAGCGGGGATGAGCCTGGGGAGGCGCCCAGGCATGTCTGGGCCCAGTCCCCGCAGCCTGCCCCTTGGTGGGGCAGTAGCCCCGGAGACCAGGAATGTCTGGGCAAGGCTGGCCAGGGGAAGGGGACTTGCTGGTTCCTGCCCCTGGCCTGTGGGGCCTCTGAGCACAACCGGCCCTCTCCCGCTGGAAGACCTCCCCGGCTGCCTCCAAAGGCCGCTTTGCAAGCACTCTCGCCGGCTGTTCCCGCCAGCTGCGCACAATGCTCCCAAGCCCGGGAGAAAAGCGCTTCGGGGTGGTGCTCTCTCCCGGCCCTTGCCCCTGAGCCTGGGGGCCAGGCAGGGGGTCCACAGTCCCTGGCCAAGGCAGAACCACATGCACAGGTCTGTTCCTGTCCCCTGCACCAGCAGAGAGCTCGGGGGAGCCAGAGACTCTCAGGCAGCTGCTGGGCTGCCCGCCTGTTTGGGAAGGGGCAGAGCCGACCTAGGGGCACACTGGGCCTCTTGCTCTCCCTGCTGCCCTGAGGCTGCTGGGCCAAAGAGGTCTTGGGCATCCAGCCCCTTGCTGGTCCCTTCCCTCTGACGAGTCCCTCTGAGCTCCAGCACCTTGCAGTGTGGAGACAGGCCCTGCCAGCAACCTCCTCTCCAAGGAGGCCTCAACCGAGGCCTAGGCCCAGGGGAAAGGCACCAGCGGGGATGAGCCTGGGGAGGCGCCCAGGCATGTCTGGGCCCAGTCCCCGCAACCTGCCCCTTGGTGGGGCAGTACCCCCGGAGGCCAGGAACGTCTGGGCAAGGCTGGCCAGGGACAGGGGCCCTGCTGGGTCCTGCCCCTGGCCTGTGGGGCCTCTGAGCACAACCGGCTATCTCCCGATGGAAGACCTCCCCGGCTGCCTCCAAAGGCCGCTTTGCAAGCACTCTCGCCGGCTGTTCCCGCCAGCCGCGCAAAATGCTCCCAAGTCTGGGAGAAAAGCGCTTCGGGGTGGTGCTCTCTCCCGGCCCTTCCCCCTGAGCCTGAGGGCCAGGCAGGGGGTCCACACTCCCAGGCCAAGGCAGAACCACATGCACACGTCTGTTCCTGCCCCCTACACCGGCACAGAGCTCGGGGGAGCCAGAGTCTGTCAGGCAGCTGCTGGGCTGGCTGCCCGTGTGGGAAGGGGCAGAGCCGACCTAGAGGCACAGTGGGCCTCTTGCTCTCCCTGCTGCCCTGAAGCTGCTGGGCCAAAGAGGTCTTGGGCATCCAGCCCCTTGCTGGTCCCTTCCCTCTGACGAAGCCCTCTGAGCTCCAGCACCTTGCAGTGTGGAGAGAGCCCCCGCCAGCAACCTCCTCTCCAAGGAGGCCTCAAGCGAGGCCTAGGCCCAGGGGAAAGGCACCAGCGGGGATGAGCCTGGGGAGGCGCCCGGGCATGTCTGGACCCAGTCCCCGCAGCCTGCCCCTTGGTGGGGCAGTAGCCCCGGAGGCCAGGAAGGTCTGGGCAAGGCTGGCCAGGGGAAGGGGACTTGCTGGGTCCTGCCCCTGGCCTGTGGGGCCTCTGAGCACAACCGGCCCTCTCCCGCTGGAAGACCTCCCCGGCTGCCTCCAAAGGCCGCTTTGCAAGCACTCTCGCCGGCTGTTCCCGCCAGCTGCGCACAATGCTCCCAAGCCCGGGAGAAAAGCGCTTCGGGGTGGTGCTCTCTCCCGGCCCTTGCCCCTGAGCCTGGGGGCCAGGCAGGGGGTCCACAGTCCCTGGCCAAGGCAGAACCACATGCACAGGTCTGTTCCTGTCCCCTGCACCAGCAGAGAGCTCGGGGGAGCCAGAGACTCTCAGGCAGCTGCTGGGCTGGCCGCCTGTTTGGGAAGGGGCAGAGCCGACCTAGGGGCACACTGGGCCTCTTGCTCTCCCTGCTGCCCTGAGGCTGCTGGGCCAAAGAGGTCTTGGGCATCCAGCCCCTTGCTGGTCCCTTCCCTCTGACGAGTCCCTCTGAGCTCCAGCACCTTGCAGTGTGGAGACAGGCCCTGCCAGCAACCTCCTCTCCAAGGAGGCCTCAACCGAGGCCTAGGCCCAGGGGAAAGGCACCAGCGGGGATGAGCCTGGGGAGGCGCCCAGGCATGTTTGGGCCCAGTCCCCGCAGCCTGCCCCTTGGTGGGGCAGTACCCCCGGAGGCCAGGAACGTCTGGGCAAGGCTGGCCAGGGTCAGGGGCCCTGCTGGGTCCGGCCCCTGGCCTGTGGGGCCTCTGAGCACAACCGGCCCTCTCACGCTGGAAGTCCTCCCCGGCTGCCTCCAAGGCCGCTTTGCAAGCACTCTCGCCGGCTGTTCCCGCCAGCTGCGCACAATGCTCCCAAGCCCGGGAGAAAAGCGCTTCGGGGTGGTGCTCTCTCCCGGCCTTTGCCCCTGAGCCTGGGGGCCAGGCAGGGGGTCCACAGTCCCAGGCCAAGGCAGAACCACATGCACACGTCTGTTCCTGCCCCCTGCACCGGCAGAGAGCTCGGGGGAGCCAGAGACTCTCAGGCAGCTGCTGGGCTGGCCGCCTGTGTGGGAAGGGGCAGAGCCGACCTAGGGGCACACTGGGCCTCTTGCTCTCCCTGCTGCCCTGAGGCTGCTGGGCCAAAGAGGTCTTGGGCATCCAGCCCCTTGCTGGTCCCTTCCCTCTGACGAAGCCCTCTGAGCTCCAGCACCTTGCAGTGTGGAGAGAGCCCCTGCCAGCAACCTCCTCTCCAAGGAGGCCTCAACCGAGGCCTAGGCCCAGGGGAAAGGCACCAGCGGGGATGAGCCTGGGGAGGCGCCCGGGCATGTCTGGACCCAGTCCCCGCAGCCTGCCCCTTGGTGGGGCAGTAGCCCCGGAGGCCAGGAAGGTCTGGGCAAGGCTGGCCAGGGGAAGGGGACTTGCTGGGTCCTGCCCCTGGCCTGTGGGGCCTCTGAGCACAACCGGCCCTCTCCCGCTGGAAGACCTCCCCGGCTGCCTCCAAAGGCCGCTTTGCAAGCACTCTCGCCGGCTGTTCCCGCCAGCTGCGCACAATGCTCCCAAGCCCGGGAGAAAAGCGCTTCGGGGTGGTGCTCTCTCCCGGCCCTTGCCCCTGAGCCTGGGGGCCAGGCACGGGGTCCACAGTCCCTGGCCAAGGCTGAACCACATGCACAGGTCTGTTCCTGTCCCCTGCACCAGCAGAGAGCTCGGGGGAGCCAGAGACTCTCAGGCAGCTGCTGGGCTGGCCGCCTGTTTGGGAAGGGGCAGAGCCGACCTAGGGGCACACTGGGCCTCTTGCTCTCCCTGCTGCCCTGAGGCTGCTGGGCCAAAGAGGTCTTGGGCATCCAGCCCCTTGCTGGTCCCTTCCCTCTGACGAGTCCCTCTGAGCTCCAGCACCTTGCAGTGTGGAGACAGGCCCTGCCAGCAACCTCCTCTCCAAGGAGGCCTCAACCGAGGCCTAGGCCCAGGGGAAAGGCACCAGCGGGGATGAGCCTGGGGAGGCGCCCAGGCATGTCTGGGCCCAGTCCCCGCAGCCTGCCCCTTGGTGGGGCAGTACCCCCAGAGGCCAGGAAGGTCTGGGCAAGGCTGGCCAGGGTCAGGGGCCCTGCTGGGTCCTGCCCCTGGCCTGTGGGGCCTCTGAGCACAACCGGCCCTCTCACGCTGGAAGTCCTCCCCGGCTGCCTCCAAGGCCGCTTTGCAAGCACTCTCGCCGGCTGTTCCCGCCAGCTGCGCACAATGCTCCCAAGCCCGGGAGAAAAGCGCTTCGGGGTGGTGCTCTCTCCCGGCCCTTGCCCCTGAGCCTGGGGGCCAGGCAGGGGGTCCACAGTCCCTGGCCAAGGCAGAACCACATGCACAGGTCTGTTCCTGTCCCCTGCACCAGCAGAGAGCTCGGGGGAGCCAGAGACTCTCAGGCAGCTGCTGGGCTGGCCGCCTGTTTGGGAAGGGGCAGAGCCGACCTAGGGGCACACTGGGCCTCTTGCTCTCCCTGCTGCCCTGAGGCTGCTGGGCCAAAGAGGTCTTGGGCATCCAGCCCCTTGCTGGTCCCTTCCCTCTGACGAGTCCCTCTGAGCTCCAGCACCTTGCAGTGTGGAGACAGGCCCTGCCAGCAACCTCCTCTCCAAGGAGGCCTCAACCGAGGCCTAGGCCCAGGGGAAAGGCACCAGCGGGGATGAGCCTGGGGAGGCGCCCAGGCATGTCTGGGCCCAGTCCCCGCAGCCTGCCCCTTGGTGGGGCAGTACCCCCGGAGGCCAGGAACGTCTGGGCAAGGCTGGCCAGGGTCAGGGGCCCTGCTGGGTCCGGCCCCTGGCCTGTGGGGCCTCTGAGCACAACCGGCCCTCTCACGCTGGAAGTCCTCCCCGGCTGCCTCCAAGGCCGCTTTGCAAGCACTCTCGCCGGCTGTTCCCGCCAGCTGCGCACAATGCTCCCAAGCCCGGGAGAAAAGCGCTTCGGGGTGGTGCTCTCTCCCGGCCTTTGCCCCTGAGCCTGGGGGCCAGGCAGGGGGTCCACAGTCCCAGGCCAAGGCAGAACCACATGCACACGTCTGTTCCTGCCCCCTGCACCGGCAGAGAGCTCGGGGGAGCCAGAGACTCTCAGGCAGCTGCTGGGCTGGCCGCCTGTGTGGGAAGGGGCAGAGCCGACCTAGGGGCACACTGGGCCTCTTGCTCTCCCTGCTGCCCTGAGGCTGCTGGGCCAAAGAGGTCTTGGGCATCCAGCCCCTTGCTGGTCCCTTCCCTCTGACGAAGCCCTCTGAGCTCCAGCACCTTGCAGTGTGGAGAGAGCCCCTGCCAGCAACCTCCTCTCCAAGGAGGCCTCAACCGAGGCCTAGGCCCAGGGGAAAGGCACCAGCGGGGATGAGCCTGGGGAGGCGCCCGGGCATGTCTGGACCCAGTCCCCGCAGCCTGCCCCTTGGTGGGGCAGTAGCCCCGGAGGCCAGGAAGGTCTGGGCAAGGCTGGCCAGGGGAAGGGGACTTGCTGGGTCCTGCCCCTGGCCTGTGGGGCCTCTGAGCACAACCGGCCCTCTCCCGCTGGAAGACCTCCCCGGCTGCCTCCAAAGGCCGCTTTGCAAGCACTCTCGCCGGCTGTTCCCGCCAGCTGCGCACAATGCTCCCAAGCCCGGGAGAAAAGCGCTTCGGGGTGGTGCTCTCTCCCGGCCCTTGCCCCTGAGCCTGGGGGCCAGGCACGGGGTCCACAGTCCCTGGCCAAGGCAGAACCACATGCACAGGTCTGTTCCTGTCCCCTGCACCAGCAGAGAGCTCGGGGGAGCCAGAGACTCTCAGGCAGCTGCTGGGCTGGCCGCCTGTTTGGGAAGGGGCAGAGCCGACCTAGGGGCACACTGGGCCTCTTGCTCTCCCTGCTGCCCTGAGGCTGCTGGGCCAAAGAGGTCTTGGGCATCCAGCCCCTTGCTGGTCCCTTCCCTCTGACGAGTCCCTCTGAGCTCCAGCACCTTGCAGTGTGGAGACAGGCCCTGCCAGCAACCTCCTCTCCAAGGAGGCCTCAACCGAGGCCTAGGCCCAGGGGAAAGGCACCAGCGGGGATGAGCCTGGGGAGGCGCCCAGGCATGTCTGGGCCCAGTCCCCGCAGCCTGCCCCTTGGTGGGGCAGTACCCCCAGAGGCCAGGAAGGTCTGGGCAAGGCTGGCCAGGGTCAGGGGCCCTGCTGGGTCCTGCCCCTGGCCTGTGGGGCCTCTGAGCACAACCGGCCCTCTCACGCTGGAAGTCCTCCCCGGCTGCCTCCAAGGCCGCTTTGCAAGCACTCTCGCCGGCTGTTCCCGCCAGCTGCGCACAATGCTCCCAAGCCCGGGAGAAAAGCGCTTCGGGGTGGTGCTCTCTCCCGGCCCTTGCCCCTGAGCCTGGGGGCCAGGCAGGGGGTCCACAGTCCCAGGCCAAGGCAGAACCATATGCACACGTCTGTTCCTGCCCCCTGCTCCGGCAGAGAGCTCGGGGGAGCCAGAGACTGTCAGGCAGCTGCTGGGCTGGCCGCCCGTGTGGGAAGGGGCAGAGCCGACCTAGGGGCACACTGGGCCTCTTGCTCTCCCTGCTGCCCTGAGGCTGCTGGGCTAAAGAGGTCTTGGGCATCCAGCCCCTTGCTGGTCCCTTCCCTCTGACGAAGACCTCTGAGCTCCAGCACCTTGCAGTGTGGAGAGAGCCCCTGCCAGCAACCTCCTCTCCAAGGAGGCCTCAACCGAGGCCTAGGCCCAGGGGAAAGGCACCAGCGGGGATGAGCCTGGGGAGGCGCCCGGGCATGTCTGGACCCAGTCCCCGCAGCCTGCCCCTTGGTGGGGCAGTAGCCCCGGAGGCCAGGAAGGTCTGGGCAAGGCTGGCCAGGGGAAGGGGACTTGCTGGGTCCTGCCCCTGGCCTGTGGGGCCTCTGAGCACAACCGGCCCTCTCCCGCTGGAAGACCTCCCCGGCTGCCTCCAAAGGCCGCTTTGCAAGCACTCTCGCCGGCTGTTCCCGCCAGCTGCGCACAATGCTCCCAAGCCCGGGAGAAAAGCGCTTCGGGGTGGTGCTCTCTCCCGGCCCTTGCCCCTGAGCCTGGGGGCCAGGCAGGGGGTCCACAGTCCCTGGCCAAGGCAGAACCACATGCACAGGTCTGTTCCTGTCCCCTGCACCAGCAGAGAGCTCGGGGGAGCCAGAGACTCTCAGGCAGCTGCTGGGCTGGCCGCCTGTTTGGGAAGGGGCAGAGCCGACCTAGGGGCACACTGGGCCTCTTGCTCTCCCTGCTGCCCTGAGGCTGCTGGGCCAAAGAGGTCTTGGGCATCCAGCCCCTTGCTGGTCCCTTCCCTCTGACGAGTCCCTCTGAGCTCCAGCACCTTGCAGTGTGGAGACAGGCCCTGCCAGCAACCTCCTCTCCAAGGAGGCCTCAACCGAGGCCTAGGCCCAGGGGAAAGGCACCAGCGGGGATGAGCCTGGGGAGGCGCCCAGGCATGTCTGGGCCCAGTCCCCGCAGCCTGCCCCTTGGTGGGGCAGTACCCCCGGAGGCCAGGAACGTCTGGGCAAGGCTGGCCAGGGACAGGGGCCCTGCTGGGTCCTGCCCCTGGCCTGTGGGGCCTCTGAGCACAACCGGCCCTCTCCCGCTGGAAGACCTCCCCGGCTGCCTCCAAAGGCCGCTTTGCAAGCACTCTCGCCGGCTGTTCCCGCCAGCCGCGCAAAATGCTCCCAAGTCCGGGAGAAAAGCGCTTCGGGGTGGTGCTCTCTCCCGGCCCTTCCCCCTGAGCCTGAGGGCCAGGCAGGGGGTCCACACTCCCAGGCCAAGGCAGAACCACATGCACAGGTCTGTTCCTGCCCCCTGCACCAGCAGAGAGCTCGGGGGAGCCAGAGACTCTCAGGCAGCTGCTGGGCTGGCCGCCTGTTTGGGAAGGGGCAGAGCCGACCTAGGGGCACACTGGGCCTCTTGCTCTCCCTGCTGCCCTGAGGCTGCTGGGCCAAAGAGGTCTTGGGCATCCAGCCCCTTGCTGGTCCCTTCCCTCTGACGAGTCCCTCTGAGCTCCAGCACCTTGCAGTGTGGAGACAGGCCCTGCCAGCAACCTCCTCTCCAAGGAGGCCTCAACCGAGGCCTAGGCCCAGGGGAAAGGCACCAGCGGGGATGAGCCTGGGGAGGCGCCCAGGCATGTCTGGGCCCAGTCCCCGCAGCCTGCCCCTTGGTGGGGCAGTACCCCCGGAGGCCAGGAAGGTCTGGGCAAGGCTGGCCAGGGTCAGGGGCCCTGCTGGGTCCTGTCCCTGGCCTGTGGGGCCTCTGAGCACAACCGGCCCTCTTACGCTGGAAGTCCTCCCTGGCTGCCTCCAAGGCCGCTTTGCAAGCACTCTCGCCGGCTGTTCCCGCCAGCTGCGCACAATGCTCCCAAGCCCGGGAGAGAAGCGCTTCGGGGTGGTGCTCTCTCCCGGCCCTTCCCCCTGAGCCTGAGGGCCAGGCAGGGGGTCCACACTCCCAGGCCAAGGCAGAACCACATGCACACGTCTGTTCCTGCCCCCTACACCGGCAGAGAGCTCGGGGGAGCCAGAGTCTGTCAGGCAGCTGCTGGGTTAGCTGCCCGTGTGGGAAGGGGCAGAGCCAACCTAGAGGCACAGTGGGCCTCTTGCTCTCACTGCTGCCCTGAGGCTGCTGGGCCAAAGAGGTCTTGGGCATCCAGCCCCTTGCTGGTCCCTTCCCTCTGACGAAGCCCTCTGAGCTCCAGCACCTTGCAGTGTGGAGAGAGCCCCTGCCAGCAACCTCCTCTCCAAGGAGGCCTCAACCGAGGCCTAGGCCCAGGGGAAAGTCACCAGCGGGGATGAGCCTGGGGAGGCGCCCGGGCATGTCTGGACCCAGTCCCCGCAGCCTGCCCCTTGGTGGGGCAGTAGCCCCGGAGGCCAGGAAGGTCTGGGCAAGGCTGGCCAGGGGAAGGGGACTTGCTGGGTCCTGCCCCTGGCCTGTGGGGCCTCTGAGCACAACCGGCCCTCTCCCGCTGGAAGACCTCCCCGGCTGCCTCCAAAGGCCGCTTTGCAAGCACTCTCGCCGGCTGTTCCCGCCAGCTGCGCACAATGCTCCCAAGCCCGGGAGAAAAGCGCTTCGGGGTGGTGCTCTCTCCCGGCCCTTGCCCCTGAGCCTGGGGGCCAGGCACGGGGTCCACAGTCCCTGGCCAAGGCAGAACCACATGCACAGGTCTGTTCCTGTCCCCTGCACCAGCAGAGAGCTCGGGGGAGCCAGAGACTCTCAGGCAGCTGCTGGGCTGGCCGCCTGTTTGGGAAGGGGCAGAGCCGACCTAGGGGCACACTGGGCCTCTTGCTCTCCCTGCTGCCCTGAGGCTGCTGGGCCAAAGAGGTCTTGGGCATCCAGCCCCTTGCTGGTCCCTTCCCTCTGACGAGTCCCTCTGAGCTCCAGCACCTTGCAGTGTGGAGACAGGCCCTGCCAGCAACCTCCTCTCCAAGGAGGCCTCAACCGAGGCCTAGGCCCAGGGGAAAGGCACCAGCGGGGATGAGCCTGGGGAGGCGCCCAGGCATGTCTGGGCCCAGTCCCCGCAGCCTGCCCCTTGGTGGGGCAGTACCCCCAGAGGCCAGGAAGGTCTGGGCAAGGCTGGCCAGGGTCAGGGGCCCTGCTGGGTCCTGCCCCTGGCCTGTGGGGCCTCTGAGCACAACCGGCCCTCTCACGCTGGAAGTCCTCCCCGGCTGCCTCCAAGGCCGCTTTGCAAGCACTCTCGCCGGCTGTTCCCGCCAGCTGCGCACAATGCTCCCAAGCCCGGGAGAAAAGCGCTTCGGGGTGGTGCTCTCTCCCGGCCCTTGCCCCTGAGCCTGGGGGCCAGGCAGGGGGTCCACAGTCCCAGGCCAAGGCAGAACCACATGCACACGTCTGTTCCTGCCCCCTGCTCCGGCAGAGAGCTCGGGGGAGCCAGAGACTGTCAGGCAGCTGCTGGGCTGGCCGCCCGTGTGGGAAGGGGCAGAGCCGACCTAGGGGCACACTGGGCCTCTTGCTCTCCCTGCTGCCCTGAGGCTGCTGGGCCAAAGAGGTCTTGGGCATCCAGCCCCTTGCTGGTCCCTTCCCTCTGACGAAGACCTCTGAGCTCCAGCACCTTGCAGTGTGGAGAGAGCCCCTGCCAGCAACCTCCTCTCCAAGGAGGCCTCAACCGAGGCCTAGGCCCAGGGGAAAGGCACCAGCGGGGATGAGCCTGGGGAGGCGCCCGGGCATGTCTGGACCCAGTCCCCGCAGCCTGCCCCTTGGTGGGGCAGTAGCCCCGGAGGCCAGAAAGGTCTGGGCAAGGCTGGCCAGGGGAAGGGGACTTGCTGGGTCCTGCCCCTGGCCTGTGGGGCCTCTGAGCACAACCGGCCCTCTCCCGCTGGAAGACCTCCCCGGCTGCCTCCAAAGGCCGCTTTGCAAGCACTCTCGCCGGCTGTTCCCGCCAGCTGCGCACAATGCTCCCAAGCCCGGGAGAAAAGCGCTTCGGGGTGGTGCTCTCTCCCGGCCCTTGCCCCTGAGCCTGGGGGCCAGGCAGGGGGTCCACAGTCCCTGGCCAAGGCAGAACCACATGCACAGGTCTGTTCCTGTCCCCTGCACCAGCAGATAGCTCGGGGGAGCCAGAGACTCTCAGGCAGCTGCTGGGCTGGCCGCCTGTTTGGGAAGGGGCAGAGCCGACCTAGGGGCACACTGGGCCTCTTGCTCTCCCTGCTGCCCTGAGGCTGCTGGGCCAAAGAGGTCTTGGGCATCCAGCCCCTTGCTGGTCCCTTCCCTCTGACGAGTCCCTCTGAGCTCCAGCACCTTGCAGTGTGGAGACAGGCCCTGCCAGCAACCTCCTCTCCAAGGAGGCCTCAACCGAGGCCTAGGCCCAGGGGAAAGGCACCAGCGGGGATGAGCCTGGGGAGGCGCCCAGGCATGTCTGGGCCCAGTCCCCGCAGCCTGCCCCTTGGTGGGGCAGTACCCCCGGAGGCCAGGAAGGTCTGGGCAAGGCTGGCCAGGGTCAGGGGCCCTGCTGGGTCCTGCCCCTGGCCTGTGGGGCCTCTGAGCACAACCGGCCCTCTCACGCTGGAAGTCCTCCCCGGCTGCCTCCAAGGCCGCTTTGCAAGCACTCTCGCCGGCTGTTCCCGCCAGCTGAGCACAATGCTCCCAAGCCCGGGAGAAAAGCGCTTCGGGGTGGTGCTCTCTCCCGGCCCTTGCCCCTGAGCCTGGGGGCCAGGCAGGGGGTCCACAGTCCCAGGCCAAGGCAGAACCACATGCACACGTCTGTTCCTGCCCCCTGCACCGGCAGAGAGCTCGGGGGAGCCAGAGACTCTCAGGCAGCTGCTGGGCTGGCCGCCTGTGTGGGAAGGGGCAGAGCCGACCTAGGGGCACACTGGGCCTCTTGCTCTCCCTGCTGCCCTGAGGCTGCTGGGCCAAAGAGGTCTTGGGCATCCAGCCCCTTGCTGGTCCCTTCCCTCTGACGAAGCCCTCTGAGCTCCAGCACCTTGCAGTGTGGAGAGAGCCCCTGCCAGCAACCTCCTCTCCAAGGAGGCCTCAACCGAGGCCTAGGCCCAGGGGAAAGGCACCAGCGGGGATGAGCCTGGGGAGGCGCCCGGGCATGTCTGGACCCAGTCCCCGCAGCCTGCCCCTTGGTGGGGCAGTAGCCCCGGAGGCCAGGAAGGTCTGGGCAAGGCTGGCCAGGGGAAGGGGACTTGCTGGGTCCTGCCCCTGGCCTGTGGGGCCTCTGAGCACAACCGGCCCTCTCCCGCTGGAAGACCTCCCCGGCTGCCTCCAAAGGCCGCTTTGCAAGCACTCTCGCCGGCTGTTCCCGCCAGCTGCGCACAATGCTCCCAAGCCCGGGAGAAAAGCGCTTCGGGGTGGTGCTCTCTCCCGGCCCTTGCCCCTGAGCCTGGGGGCCAGGCACGGGGTCCACAGTCCCTGGCCAAGGCAGAACCACATGCACAGGTCTGTTCCTGTCCCCTGCACCAGCAGAGAGCTCGGGGGAGCCAGAGACTCTCAGGCAGCTGCTGGGCTGGCCGCCTGTTTGGGAAGGGGCAGAGCCGACCTAGGGGCACACTGGGCCTCTTGCTCTCCCTGCTGCCCTGAGGCTGCTGGGCCAAAGAGGTCTTGGGCATCCAGCCCCTTGCTGGTCCCTTCCCTCTGACGAGTCCCTCTGAGCTCCAGCACCTTGCAGTGTGGAGACAGGCCCTGCCAGCAACCTCCTCTCCAAGGAGGCCTCAACCGAGGCCTAGGCCCAGGGGAAAGGCACCAGCGGGGATGAGCCTGGGGAGGCGCCCAGGCATGTCTGGGCCCAGTCCCCGCAGCCTGCCCCTTGGTGGGGCAGTACCCCCGGAGGCCAGGAACGTCTGGGCAAGGCTGGCCAGGGTCAGGGGCCCTGCTGGGTCCTGCCCCTGGCCTGTGGGGCCTCTGAGCACAACCGGCCCTCTCACGCTGGAAGTCCTCCCCGGCTGCCTCCAAGGCCGCTTTGCAAGCACTCTCGCCGGCTGTTCCCGCCAGCTGCGCACAATGCTCCCAAGCCCGGGAGAAAAGCGCTTCGGGGTGGTGCTCTCTCCCGGCCCTTGCCCCTGAGACTGGGGGCCAGGCAGGGGGTCCACAGTCCCAGGCCAAGGCAGAACCATATGCACACGTCTGTTCCTGCCCCCTGCTCCGGCAGAGAGCTCGGGGGAGCCAGAGACTGTCAGGCAGCTGCTGGGCTGGCCGCCCGTGTGGGAAGGGGCAGAGCCGACCTAGGGGCACACTGGGCCTCTTGCTCTCCCTGCTGCCCTGAGGCTGCTGGGCCAAAGAGGTCTTGGGCATCCAGCCCCTTGCTGGTCCCTTCCCTCTGACGAAGACCTCTGAGCTCCAGCACCTTGCAGTGTGGAGAGAGCCCCTGCCAGCAACCTCCTCTCCAAGGAGGCCTCAACCGAGGCCTAGGCCCAGGGGAAAGGCACCAGCGGGGATGAGCCTGGGGAGGCGCCCGGGCATGTCTGGACCCAGTCCCCGCAGCCTGCCCCTTGGTGGGGCAGTAGCCCCGGAGGCCAGGAAGGTCTGGGCAAGGCTGGCCAGGGGAAGGGGACTTGCTGGGTCCTGCCCCTGGCCTGTGGGGCCTCTGAGCACAACCGGCCCTCTCCCGCTGGAAGACCTCCCCGGCTGCCTCCAAAGGCCGCTTTGCAAGCACTCTCGCCGGCTGTTCCCGCCAGCTGCGCACAATGCTCCCAAGCCCGGGAGAAAAGCGCTTCGGGGTGGTGCTCTCTCCCGGCCCTTGCCCCTGAGCCTGGGGGCCAGGCAGGGGGTCCACAGTCCCTGGCCAAGGCAGAACCACATGCACAGGTCTGTTCCTGTCCCTGCACCAGCAGAGAGCTCGGGGGAGCCAGAGACTCTCAGGCAGCTGCTGGGCTGGCCGCCTGTTTGGGAAGGGGCAGAGCCGACCTAGGGGGCACACTGGGCCTCTTGCTCTCCCTGCTGCCCTGAGGCTGCTGGGCCAAAGAGGTCTTGGGCATCCAGCCCCTTGCTGGTCCCTTCCCTCTGACGAGTCCCTCTGAGCTCCAGCACCTTGCAGTGTGGAGACAGGCCCTGCCAGCAACCTCCTCTCCAAGGAGGCCTCAACCGAGGCCTAGGCCCAGGGGAAAGGCACCAGCGGGGATGAGCCTGGGGAGGCGCCCAGGCATGTCTGGGCCCAGTCCCCGCAGCCTGCCCCTTGGTGGGGCAGTACCCCCGGAGGCCAGGAACGTCTGGGCAAGGCTGGCCAGGGACAGGGGCCCTGCTGGGTCCTGCCCCTGGCCTGTGGGGCCTCTGAGCACAACCGGCCCTCTCCCGCTGGAAGACCTCCCCGGCTGCCTCCAAAGGCCGCTTTGCAAGCACTCTCGCCGGCTGTTCCCGCCAGCCGCGCAAAATGCTCCCAAGTCCGGGAGAAAAGCGCTTCGGGGTGGTGCTCTCTCCCGGCCCTTCCCCCTGAGCCTGAGGGCCAGGCAGGGGGTCCACACTCCCAGGCCAAGGCAGAACCACATGCACAGGTCTGTTCCTGCCCCCTGCACCAGCAGAGAGCTCGGGGGAGCCAGAGACTCTCAGGCAGCTGCTGGGCTGGCCGCCTGTTTGGGAAGGGGCAGAGCCGACCTAGGGGCACACTGGGCCTCTTGCTCTCCCTGCTGCCCTGAGGCTGCTGGGCCAAAGAGGTCTTGGGCATCCAGCCCCTTGCTGGTCCCTTCCCTCTGACGAGTCCCTCTGAGCTCCAGCACCTTGCAGTGTGGAGACAGGCCCTGCCAGCAACCTCCTCTCCAAGGAGGCCTCAACCGAGGCCTAGGCCCAGGGGAAAGGCACCAGCGGGGATGAGCCTGGGGAGGCGCCCAGGCATGTCTGGGCCCAGTCCCCGCAGCCTGCCCCTTGGTGGGGCAGTACCCCCGGAGGCCAGGAAGGTCTGGGCAAGGCTGGCCAGGGTCAGGGGCCCTCCTGGGTCCTGTCCCTGGCCTGTGGGGCCTCTGAGCACAACCGGCCCTCTTACGCTGGAAGTCCTCCCTGGCTGCCTCCAAGGCCGCTTTGCAAGCACTCTCGCCGGCTGTTCCCGCCAGCTGCGCACAATGCTCCCAAGCCCGGGAGAGAAGCGCTTCGGGGTGGTGCTCTCTCCCGGCCCTTCCCCCTGAGCCTGAGGGCCAGGCAGGGGGTCCACACTCCCAGGCCAAGGCAGAACCACATGCACACGTCTGTTCCTGCCCCCTACACCGGCAGAGAGCTCGGGGGAGCCAGAGTCTGTCAGGCAGCTGCTGGGTTAGCTGCCCGTGTGGGAAGGGGCAGAGCCAACCTAGAGGCACAGTGGGCCTCTTGCTCTCACTGCTGCCCTGAGGCTGCTGGGCCAAAGAGGTCTTGGGCATCCAGCCCCTTGCTGGTCCCTTCCCTCTGACGAAGCCCTCTGAGCTCCAGCACCTTGCAGTGTGGAGAGAGCCCCTGCCAGCAACCTCCTCTCCAAGGAGGCCTCAACCGAGGCCTAGGCCCAGGGGAAAGGCACCAGCGGGGATGAGCCTGGGGAGGCGCCCGGGCATGTCTGGACCCAGTCCCCGCAGCCTGCCCCTTGGTGGGGCAGTAGCCCCGGAGGCCAGGAAGGTCTGGGCAAGGCTGGCCAGGGGAAGGGGACTTGCTGGGTCCTGCCCCTGGCCTGTGGGGCCTCTGAGCACAACCGGCCCTCTCCCGCTGGAAGACCTCCCCGGCTGCCTCCAAAGGCCGCTTTGCAAGCACTCTCGCTGGCTGTTCCCGCCAGCTGCGCACAATGCTCCCAAGCCCGGGAGAAAAGCGCTTCGGGGTGGTGCTCTCTCCCGGCCCTTGCCCCTGAGCCTGGGGGCCAGGCAGGGGGTCCACAGTCCCTGGCCAAGGCAGAACCACATGCACAGGTCTGTTCCTGTCCCCTGCACCAGCAGAGAGCTCGGGGGAGCCAGAGACTCTCAGGCAGCTGCTGGGCTGGCCGCCTGTTTGGGAAGGGGCAGAGCCGACCTAGGGGCACACTGGGCCTCTTGCTCTCCCTGCTGCCCTGAGGCTGCTGCGCTAAAGAGGTCTTGGGCATCCAGCCCCTTGCTGGTCCCTTCCCTCTGACGAGTCCCTCTGAGCTCCAGCACCTTGCAGTGTGGAGACAGGCCCTGCCAGCAACCTCCTCTCCAAGGAGGCCTCAACCGAGGCCTAGGCCCAGGGGAAAGGCACCAGCGGGGATGAGCCTGGGGAGGCGCCCAGGCATGTCTGGGCCCAGTCCCCGCAGCCTGCCCCTTGGTGGGGCAGTACCCCCGGAGGCCAGGAACGTCTGGGCAAGGCTGGCCAGGGTCAGGGGCCCTGCTGGGTCCTGCCCCTGGCCTGTGGGGCCTCTGAGCACAACCGGCCCTCTCACGCTGGAAGTCCTCCCCGGCTGCCTCCAAGGCCGCTTTGCAAGCACTCTCGCCGGCTGTTCCCGCCAGCTGCGCACAATGCTCCCAAGCCCGGGAGAAAAGCGCTTCGGGGTGGTGCTCTCTCCCGGCCCTTGCCCCTGAGCCTGGGGGCCAGGCAGGGGGTCCACAGTCCCAGGCCAAGGCAGAACCACATGCACACGTCTGTTCCTGCCCCCTGCACCGGCAGAGAGCTCGGGGGAGCCAGAGACTGTCAGGCAGCTGCTGGGCTGGCCGCCTGTGTGGGAAGGGGCAGAGCCGACCTAGGGGCACACTGGGCCTCTTGCTCTCCCTGCTGCCCTGAGGCTGCTGGGCCAAAGAGGTCTTGGGCATCCAGCCCCTTGCTGGTCCCTTCCCTCTGACGAAGACCTCTGAGCTCCAGCACCTTGCAGTGTGGAGAGAGCCCCTGCCAGGAACCTCCTCTCCAAGGAGGCCTCAACCGAGGCCTAGGCCCAGGGGAAAGGCACCAGCGGGGATGAGCCTGGGGAGGCGCCCGGGCATGTCTGGACCCAGTCCCCGCAGCCTGCCCCTTGGTGGGGCAGTAGCCCCGGAGGCCAGAAAGGTCTGGGCAAGGCTGGCCAGGGGAAGGGGACTTGCTGGGTCCTGCCCCTGGCCTGTGGGGCCTCTGAGCACAACTGGCCCTCTCCCGCTGGAAGACCTCCCCGGCTGCCTCCAAAGGCCGCTTTGCAAGCACTCTCGCCGGCTGTTCCCGCCAGCTGCGCACAATGCTCCCAAGCCCGGGAGAAAAGCGCTTCGGGGTGGTGCTCTCTCCCGGCCCTTGCCCCTGAGCCTGGGGGCCAGGCAGGGGGTCCACAGTCCCTGGCCAAGGCAGAACCACATGCACAGGTCTGTTCCTGTCCCCTGCACCAGCAGATAGCTCGGGGGAGCCAGAGACTCTCAGGCAGCTGCTGGGCTGGCCGCCTGTTTGGGAAGGGGCAGAGCCGACCTAGGGGCACACTGGGCCTCTTGCTCTCCCTGCTGCCCTGAGGCTGCTGGGCCAAAGAGGTCTTGGGCATCCAGCCCCTTGCTGGTCCCTTCCCTCTGACGAGTCCCTCTGAGCTCCAGCACCTTGCAGTGTGGAGACAGGCCCTGCCAGCAACCTCCTCTCCAAGGAGGCCTCAACCGAGGCCTAGGCCCAGGGGAAAGGCACCAGCGGGGATGAGCCTGGGGAGGCGCCCAGGCATGTCTGGGCCCAGTCCCCGCAGCCTGCCCCTTGGTGGGGCAGTACCCCCGGAGGCCAGGAAGGTCTGGGCAAGGCTGGCCAGGGTCAGGGGCCCTGCTGGGTCCTGCCCCTGGCCTGTGGGGCCTCTGAGCACAACCGGCCCTCTCACGCTGGAAGTCCTCCCCGGCTGCCTCCAAGGCAGCTTTGCAAGCACTCTCGCCGGCTGTTCCCGCCAGCTGCGCACAATGCTCCCAAGCCTGGGAGAAAAGCGCTTCGGGGTGGTGCTCTCTCCCGGCCCTTGCCCCTGAGCCTGGGGGCCAGACAGGGGGTCCACAGTCCCAGGCCAAGGCAGAACCACATGCACACGTCTGTTCCTGCCCCCTGCACCGGCAGAGAGCTCGGGGGAGCCAGAGACTGTCAGGCAGCTGCTGGGCTGGCCGCCTGTGTGGGAAGGGGCAGAGCCGACCTAGGGGCACACTGGGCCTCTTGCTCTCCCTGCTGCCCTGAGGCTGCTGGGCCAAAGAGGTCTTGGGCATCCAGCCCCTTGCTGGTCCCTTCCCTCTGACGAAGCCCTCTGAGCTCCAGCACCTTGCAGTGTGGAGAGAGCCCCTGCCAGCAACCTCCTCTCCAAGGAGGCCTCAACCGAGGCCTAGGCCCAGGGGAAAGGCACCAGCGGGGATGAGCCTGGGGAGGCGCCCGGGCATGTCTTGACCCAGTCCCCGCAGCCTGCCCCTTGGTGGGGCAGTAGCCCCGGAGGCCAGGAAGGTCTGGGCAAGGCTGGCCAGGGACAGGGGCCCTGCTGGGTCCTGCCCCTGGCCTGTGGGGCCTCTGAGCACAACCGGCCCTCTCCCGCTGGAAGACCTCCCCGGCTGCCTCCAAAGGCCGCTTTGCAAGCACTCTCGCCGGCTGTTCCCGCCAGCCGCGCAAAATGCTCCCAAGTCCGGGAGAAAAGCGCTTCGGGGTGGTGCTCTCTCCCGGCCCTTCCCCCTGAGCCTGAGGGCCAGGCAGGGGGTCCACACTCCCAGGCCAAGGCAGAACCACATGCACACGTCTGTTCCTGCCCCCTACACCGGCAGAGAGCTCGGGGGAGCCAGAGACTCTCAGGCAGCTGCTGGGCTGGCCGCCTGTTTGGGAAGGGGCAGAGCCGACCTAGGGGCACACTGGGCCTCTTGCTCTCCCTGCTGCCCTGAGGCTGCTGGGCCAAAGAGGTCTTGGGCATCCAGCCCCTTGCTGGTCCCTTCCCTCTGACGAGTCCCTCTGAGCTCCAGCACCTTGCAGTGTGGAGACAGGCCCTGCCAGCAACCTCCTCTCCAAGGAGGCCTCAACCGAGGCCTAGGCCCAGGGGAAAGGCACCAGCGGGGATGAGCCTGGGGAGGCGCCCGGGCATGTCTGGACCCAGTCCCCGCAGCCTGCCCCTTGGTGGGGCAGTAGCCCCGGAGGCCAGAAAGGTCTGGGCAAGGCTGGCCAGGGGAAGGGGACTTGCTGGGTCCTGCCCCTGGCCTGTGGGGCCTCTGAGCACAACCGGCCCTCTCCCGCTGGAAGACCTCCCCGGCTGCCTCCAAAGGCCGCTTTGCAAGCACTCTCGCCGGCTGTTCCCGCCAGCTGCGCACAATGCTCCCAAGCCCGGGAGAAAAGCGCTTCGGGGTGGTGCTCTCTCCCGGCCCTTGCCCCTGAGCCTGGGGGCCAGGCACGGGGTCCACAGTCCCTGGCCAAGGCAGAACCACATGCACAGGTCTGTTCCTGTCCCCTGCACCAGCAGAGAGCTCGGGGGAGCCAGAGACTCTCAGGCAGCTGCTGGGCTGGCCGCCTGTTTGGGAAGGGGCAGAGCCGACCTAGGGGCACACTGGGCCTCTTGCTCTCCCTGCTGCCCTGAGGCTGCTGGGCCAAAGAGGTCTTGGGCATCCAGCCCCTTGCTGGTCCCTTCCCTCTGACGAGTCCCTCTGAGCTCCAGCACCTTGCAGTGTGGAGACAGGCCCTGCCAGCAACCTCCTCTCCAAGGAGGCCTCAACCGAGGCCTAGGCCCAGGGGAAAGGCACCAGCGGGGATGAGCCTGGGGAGGCGCCCAGGCATGTCTGGGCCCAGTCCCCGCAGCCTGCCCCTTGGTGGGGCAGTACCCCCGGAGGCCAGGAACGTCTGGGCAAGGCTGGCCAGGGACAGGGGCTCTGCTGGGTCCTGCCCCTGGCCTGTGGGGCCTCTGAGCACAACCGGCCCTCTCCCGCTGGAAGACCTCCCCGGCTGCCTCCAAAGGCCGCTTTGCAAGCACTCTCGCCGGCTGTTCCCGCCAGCCGCGCAAAATGCTCCCAAGTCCGGGAGAAAAGCGCTTCGGGGTGGTGCTCTCTCCCGGCCCTTCCCCCTGAGCCTGAGGGCCAGGCAGGGGGTCCACACTCCCAGGCCAAGGCAGAACCACATGCACACGTCTGTTCCTGCCCCCTACACCGGCAGAGAGCTCGGGGGAGCCAGAGACTCTCAGGCAGCTGCTGGGCTGGCCGCCTGTTTGGGAAGGGGCAGAGCCGACCTAGGGGCACACTGGGCCTCTTGCTCTCCCTGCTGCCCTGAGGCTGCTGGGCCAAAGAGGTCTTGGGCATCCAGCCCCTTGCTGGTCCCTTCCCTCTGACGAGTCCCTCTGAGCTCCAGCACCTTGCAGTGTGGAGACAGGCCCTGCCAGCAACCTCCTCTCCAAGGAGGCCTCAACCGAGGCCTAGGCCCAGGGGAAAGGCACCAGCGGGGATGAGCCTGGGGAGGCGCCCGGGCATGTCTGGACCCAGTCCCCGCAGCCTGCCCCTTGGTGGGGCAGTAGCCCCGGAGGCCAGAAAGGTCTGGGCAAGGCTGGCCAGGGGAAGGGGACTTGCTGGGTCCTGCCCCTGGCCTGTGGGGCCTCTGAGCACAACCGGCCCTCTCCCGCTGGAAGACCTCCCCGGCTGCCTCCAAAGGCCGCTTTGCAAGCACTCTCGCCGGCTGTTCCCGCCAGCTGCGCACAATGCTCCCAAGCCCGGGAGAAAAGCGCTTCGGGGTGGTGCTCTCTCCCGGCCCTTGCCCCTGAGCCTGGGGGCCAGGCAGGGGGTCCACAGTCCCTGGCCAAGGCAGAACCACATGCACAGGTCTGTTCCTGTCCCCTGCACCAGCAGATAGCTCGGGGGAGCCAGAGACTCTCAGGCAGCTGCTGGGCTGGCCGCCTGTTTGGGAAGGGGCAGAGCCGACCTAGGGGCACACTGGGCCTCTTGCTCTCCCTGCTGCCCTGAGGCTGCTGGGCCAAAGAGGTCTTGGGCATCCAGCCCCTTACTGGTCCCTTCCCTCTGACGAGTCCCTCTGAGCTCCAGCACCTTGCAGTGTGGAGACAGGCCCTGCCAGCAACCTCCTCTCCAAGGAGGCCTCAACCGAGGCCTAGGCCCAGGGGAAAGGCACCAGCGGGGATGAGCCTGGGGAGGCGCCCAGGCATGTCTGGGCCCAGTCCCCGCAGCCTGCCCCTTGGTGGGGCAGTACCCCCGGAGGCCAGGAAGGTCTGGGCAAGGCTGGCCAGGGTCAGGGGCCCTGCTGGGTCCTGCCCCTGGCCTGTGGGGCCTCTGAGGACAACCGGCCCTCTCACGCTGGAAGTCCTCCCCGGCTGCCTCCAAGGCCGCTTTGCAAGCACTCTCGCCGGCTGTTCCCGCCAGCTGCGCACAATGCTCCCAAGCCCGGGAGAAAAGCGCTTCGGGGTGGTGCTCTCTCCCGGCCCTTGCCCCTGAGCCTGGGGGCCAGGCAGGGGGTCCACAGTCCCAGGCCAAGGCAGAACCACATGCACACGTCTGTTCCTGCCCCCTGCACCGGCAGAGAGCTCGTGGGAGCCAGAGACTGTCAGGCAGCTGCTGGGCTGGCCGCCTGTGTGGGAAGGGGCAGAGCCGACCTAGGGGCACACTGGGCCTCTTGCTCTCCCTGCTGCCCTGAGGCTGCTGGGCCAAAGAGGTCTTGGGCATCCAGCCCCTTGCTGGTCCCTTCCCTCTGACGAAGACCTCTGAGCTCCAGCACCTTGCAGTGTGGAGAGAGCCCCTGCCAGCAACCTCCTCTCCAAGGAGGCCTCAACCGAGGCCTAGGCCCAGGGGAAAGGCACCAGCGGGGATGAGCCTGGGGAGGCGCCCGGGCATGTCTGGACCCAGTCCCCGCAGCCTGCCCCTTGGTGGGGCAGTAGCCCCGGAGGCCAGGAAGGTCTGGGCAAGGCTGGCCAGGGGAAGGGGACTTGCTGGGTCCTGCCCCTGGCCTGTGGGGCCTCTGAGCACAACCGGCCCTCTCCCGCTGGAAGACCTCCCCGGCTGCCTCCAAAGGCCGCTTTGCAAGCACTCTCGCTGGCTGTTCCCGCCAGCTGCGCACAATGCTCCCAAGCCCGGGAGAAAAGCGCTTCGGGGTGGTGCTCTCTCCCGGCCCTTGCCCCTGAGCCTGGGGGCCAGGCAGGGGGTCCACAGTCCCTGGCCAAGGCAGAACCACATGCACAGGTCTGTTCCTGTCCCCTGCACCAGCAGAGAGCTCGGGGGAGCCAGAGACTCTCAGGCAGCTGCTGGGCTGGCCGCCTGTTTGGGAAGGGGCAGAGCCGACCTAGGGGCACACTGGGCCTCTTGCTCTCCCTGCTGCCCTGAGGCTGCTGGGCCAAAGAGGTCTTGGGCATCCAGCCCCTTGCTGGTCCCTTCCCTCTGACGAGTCCCTCTGAGCTCCAGCACCTTGCAGTGTGGAGACAGGCCCTGCCAGCAACCTCCTCTCCAAGGAGGCCTCAACCGAGGCCTAGGCCCAGGGGAAAGGCACCAGCGGGGATGAGCCTGGGGAGGCGCCCAGGCATGTCTGGGCCCAGTCCCCGCAGCCTGCCCCTTGGTGGGGCAGTACCCCCGGAGGCCAGGAACGTCTGGGCAAGGCTGGCCAGGGTCAGGGGCCCTGCTGGGTCCTGCCCCTGGCCTGTGGGGCCTCTGAGCACAACCGGCCCTCTCACGCTGGAAGTCCTCCCCGGCTGCCTCCAAGGCCGCTTTGCAAGCACTCTCGCCGGCTGTTCCCGCCAGCTGCGCACAATGCTCCCAAGCCCGGGAGAAAAGCGCTTCGGGGTGGTGCTCTCTCCCGGCCCTTGCCCCTGAGCCTGGGGGCCAGGCAGGGGGTCCACAGTCCCAGGCCAAGGCAGAACCACATGCACACGTCTGTTCCTGCCCCCTGCACCGGCAGAGAGCTCGGGGGAGCCAGAGACTGTCAGGCAGCTGCTGGGCTGGCCGCCTGTGTGGGAAGGGGCAGAGCCGACCTAGGGGCACACTGGGCCTCTTGCTCTCCCTGCTGCCCTGAGGCTGCTGGGCCAAAGAGGTCTTGGGCATCCAGCCCCTTGCTGGTCCCTTCCCTCTGACGAAGACCTCTGAGCTCCAGCACCTTGCAGTGTGGAGAGAGCCCCTGCCAGGAACCTCCTCTCCAAGGAGGCCTCAACCGAGGCCTAGGCCCAGGGGAAAGGCACCAGCGGGGATGAGCCTGGGGAGGCGCCCGGGCATGTCTGGGCCCAGTCCCCGCAGCCTGCCCCTTGGTGGGGCAGTAGCCCCGGAGGCCAGAAAGGTCTGGGCAAGGCTGGCCAGGGGAAGGGGACTTGCTGGGTCCTGCCCCTGGCCTGTGGGGCCTCTGAGCACAACCGGCCCTCTCCCGCTGGAAGACCTCCCCGGCTGCCTCCAAAGGCCGCTTTGCAAGCACTCTCGCCGGCTGTTCCCGCCAGCTGCGCACAATGCTCCCAAGCCCGGGAGAAAAGCGCTTCGGGGTGGTGCTCTCTCCCGGCCCTTGCCCCTGAGCCTGGGGGCCAGGCAGGGGGTCCACAGTCCCTGGCCAAGGCAGAACCACATGCACAGGTCTGTTCCTGTCCTCTGCACCAGCAGAGAGCTCGGGGGAGCCAGAGACTCTCAGGCAGCTGCTGGGCTGGCCGCCTGTTTGGGAAGGGGCAGAGCCGACCTAGGGGCACACTGGGCCTCTTGCTCTCCCTGCTGCCCTGAGGCTGCTGGGCCAAAGAGGTCTTGGGCATCCAGCCCCTTGCTGGTCCCTTCCCTCTGACGAGTCCCTCTGAGCTCCAGCACCTTGCAGTGTGGAGACAGGCCCTGCCAGCAACCTCCTCTCCAAGGAGGCCTCAACCGAGGCCTAGGCCCAGGGGAAAGGCACCAGCGGGGATGAGCCTGGGGAGGCGCCCAGGCATGTCTGGGCCCAGTCCCCGCAGCCTGCCCCTTGGTGGGGCAGTACCCCCGGAGGCCAGGAAGGTCTGGGCAAGGCTGGCCAGGGTCAGGGGCCCTGCTGGGTCCTGCCCCTGGCCTGTGGGGCCTCTGAGCACAACCGGCCCTCTCACGCTGGAAGTCCTCCCCGGCTGCCTCCAAGGCCGCTTTGCAAGCACTCTCGCCGGCTGTTCCCGCCAGCTGCGCACAATGCTCCCAAGCCCGGGAGAAAAGCGCTTCGGGGTGGTGCTCTCTCCCGGCCCTTGCCCCTGAGCCTGGGGGCCAGGCAGGGGGTCCACAGTCCCAGGCCAAGGCAGAACCACATGCACACGTCTGTTCCTGCCCCCTGCACCGGCAGAGAGCTCGGGGGAGCCAGAGACTGTCAGGCAGCTGCTGGGCTGGCCGCCTGTGTGGGAAGGGGCAGAGCCGACCTAGGGGCACACTGGGCCTCTTGCTCTCCCTGCTGCCCTGAGGCTGCTGGGCCAAAGAGGTCTTGGGCATCCAGCCCCTTGCTGGTCCCTTCCCTCTGACGAAGCCCTCTGAGCTCCAGCACCTTGCAGTGTGGAGAGAGCCCCTGCCAGCAACCTCCTCTCCAAGGAGGCCTCAACCGAGGCCTAGGCCCAGGGGAAAGGCACCAGCGGGGATGAGCCTGGGGAGGCGCCCGGGCATGTCTGGACCCAGTCCCCGCAGCCTGCCCCTTGGTGGGGCAGTAGCCCCGGAGGCCAGGAAGGTCTGGGCAAGGCTGGCCAGGGGAAGGGGACTTGCTGGGTCCTGCCCCTGGCCTGTGGGGCCTCTGAGCACAACCGGCCCTCTCCCGCTGGAAGACCTCCCCGGCTGCCTCCAAAGGCCGCTTTGCAAACACTCTCGCCGGCTGTTCCCGCCAGCTGCGCACAATGCTCCCAAGCCCGGGAGAAAAGCGCTTCGGGGTGGTGCTCTCTCCCGGCCCTTGCCCCTGAGCCTGGGGGCCAGGCACGGGGTCCACAGTCCCTGGCCAAGGCAGAACCACATGCACAGGTCTGTTCCTGTCCCCTGCACCAGCAGAGAGCTCGGGGGAGCCAGAGACTCTCAGGCAGCTGCTGGGCTGGCCGCCTGTTTGGGAAGGGGCAGAGCCGACCTAGGGGCACACTGGGCCTCTTGCTCTCCCTGCTGCCCTGAGGCTGCTGGGCCAAAGAGGTCTTGGGCATCCAGCCCCTTGCTGGTCCCTTCCCTCTGACGAGTCCCTCTGAGCTCCAGCACCTTGCAGTGTGGAGACAGGCCCTGCCAGCAACCTCCTCTCCAAGGAGGCCTCAACCGAGGCCTAGGCCCAGGGGAAAGGCACCAGCGGGGATGAGCCTGGGGAGGCGCCCAGGCATGTCTGGGCCCAGTCCCCGCAGCCTGCCCCTTGGTGGGGCAGTACCCCCGGAGGCCAGGAAGGTCTGGGCAAGGCTGGCCAGGGTCAGGGGCCCTGCTGGGTCCTGCCCCTGGCCTGTGGGGCCTCTGAGCACAACCGGCCCTCTCACGCTGGAAGTCCTCCCCGGCTGCCTCCAAGGCCGCTTTGCAAGCACTCTCGCCGGCTGTTCCCGCCAGCTGCGCACAATGCTCCCAAGCCCGGGAGAAAAGCGCTTCGGGGTGGTGCTCTCTCCCGGCCCTTGCCCCTGAGCCTGGGGGCCAGGCAGGGGGTCCACAGTCCCAGGCCAAGGCAGAACCATATGCACACGTCTGTTCCTGCCCCCTGCTCCGGCAGAGAGCTCGGGGGAGCCAGAGACTGTCAGGCAGCTGCTGGTCTGGCCGCCCGTGTGGGAAGGGGCAGAGCCGACCTAGGGGCACACTGGGCCTCTTGCTCTCCCTGCTGCCCTGAGGCTGCTGGGCCAAAGAGGTCTTGGGCATCCAGCCCCTTGCTGGTCCCTTCCCTCTGACGAAGACCTCTGAGCTCCAGCACCTTGCAGTGTGGAGAGAGCCCCTGCCAGCAACCTCCTCTCCAAGGAGGCCTCAACCGAGGCCTAGGCCCAGGGGAAAGGCACCAGCGGGGATGAGCCTGGGGAGGCGCCCGGGCATGTCTGGACCCAGTCCCCGCAGCCTGCCCCTTGGTGGGGCAGTAGCCCCGGAGGCCAGGAAGGTCTGGGCAAGGCTGGCCAGGGGAAGGGGACTTGCTGGGTCCTGCCCCTGGCCTGTGGGGCCTCTGAGCACAACCGGCCCTCTCCCGCTGGAAGACCTCCCCGGCTGCCTCCAAAGGCCGCTTTGCAAGCACTCTCGCCGGCTGTTCCCGCCAGCTGCGCACAATGCTCCCAAGCCCGGGAGAAAAGCGCTTCGGGGTGGTGCTCTCTCCCGGCCCTTGCCCCTGAGCCTGGGGGCCAGGCAGGGGGTCCACAGTCCCTGGCCAAGGCAGAACCACATGCACAGGTCTGTTCCTGTCCCCTGCACCAGCAGAGAGCTCGGGGGAGCCAGAGACTCTCAGGCAGCTGCTGGGCTGGCCGCCTGTTTGGGAAGGGGCAGAGCCGACCTAGGGGCACACTGGGCCTCTTGCTCTCCCTGCTGCCCTGAGGCTGCTGGGCCAAAGAGGTCTTGGGCATCCAGCCCCTTGCTGGTCCCTTCCCTCTGACGAGTCCCTCTGAGCTCCAGCACCTTGCAGTGTGGAGACAGGCCCTGCCAGCAACCTCCTCTCCAAGGAGGCCTCAACCGAGGCCTAGGCCCAGGGGAAAGGCACCAGCGGGGATGAGCCTGGGGAGGCGCCCAGGCATGTCTGGGCCCAGTCCCCGCAGCCTGCCCCTTGGTGGGGCAGTACCCCCGGAGGCCAGGAACGTCTGGGCAAGGCTGGCCAGGGACAGGGGCCCTGCTGGGTCCTGCCCCTGGCCTGTGGGGCCTCTGAGCACAACCGGCCCTCTCCCGCTGGAAGACCTCCCCGGCTGCCTCCAAAGGCCGCTTTGCAAGCACTCTCGCCGGCTGTTCCCGCCAGCCGCGCAAAATGCTCCCAAGTCCGGGAGAAAAGCGCTTCGGGGTGGTGCTCTCTCCCGGCCCTTCCCCCTGAGCCTGAGGGCCAGGCAGGGGGTCCACACTCCCAGGCCAAGGCAGAACCACATGCACAGGTCTGTTCCTGCCCCCTGCACCAGCAGAGAGCTCGGGGGAGCCAGAGACTCTCAGGCAGCTGCTGGGCTGGCCGCCTGTTTGGGAAGGGGCAGAGCCGACCTAGGGGCACACTGGGCCTCTTGCTCTCCCTGCTGCCCTGAGGCTGCTGGGCCAAAGAGGTCTTGGGCATCCAGCCCCTTGCTGGTCCCTTCCCTCTGACGAGTCCCTCTGAGCTCCAGCACCTTGCAGTGTGGAGACAGGCCCTGCCAGCAACCTCCTCTCCAAGGAGGCCTCAACCGAGGCCTAGGCCCAGGGGAAAGGCACCAGCGGGGATGAGCCTGGGGAGGCGCCCAGGCATGTCTGGGCTCAGTCCCCGCAGCCTGCCCCTTGGTGGGGCAGTACCCCCGGAGGCCAGGAAGGTCTGGGCAAGGCTGGCCAAAGTCAGGGGCCCTCCTGGGTCCTGTCCCTGGCCTGTGGGGCCTCTGAGCACAACCGGCCCTCTTACGCTGGAAGTCCTCCCTGGCTGCCTCCAAGGCCGCTTTGCAAGCACTCTCGCCGGCTGTTCCCGCCAGCTGCGCACAATGCTCCCAAGCCCGGGAGAGAAGCGCTTCGGGGTGGTGCTCTCTCCCGGCCCTTCCCCCTGAGCCTGAGGGCCAGGCAGGGGGTCCACACTCCCAGGCCAAGGCAGAACCATATGCACACGTCTGTTCCTGCCCCCTACACCGGCAGAGAGCTCGGGGGAGCCAGAGTCTGTCAGGCAGCTGCTGGGTTAGCTGCCCGTGTGGGAAGGGGCAGAGCCAACCTAGAGGCACAGTGGGCCTCTTGCTCTCACTGCTGCCCTGAGGCTGCTGGGCCAAAGAGGTCTTGGGCATCCAGCCCCTTGCTGGTCCCTTCCCTCTGACGAAGCCCTCTGAGCTCCAGCACCTTGCAGTGTGGAGAGAGCCCCTGCCAGCAACCTCCTCTCCAAGGAGGCCTCAACCGAGGCCTAGGCCCAGGGGAAAGGCACCAGCGGGGATGAGCCTGGGGAGGCGCCCGGGCATGTCTGGACCCAGTCCCCGCAGCCTGCCCCTTGGTGGGGCAGTAGCCCCGGAGGCCAGGAAGGTCTGGGCAAGGCTGGCCAGGGGAAGGGGACTTGCTGGGTCCTGCCCCTGGCCTGTGGGGCCTCTGAGCACAACCGGCCCTCTCCCGCTGGAAGACCTCCCCGGCTGCCTCCAAAGGCCGCTTTGCAAGCACTCTCGCTGGCTGTTCCCGCCAGCTGCGCACAATGCTCCCAAGCCCGGGAGAAAAGCGCTTCGGGGTGGTGCTCTCTCCCGGCCCTTGCCCCTGAGCCTGGGGGCCAGGCAGGGGGTCCACAGTCCCTGGCCAAGGCAGAACCACATGCACAGGTCTGTTCCTGTCCCCTGCACCAGCAGAGAGCTCGGGGGAGCCAGAGACTCTCAGGCAGCTGCTGGGCTGGCCGCCTGTTTGGGAAGGGGCAGAGCCGACCTAGGGGCACACTGGGCCTCTTGCTCTCCCTGCTGCCCTGAGGCTGCTGGGCTAAAGAGGTCTTGGGCATCCAGCCCCTTGCTGGTCCCTTCCCTCTGACGAGTCCCTCTGAGCTCCAGCACCTTGCAGTGTGGAGACAGGCCCTGCCAGCAACCTCCTCTCCAAGGAGGCCTCAACCGAGGCCTAGGCCCAGGGGAAAGGCACCAGCGGGGATGAGCCTGGGGAGGCGCCCAGGCATGTCTGGGCCCAGTCCCCGCAGCCTGCCCCTTGGTGGGGCAGTACCCCCGGAGGCCAGGAACGTCTGGGCAAGGCTGGCCAGGGTCAGGGGCCCTGCTGGGTCCTGCCCCTGGCCTGTGGGGCCTCTGAGCACAACCGGCCCTCTCACTCTGGAAGTCCTCCCCGGCTGCCTCCAAGGCCGCTTTGCAAGCACTCTCGCCGGCTGTTCCCGCCAGCTGCGCACAATGCTCCCAAGCCCGGGAGAAAAGCGCTTCGGGGTGGTGCTCTCTCCCGGCCCTTGCCCCTGAGCCTGGGGGCCAGGCAGGGGGTCCACAGTCCCAGGCCAAGGCAGAACCACATGCACACGTCTGTTCCTGCCCCCTGCACCGGCAGAGAGCTCGGGGGAGCCAGAGACTGTCAGGCAGCTGCTGGGCTGGCCGCCTGTGTGGGAAGGGGCAGAGCCGACCTAGGGGCACACTGGGCCTCTTGCTCTCCCTGCTGCCCTGAGGCTGCTGGGCCAAAGAGGTCTTGGGCATCCAGCCCCTTGCTGGTCCCTTCCCTCTGACGAAGACCTCTGAGCTCCAGCACCTTGCAGTGTGGAGAGAGCCCCTGCCAGGAACCTCCTCTCCAAGGAGGCCTCAACCGAGGCCTAGGCCCAGGGGAAAGGCACCAGCGGGGATGAGCCTGGGGAGGCGCCCGGGCATGTCTGGACCCAGTCCCCGCAGCCTGCCCCTTGGTGGGGCAGTAGCCCCGGAGGCCAGAAAGGTCTGGGCAAGGCTGGCCAGGGGAAGGGGACTTGCTGGGTCCTGCCCCTGGCCTGTGGGGCCTCTGAGCACAACCGGCCCTCTCCCGCTGGAAGACCTCCCCGGCTGCCTCCAAAGGCCGCTTTGCAAGCACTCTCGCCGGCTGTTCCCGCCAGCTGCGCACAATGCTCCCAAGCCCGGGAGAAAAGCGCTTCGGGGTGGTGCTCTCTCCCGGCCCTTGCCCCTGAGCCTGGGGGCCAGGCAGGGGGTCCACAGTCCCAGGCCAAGGCAGAACCATATGCACACGTCTGTTCCTGCCCCCTGCTCCGGCAGAGAGCTCGGGGGAGCCAGAGACTGTCAGGCAGCTGCTGGTCTGGCCGCCCGTGTGGGAAGGGGCAGAGCCGACCTAGGGGCACACTGGGCCTCTTGCTCTCCCTGCTGCCCTGAGGCTGCTGGGCCAAAGAGGTCTTGGGCATCCAGCCCCTTGCTGGTCCCTTCCCTCTGACGAAGACCTCTGAGCTCCAGCACCTTGCAGTGTGGAGAGAGCCCCTGCCAGCAACCTCCTCTCCAAGGAGGCCTCAACCGAGGCCTAGGCCCAGGGGAAAGGCACCAGCGGGGATGAGCCTGGGGAGGCGCCCGGGCATGTCTGGACCCAGTCCCCGCAGCCTGCCCCTTGGTGGGGCAGTAGCCCCGGAGGCCAGGAAGGTCTGGGCAAGGCTGGCCAGGGGAAGGGGACTTGCTGGGTCCTGCCCCTGGCCTGTGGGGCCTCTGAGCACAACCGGCCCTCTCCCGCTGGAAGACCTCCCCGGCTGCCTCCAAAGGCCGCTTTGCAAGCACTCTCGCCGGCTGTTCCCACCAGCTGCGCACAATGCTCCCAAGCCCGGGAGAAAAGCGCTTCGGGGTGGTGCTCTCTCCCGGCCCTTGCCCCTGAGCCTGGGGGCCAGGCAGGGGGTCCACAGTCCCTGGCCAAGGCAGAACCACATGCACAGGTCTGTTCCTGTCCCCTGCACCAGCAGAGAGCTCGGGGGAGCCAGAGACTCTCAGGCAGCTGCTGGGCTGGCCGCCTGTTTGGGAAGGGGCAGAGCCGACCTAGGGGCACACTGGGCCTCTTGCTCTCCCTGCTGCCCTGAGGCTGCTGGGCCAAAGAGGTCTTGGGCATCCAGCCCCTTGCTGGTCCCTTCCCTCTGACGAGTCCCTCTGAGCTCCAGCACCTTGCAGTGTGGAGACAGGCCCTGCCAGCAACCTCCTCTCCAAGGAGGCCTCAACCGAGGCCTAGGCCCAGGGGAAAGGCACCAGCGGGGATGAGCCTGGGGAGGCGCCCAGGCATGTCTGGGCCCAGTCCCCGCAGCCTGCCCCTTGGTGGGGCAGTACCCCCGGAGGCCAGGAACGTCTGGGCAAGGCTGGCCAGGGACAGGGGCCCTGCTGGGTCCTGCCCCTGGCCTGTGGGGCCTCTGAGCACAACCGGCCCTCTCCCGCTGGAAGACCTCCCCGGCTGCCTCCAAAGGCCGCTTTGCAAGCACTCTCGCCGGCTGTTCCCGCCAGCCGCGCAAAATGCTCCCAAGTCCGGGAGAAAAGCGCTTCGGGGTGGTGCTCTCTCCCGGCCCTTCCCCCTGAGCCTGAGGGCCAGGCAGGGGGTCCACACTCCCAGGCCAAGGCAGAACCACATGCACAGGTCTGTTCCTGCCCCCTGCACCAGCAGAGAGCTCGGGGGAGCCAGAGACTCTCAGGCAGCTGCTGGGCTGGCCGCCTGTTTGGGAAGGGGCAGAGCCGACCTAGGGGCACACTGGGCCTCTTGCTCTCCCTGCTGCCCTGAGGCTGCTGGGCCAAAGAGGTCTTGGGCATCCAGCCCCTTGCTGGTCCCTTCCCTCTGACGAGTCCCTCTGAGCTCCAGCACCTTGCAGTGTGGAGACAGGCCCTGCCAGCAACCTCCTCTCCAAGGAGGCCTCAACCGAGGCCTAGGCCCAGGGGAAAGGCACCAGCGGGGATGAGCCTGGGGAGGCGCCCAGGCATGTCTGGGCTCAGTCCCCGCAGCCTGCCCCTTGGTGGGGCAGTACCCCCGGAGGCCAGGAAGGTCTGGGCAAGGCTGGCCAAAGTCAGGGGCCCTCCTGGGTCCTGTCCCTGGCCTGTGGGGCCTCTGAGCACAACCGGCCCTCTTACGCTGGAAGTCCTCCCTGGCTGCCTCCAAGGCCGCTTTGCAAGCACTCTCGCCGGCTGTTCCCGCCAGCTGCGCACAATGCTCCCAAGCCCGGGAGAGAAGCGCTTCGGGGTGGTGCTCTCTCCCGGCCCTTCCCCCTGAGCCTGAGGGCCAGGCAGGGGGTCCACACTCCCAGGCCAAGGCAGAACCATATGCACACGTCTGTTCCTGCCCCCTACACCGGCAGAGAGCTCGGGGGAGCCAGAGTCTGTCAGGCAGCTGCTGGGTTAGCTGCCCGTGTGGGAAGGGGCAGAGCCAACCTAGAGGCACAGTGGGCCTCTTGCTCTCACTGCTGCCCTGAGGCTGCTGGGCCAAAGAGGTCTTGGGCATCCAGCCCCTTGCTGGTCCCTTCCCTCTGACGAAGCCCTCTGAGCTCCAGCACCTTGCAGTGTGGAGAGAGCCCCTGCCAGCAACCTCCTCTCCAAGGAGGCCTCAACCGAGGCCTAGGCCCAGGGGAAAGGCACCAGCGGGGATGAGCCTGGGGAGGCGCCCGGGCATGTCTGGACCCAGTCCCCGCAGCCTGCCCCTTGGTGGGGCAGTAGCCCCGGAGGCCAGGAAGGTCTGGGCAAGGCTGGCCAGGGGAAGGGGACTTGCTGGGTCCTGCCCCTGGCCTGTGGGGCCTCTGAGCACAACCGGCCCTCTCCCGCTGGAAGACCTCCCCGGCTGCCTCCAAAGGCCGCTTTGCAAGCACTCTCGCTGGCTGTTCCCGCCAGCTGCGCACAATGCTCCCAAGCCCGGGAGAAAAGCGCTTCGGGGTGGTGCTCTCTCCCGGCCCTTGCCCCTGAGCCTGGGGGCCAGGCAGGGGGTCCACAGTCCCTGGCCAAGGCAGAACCACATGCACAGGTCTGTTCCTGTCCCCTGCACCAGCAGAGAGCTCGGGGGAGCCAGAGACTCTCAGGCAGCTGCTGGGCTGGCCGCCTGTTTGGGAAGGGGCAGAGCCGACCTAGGGGCACACTGGGCCTCTTGCTCTCCCTGCTGCCCTGAGGCTGCTGGGCTAAAGAGGTCTTGGGCATCCAGCCCCTTGCTGGTCCCTTCCCTCTGACGAGTCCCTCTGAGCTCCAGCACCTTGCAGTGTGGAGACAGGCCCTGCCAGCAACCTCCTCTCCAAGGAGGCCTCAACCGAGGCCTAGGCCCAGGGGAAAGGCACCAGCGGGGATGAGCCTGGGGAGGCGCCCAGGCATGTCTGGGCCCAGTCCCCGCAGCCTGCCCCTTGGTGGGGCAGTACCCCCGGAGGCCAGGAACGTCTGGGCAAGGCTGGCCAGGGTCAGGGGCCCTGCTGGGTCCTGCCCCTGGCCTGTGGGGCCTCTGAGCACAACCGGCCCTCTCACTCTGGAAGTCCTCCCCGGCTGCCTCCAAGGCCGCTTTGCAAGCACTCTCGCCGGCTGTTCCCGCCAGCTGCGCACAATGCTCCCAAGCCCGGGAGAAAAGCGCTTCGGGGTGGTGCTCTCTCCCGGCCCTTGCCCCTGAGCCTGGGGGCCAGGCAGGGGGTCCACAGTCCCAGGCCAAGGCAGAACCACATGCACACGTCTGTTCCTGCCCCCTGCACCGGCAGAGAGCTCGGGGGAGCCAGAGACTGTCAGGCAGCTGCTGGGCTGGCCGCCTGTGTGGGAAGGGGCAGAGCCGACCTAGGGGCACACTGGGCCTCTTGCTCTCCCTGCTGCCCTGAGGCTGCTGGGCCAAAGAGGTCTTGGGCATCCAGCCCCTTGCTGGTCCCTTCCCTCTGACGAAGACCTCTGAGCTCCAGCACCTTGCAGTGTGGAGAGAGCCCCTGCCAGGAACCTCCTCTCCAAGGAGGCCTCAACCGAGGCCTAGGCCCAGGGGAAAGGCACCAGCGGGGATGAGCCTGGGGAGGCGCCCGGGCATGTCTGGACCCAGTCCCCGCAGCCTGCCCCTTGGTGGGGCAGTAGCCCCGGAGGCCAGGAAGGTCTGGGCAAGGCTGGCCAGGGGAAGGGGACTTGCTGGGTCCTGCCCCTGGCCTGTGGGGCCTCTGAGCACAACCGGCCCTCTCCCGCTGGAAGACCTCCCCGGCTGCCTCCAAAGGCCGCTTTGCAAGCACTCTCGCCGGCTGTTCCCGCCAGCTGCGCACAATGCTCCCAAGCCCGGGAGAAAAGCGCTTCGGGGTGGTGCTCTCTCCCGGCCCTTGCCCCTGAGCCTGGGGGCCAGGCAGGGGGTCCACAGTCCCTGGCCAAGGCAGAACCACATGCACAGGTCTGTTCCTGTCCCCTGCACCAGCAGATAGCTCGGGGGAGCCAGAGACTCTCAGGCAGCTGCTGGGCTGGCCGCCTGTTTGGGAAGGGGCAGAGCCGACCTAGGGGCACACTGGGCCTCTTGCTCTCCCTGCTGCCCTGAGGCTGCTGGGCCAAAGAGGTCTTGGGCATCCAGCCCCTTGCTGGTCCCTTCCCTCTGACGAGTCCCTCTGAGCTCCAGCACCTTGCAGTGTGGAGACAGGCACTGCCAGCAACCTCCTCTCCAAGGAGGCCTCAACCGAGGCCTAGGCCCAGGGGAAAGGCACCAGCGGGGATGAGCCTGGGGAGGCGCCCAGGCATGTCTGGGCCCAGTCCCCGCAGCCTGCCCCTTGGTGGGGCAGTACCCCCGGAGGCCAGGAAGGTCTGGGCAAGGCTGGCCAGGGTCAGGGGCCCTGCTGGGTCCTGCCCCTGGCCTGTGGGGCCTCTGAGCACAACCGGCCCTCTCACGCTGGAAGTCCTCCCCGGCTGCCTCCAAGGCCGCTTTGCAAGCACTCTCGCCGGCTGTTCCCGCCAGCTGCGCACAATGCTCCCAAGCCCGGGAGAAAAGCGCTTCGGGGTGGTGCTCTCTCCCGGCCCTTGCCCCTGAGCCTGGGGGCCAGGCAGGGGGTCCACAGTCCCAGGCCAAGGCAGAACCACATGCACACGTCTGTTCCTGCCCCCTGCACCGGCAGAGAGCTCGGGGGAGCCAGAGACTGTCAGGCAGCTGCTGGGCTGGCCGCCTGTGTGGGAAGGGGCAGAGCCGACCTAGGGGCACACTGGGCCTCTTGCTCTCCCTGCTGCCCTGAGGCTGCTGGGCCAAAGAGGTCTTGGGCATCCAGCCCCTTGCTGGTCCCTTCCCTCTGACGAGTCCCTCTGAGCTCCAGCACCTTGCAGTGTGGAGACAGGCCCTGCCAGCAACCTCCTCTCCAAGGAGGCCTCAACCGAGGCCTAGGCCCAGGGGAAAGGCACCAGCGGGGATGAGCCTGGGGAGGCGCCCGGGCATGTGTGGACCCAGTCCCCGCAGCCTGCCCCTTGGTGGGGCAGTAGCCCCGGAGGCCAGAAAGGTCTGGGCAAGGCTGGCCAGGGGAAGGGGACTTGCTGGGTCCTGCCCCTGGCCTGTGGGGCCTCTGAGCACAACCGGCCCTCTCCCGCTGGAAGACCTCCCCGGCTGCCTCCAAAGGCCGCTTTGCAAGCACTCTCGCCGGCTGTTCCCGCCAGCTGCGCACAATGCTCCCAAGCCCGGGAGAAAAGCGCTTCGGGGTGGTGCTCTCTCCCGGCCCTTGCCCCTGAGCCTGGGGGCCAGGCAGGGGGTCCACAGTCCCTGGCCAAGGCAGAACCACATGCACAGGTCTGTTCCTGTCCCCTGCACCAGCAGATAGCTCGGGGGAGCCAGAGACTCTCAGGCAGCTGCTGGGCTGGCCGCCTGTTTGGGAAGGGGCAGAGCCGACCTAGGGGCACACTGGGCCTCTTGCTCTCCCTGCTGCCCTGAGGCTGCTGGGCCAAAGAGGTCTTGGGCATCCAGCCCCTTACTGGTCCCTTCCCTCTGACGAGTCCCTCTGAGCTCCAGCACCTTGCAGTGTGGAGACAGGCCCTGCCAGCAACCTCCTCTCCAAGGAGGCCTCAACCGAGGCCTAGGCCCAGGGGAAAGGCACCAGCGGGGATGAGCCTGGGGAGGCGCCCAGGCATGTCTGGGCCCAGTCCCCGCAGCCTGCCCCTTGGTGGGGCAGTACACCCGGAGGCCAGGAAGGTCTGGGCAAGGCTGGCCAGGGTCAGGGGCCGTGCTGGGTCCTGCCCCTGGCCTGTGGGGCCTCTGAGGACAACCGGCCCTCTCACGCTGGAAGTCCTCCCCGGCTGACTCCAAGGCCGCTTTGCAAGCACTCTCGCCGGCTGTTCCCGCCAGCTGCGCACAATGCTCCCAAGCCCGGGAGAAAAGCGCTTCGGGGTGGTGCTCTCTCCCGGCCCTTGCCCCTGAGCCTGGGGGCCAGGCAGGGGGTCCACAGTCCCAGGCCAAGGCAGAACCACATGCACACGTCTGTTCCTGCCCCCTGCACCGGCAGAGAGCTCGGGGGAGCCAGAGACTGTCAGGCAGCTGCTGGGCTGGCCGCCTGTGTGGGAAGGGGCAGAGCCGACCTAGGGGCACACTGGGCCTCTTGCTCTCCCTGCTGCCCTGAGGCTGCTGGGCCAAAGAGGTCTTGGGCATCCAGCCCCTTGCTGGTCCCTTCCCTCTGACGAAGACCTCTGAGCTCCAGCACCTTGCAGTGTGGAGAGAGCCCCTGCCAGCAACCTCCTCTCCAAGGAGGCCTCAACCGAGGCCTAGGCCCAGGGGAAAGGCACCAGCGGGGATGAGCCTGGGGAGGCGCCCGGGCATGTCTGGACCCAGTCCCCGCAGCCTGCCCCTTGGTGGGGCAGTACCCCCGGAGGCCAGGAACGTCTGGGCAAGGCTGGCCAGGGACAGGGGCCCTGCTGGGTCCTGCCCCTGGCCTGTGGGGCCTCTGAGCACAACCGGCCCTCTCCCGCTGGAAGACCTCCCCGGCTGCCTCCAAAGGCCGCTTTGCAAGCACTCTCGCCGGCTGTTCCCGCCAGCTGCGCACAATGCTCCCAAGCCCGGGAGAAAAGCGCTTCGGGGTGGTGCTCTCTCCCGGCCCTTCCCCCTGAGCCTGAGGGCCAGGCAGGGGGTCCACACTCCCAGGCCAAGGCAGAACCACATGCACACGTCTGTTCCTGCCCCCTACACCGGCAGAGAGCTCGGGGGAGCCAGAGACTCTCAGGCAGCTGCTGGGCTGGCCGCCTGTTTGGGAAGGGGCAGAGCCGACCTAGGGGCACACTGGGCCTCTTGCTCTCCCTGCTGCCCTGAGGCTGCTGGGCCAAAGAGGTCTTGGGCATCCAGCCCCTTGCTGGTCCCTTCCCTCTGACGAGTCCCTCTGAGCTCCAGCACCTTGCAGTGTGGAGACAGGCCCTGCCAGCAACCTCCTCTCCAAGGAGGCCTCAACCGAGGCCTAGGCCCAGGGGAAAGGCACCAGCGGGGATGAGCCTGGGGAGGCGCCCGGGCATGTCTGGGCCCAGTCCCCGCAGCCTGCCCCTTGGTGGGGCAGTACCCCCGGAGGCCAGGAAGGTCTGGGCAAGGCTGGCCAGGGTCAGGGGCCCTCCTGGGTCCTGTCCCTGGCCTGTGGGGCCTCTGAGCACAACCGGCCCTCTTACGCTGGAAGTCCTCCCTGGCTGCCTCCAAGGCCGCTTTGCAAGCACTCTCGCCGGCTGTTCCCGCCAGCTGCGCACAATGCTCCCAAGCCCGGGAGAGAAGCGCTTCGGGGTGGTGCTCTCTCCCGGCCCTTCCCCCTGAGCCTGAGGGCCAGGCAGGGGGTCCACACTCCCAGGCCAAGGCAGAACCACATGCACACGTCTGTTCCTGCCCCCTGCACCGGCAGAGAGCTCGGGGGAGCCAGAGACTGTCAGGCAGCTGCTGGGCTGGCCGCCTGTGTGGGAAGGGGCAGAGCCGACCTAGGGGCACACTGGGCCTCTTGCTCTCCCTGCTGCCCTGAGGCTGCTGGGCCAAAGAGGTCTTGGGCATCCAGCCCCTTGCTGGTCCCTTCCCTCTGACGAAGACCTCTGAGCTCCAGCACCTTGCAGTGTGGAGAGAGCCCCTGCCAGCAACCTCCTCTCCAAGGAGGCCTCAACCGAGGCCTAGGCCCAGGGGAAAGGCACCAGCGGGGATGAGCCTGGGGAGGCGCCCGGGCATGTCTGGACCCAGTCCCCGCAGCCTGCCCCTTGGTGGGGCAGTAGCCCCGGAGGCCAGGAAGGTCTGGGCAAGGCTGGCCAGGGGAAGGGGACTTGCTGGGTCCTGCCCCTGGCCTGTGGGGCCTCTGAGCACAACCGGCCCTCTCCCGCTGGAAGACCTCCCCGGCTGCCTCCAAAGGCCGCTTTGCAAGCACTCTCGCCGGCTGTTCCCGCCAGCTGCGCACAATGCTCCCAAGCCCGGGAGAAAAGCGCTTCGGGGTGGTGCTCTCTCCCGGCCCTTGCCCCTGAGCCTGGGGGCCAGGCAGGGGGTCCACAGTCCCTGGCCAAGGCAGAACCACATGCACAGGTCTGTTCCTGTCCCCTGCACCAGCAGAGAGCTCGGGGGAGCCAGAGACTCTCAGGCAGCTGCTGGGCTGGCCGCCTGTTTGGGAAGGGGCAGAGCCGACCTAGGGGCACACTGGGCCTCTTGCTCTCCCTGCTGCCCTGAGGCTGCTGGGCCAAAGAGGTCTTCGGCATCCAGCCCCTTGCTGGTCCCTTCCCTCTGACGAGTCCCTCTGAGCTCCAGCACCTTGCAGTGTGGAGACAGGCCCTGCCAGCAACCTCCTCTCCAAGGAGGCCTCAACCGAGGCCTAGGCCCAGGGGAAAGGCACCAGCGGGGATGAGCCTGGGGAGGCGCCCAGGCATGTCTGGGCCCAGTCCCCGCAGCCTGCCCCTTGGTGGCGCAGTACCCCCGGAGGCCAGGAACGTCTGGGCAAGGCTGGCCAGGGACAGGGGCCCTGCTGGGTCCTGCCCCTGGCCTGTGGGGCCTCTGAGCACAACCGGCTATCTCCCGCTGGAAGACCTCCCCGGCTGCCTCCAAAGGCCGCTTTGCAAGCACTCTCGCCGGCTGTTCCCGCCAGCCGCGCAAAATGCTCCCAAGTCCGGGAGAAAAGCACTTCGGGGTGGTGCTCTCTCCCGGCCCTTCCCCCTGAGCCTGAGGGCCAGGCAGGGGGTCCACACTCCCAGGCCAAGGCAGAACCACATGCACACGTCTGTTCCTGCCCCCTACACCGGCAGAGAGCTCGGGGGAGCCAGAGTCTGTCAGGCAGCTGCTGGGCTGGCTGCCCGTGTGGGAAGGGGCAGAGCCGACCTAGAGGCACAGTGGGCCTCTTGCTCTCCCTGCTGCCCTGAGGCTGCTGGGCCAAAGAGGTCTTGGGCATCCAGCCCCTTGCTGGTCCCTTCCCTCTGACGAAGCCCTCTGAGCTCCAGCACCTTGCAGTGTGGAGAGAGCCCCTGCCAGCAACCTCCTCTCCAAGGAGGCCTCAAGCGAGGCCGAGGCCCAGGGGAAAGGCACCAGCGGGGATGAGCCTGGGGAGGCGCCCGGGCATGTCTGGACCCAGTCCCCGCAGCCTGCCCCTTGGTGGGGCAGTAGCCCCGGAGGCCAGGAAGGTCTGGGCAAGGCTGGCCAGGGGAAGGGGACTTGCTGGGTCCTGCCCCTGGCCTGTGGGGCCTCTGAGCACAACCGGCCCTCTCCCGCTGGAAGACCTCCCCGGCTGCCTCCAAAGGCCGCTTTGCAAGCACTCTCGCCGGCTGTTCCCGCCAGCTGCGCACAATGCTCCCAAGCCCGGGAGAAAAGCGCTTCGGGGTGGTGCTCTCTCCCGGCCCTTGCCCCTGAGCCTGGGGGCCAGGCAGGGGGTCCACAGTCCCTGGCCAAGGCAGAACCACATGCACAGGTCTGTTCCTGTCCCCTGCACCAGCAGAGAGCTCGGGGGAGCCAGAGACTCTCAGGCAGCTGCTGGGCTGGCCGCCTGTTTGGGAAGGGGCAGAGCCGACCTAGGGGCACACTGGGCCTCTTGCTCTCCCTGCTGCCCTGAGGCTGCTGGGCCAAAGAGGTCTTGGGCATCCAGCCCCTTGCTGGTCCCTTCCCTCTGACGAGTCCCTCTGAGCTCCAGCACCTTGCAGTGTGGAGACAGGCCCTGCCAGCAACCTCCTCTCCAAGGAGGCCTCAACCGAGGCCTAGGCCCAGGGGAAAGGCACCAGCGGGGATGAGCCTGGGGAGGCGCCCAGGCATGTCTGGGCCCAGTCCCCGCAGCCTGCCCCTTGGTGGGGCAGTACCCCCGGAGGCCAGGAACGTCTGGGCAAGGCTGGCCAGGGACAGGGGCCCTGCTGGGTCCTGCCCCTGGCCTGTGGGGCCTCTGAGCACAACCGGCTATCTCCCGCTGGAAGACCTCCCCGGCTGCCTCCAAAGGCCGCTTTGCAAGCACTCTCGCCGGCTGTTCCCGCCAGCCGCGCAAAATGCTCCCAAGTCCGGGAGAAAAGCGCTTCGGGGTGGTGCTCTCTCCCGGCCCTTCCCCCTGAGCCTGAGGGCCAGGCAGGGGGTCCACACTCCCAGGCCAAGGCAGAACCACATGCACACGTCTGTTCCTGCCCCCTACACCGGCAGAGAGCTCGGGGGAGCCAGAGTCTGTCAGGCAGCTGCTGGGCTGGCTGCCCGTGTGGGAAGGGGCAGAGCCGACCTAGAGGCACAGTGGGCCTCTTGCTCTCCCTGCTGCCCTGAGGCTGCTGGGCCAAAGAGGTCTTGGGCATCCAGCCCCTTGCTGGTCCCTTCCCTCTGACGAAGCCCTCTGAGCTCCAGCACCTTGCAGTGTGGAGAGAGCCCCTGCCAGCAACCTCCTCTCCAAGGAGGCCTCAAGCGAGGCCTAGGCCCAGGGGAAAGGCACCAGCGGGGATGAGCCTGGGGAGGCGCCCGGGCATGTCTGGGGCCAGTCCCCGCAGCCTGCCCCTTGGTGGGGCAGTAGCCCAGGAGGCCAGGAAGGTCTGGGCAAGGCTGGCCAGGGGAAGGGGACTTCCTGGGTCCTGCCCCTGGCCTGTGGGGCCTCTGAGCACAACCGGCCTTCTCCCGCTGGAAGACCTCCCCGGCTGCCTCCAAAGGCCGCTTTGCAAGCACTCTCGCCGGCTGTTCCCGCCAGCTGCGCACAATGCTCCCAAGCCCGGGAGAAAAGCGCTTCGGGGTGGTGCTCTCTCCCGGCCCTTGCCCCTGAGCCTGGGGGCCAGGCAGGGGGTCCACAGTCCCTGGCCAAGGCAGAACCACATGCACAGGTCTGTTCCTGTCCCCTGCACCAGCAGAGAGCTCGGGGGAGCCAGAGACTCTCAGGCAGCTGCTGGGCTGGCCGCCTGTTTGGGAAGGGGCAGAGCCGACCTAGGGGCACACTGGGCCTCTTGCTCTCCCTGCTGCCCTGAGGCTGCTGGGCCAAAGAGGTCTTGGGCATCCAGCCCCTTGCTGGTCCCTTCCCACTGACGAGTCCCTCTGAGCTCCAGCACCTTGCAGTGTGGAGACAGGCCCTGCCAGCAACCTCCTCTCCAAGGAGGCCTCAACCGAGGCCTAGGCCCAGGGGAAAGGCACCAGCGGGGATGAGCCTGGGGAGGCGCCCGGGCATGTCTGGGCCCAGTCCCCGCAGCCTGCCCCTTGGTGGGGCAGTAGCCCCGGAGGCCAGGAAGGTCTGGGCAAGGCTGGCCAGGGGAAGGGGACTTGCTGGTTCCTGCCCCTGGCCTGTGGGGCCTCTGAGCACAACCGGCCCTCTCCCGCTGGAAGACCTCCCCGGCTGCCTCCAAAGGCCGCTTTGCAAGCACTCTCGCCGGCTGTTCCCGCCAGCTGCGCACAATGCTCCCAAGCCCGGGAGAAAAGCGCTTCGGGGTGGTGCTCTCTCCCGGCCCTTGCCCCTGAGCCTGGGGGCCAGGCAGGGGGTCCACAGTCCCTGGCCAAGGCAGAACCACATGCACAGGTCTGTTCCTGTCCCCTGCACCAGCAGAGAGCTCGGGGGAGCCAGACACTCTCAGGCAGCTGCTGGGCTGGCCGCCTGTTTGGGAAGGGGCAGAGCCGACCTAGGGGCACACTGGGCCTCTTGCTCTCCCTGCTGCCCTGAGGCTGCTGGGCCAAAGAGGTCTTGGGCATCCAGCCCCTTGCTGGTCCCTTCCCTCTGACGAAGCCCTCTGAGCTCCAGCACCTTGCAGTGTGGAGAGAGCCCCTGCCAGCAACCTCCTCTCCAAGGAGGCCTCAACCGAGGCCTAGGCCCAGGGGAAAGGCACCAGCGGGGATGAGCCTGGGGAGGCGCCCGGGCATGTCTGGACCCAGTCCCCGCAGCCTGCCCCTTGGTGGGGCAGTACCCCCGGAGGCCAGGAAGGTCTGGACAAGGCTGGCCAGGGGAAGGGGACCTGCTGGGTGCTTTCCCTGGCCTGTGGGGCCTCTGAGCACAACCGACCCTCTCCCGCTGGAAGACCTCCCCGGCTGCCTCCAAAGGCCGCTTTGCAAGCACTCTCGCCGGCTGTTCCCGCCAGCCGCGCAAAATGCTCCCAAGTCCGGGAAAAAAGCGCTTCGGGGTGGTGCTCTCTCCCGGCCCTTGCCCCTGAGCCTGAAGGCCAGGCAGGGGGTCCACACTCCCAGGCCAAGGCAGAACCACATGCACACGTCTGTTCCTGCCCCCTGCACCGGCAGAGAGCTCGGGGGAGCCAGAGACTGTCAGGCAGCTGCTGGGCTGGCCGCCTGTGTGGGAAGGGGCAGAGCCGACCTAGGGGCACACTGGGCCTCTTGCTCTCCCTGCTTCCCTGAGGCTGCTGGGCCAAAGAGGTCTTGGGCATCCAGCCCCTTGCTGGTCCCTTCCCTCTGACGAAGACCTCTGAGCTCCAGCACCTTGCAGTGTGGAGACAGGCCCTGCCAGCAACCTCCTCTCCAAGGAGGCCTCAACCGAGGCCTAGGCCCAGGGGAAAGGCACCAGCGGGGATGAGCCTGGGGAGGCGCCCGGGCATGTCTGGACCCAGTCCCCGCAGCCTGCCCCTTGGTGGGGCAGTAGCCCCGGAGGCCAGGAAGGTCTGGGCAAGGCTGGCCAGGGGAAGGGGACTTGCTGGGTCCTGCCCCTGGCCTGTGGGGCCTCTGAGCACAACCGGCCCTCTCCCGCTGGAAGACCTCCCCGGCTGCCTCCAAAGGCCGCTTTGCAAGCACTCTCGCCGGCTGTTCCCGCCAGCTGCGCACAATGCTCCCAAGCCCGGGAGAAAAGCGCTTCGGGGTGGTGCTCTCTCCCGGCCCTTGCCCCTGAGCCTGGGGGCCAGGCAGGGGGTCCACAGTCCCTGGCCAAGGCAGAACCACATGCACAGGTCTGTTCCTGTCCCCTGCACCAGCAGAGAGCTCGGGGGAGCCAGAGACTGTCAGGCAGCTGCTGGGCTGGCCGCCTGTTTGGGAAGGGGCAGAGCCGACCTAGGGGCACACTGGGCCTCTTGCTCTCCCTGCTGCCCTGAGGCTGCTGGGCCAAAGAGGTCTTGGGCATCCAGCCCCTTGCTGGTCCCTTCCCTCTGACGAGTCCCTCTGAGCTCCAGCACCTTGCAGTGTGGAGACAGGCCCTGCCAGCAACCTCCTCTCCAAGGAGGCCTCAACCGAGGCCTAGGCCCAGGGGAAAGGCACCAGCGGGGATGAGCCTGGGGAGGCGCCCAGGCATGTCTGGGCCCAGTCCCCGCAGCCTGCCCCTTGGTGGGGCAGTACCCCCGGAGGCCAGGAACGTCTGGGCAAGGCTGGCCAGGGACAGGGGCCCTGCTGGGTCCTGCCCCTGGCCTGTGGGGCCTCTGAGCACAACCGGCTATCTCCCGCTGGAAGACCTCCCCGGCTGCCTCCAAAGGCCGCTTTGCAAGCACTCTCGCCGGCTGTTCCCGCCAGCCGCGCAAAATGCTCCCAAGTCCGGGAGAAAAGCGCTTCGGGGTGGTGCTCTCTCCCGGCCCTTCCCCCTGAGCCTGAGGGCCAGGCAGGGGGTCCACACTCCCAGGCCAAGGCAGAACCACATGCACACGTCTGTTCCTGCCCCCTACACCGGCAGAGAGCTCGGGGGAGCCAGAGTCTGTCAGGCAGCTGCTGGGCTGGCTGCCCGTGTGGGAAGGGGCAGAGCCGACCTAGAGGCACAGTGGGCCTCTTGCTCTCCCTGCTGCCCTGAGGCTGCTGGGCCAAAGAGGTCTTGGGCATCCAGCCCCTTGCTGGTCCCTTCCCTCTGACGAAGCCCTCTGAGCTCCAGCACCTTGCAGTGTGGAGAGAGCCCCTGCCAGCAACCTCCTCTCCAAGGAGGCCTCAACCGAGGCCTAGGCCCAGGGGAAAGGCACCAGCGGGGATGAGCCTGGGGAGGCGCCCGGGCATGTCTGGACCCAGTCCCCGCAGCCTGCCCCTTGGTGGGGCAGTAGCCCCGGAGGCCAGGAAGGTCTGGGCAAGGCTGGCCAGGGGAAGGGGACTTGCTGGTTCCTGCCCCTGGCCTGTGGGGCCTCTGAGCACAACCGGCCCTCTCCCGCTGGAAGACCTCCCCGGCTGCCTCCAAAGGCCGCTTTGCAAGCACTCTCGCCGGCTGTTCCCGCCAGCTGCGCACAATGCTCCCAAGCCCGGGAGAAAAGCGCTTCGGGGTGGTGCTCTCTCCCGGCCCTTGCCCCTGAGCCTAGGGGCCAGGCAGGGGGTCCACAGTCCCTGGCCAAGGCAGAACCACATGCACAGGTCTGTTCCTGTCCCCTGCACCAGCAGAGAGCTCGGGGGAGCCAGAGACTCTCAGGCAGCTGCTGGGCTGGCCGCCTGTTTGGGAAGGGGCAGAGCCGACCTAGGGGCACACTGGGCCTCTTGCTCTCCCTGCTGCCCTGAGGCTGCTGGGCCAAAGAGGTCTTGGGCATCCAGCCCCTTGCTGGTCCCTTCCCTCTGACGAGTCCCTCTGAGCTCCAGCACCTTGCAGTGTGGAGACAGGCCCTGCCAGCAACCTCCTCTCCAAGGAGGCCTCAACCGAGGCCTAGGCCCAGGGGAAAGGCACCAGCGGGGATGAGCCTGGGGAGGCGCCCAGGCATGTCTGGGCCCAGTCCCCGCAACCTGCCCCTTGGTGGGGCAGTACCCCCGGAGGCCAGGAACGTCTGGGCAAGGCTGGCCAGGGACAGGGGCCCTGCTGGGTCCTGCCCCTGGCCTGTGGGGCCTCTGAGCACAACCGGCTATCTCCCGATGGAAGACCTCCCCGGCTGCCTCCAAAGGCCGCTTTGCAAGCACTCTCGCCGGCTGTTCCCGCCAGCCGCGCAAAATGCTCCCAAGTCCGGGAGAAAAGCGCTTCGGGGTGGTGCTCTCTCCCGGCCCTTCCCCCTGAGCCTGAGGGCCAGGCAGGGGGTCCACACTCCCAGGCCAAGGCAGAACCACATGCACACGTCTGTTCCTGCCCCCTACACCGGCAGAGAGCTCGGGGGAGCCAGAGTCTGTCAGGCAGCTGCTGGGCTGGCTGCCCGTGTGGGAAGGGGCAGAGCCGACCTAGAGGCACAGTGGGCCTCTTGCTCTCCCTGCTGCCCTGAGGCTGCTGGGCCAAAGAGGTCTTGGGCATCCAGCCCCTTGCTGGTCCCTTCCCTCTGACGAAGCCCTCTGAGCTCCAGCACCTTGCAGTGTGGAGAGAGCCCCCACCAGCAACCTCCTCTCCAAGGAGGCCTCAAGCGAGGCCTAGGCCCAGGGGAAAGGCACCAGCGGGGATGAGCCTGGGGAGGCGCCCGGGCATGTCTGGACCCAGTCCCCGCAGCCTGCCCCTTGGTGGGGCAGTAGCCCCGGAGGCCAGGAAGGTCTGGGCAAGGCTGGCCAGGGGAAGGGGACTTGCTGGGTCCTGCCCCTGGCCTGTGGGGCCTCTGAGCACAACCGGCCCTCTCCCGCTGGAAGACCTCCCCGGCTGCCTCCAAAGGCCGCTTTGCAAGCACTCTCGCCGGCTGTTCCCGCCAGCTGCGCACAATGCTCCCAAGCCCGGGAGAAAAGCGCTTCGGGGTGGTGCTCTCTCCCGGCCCTTGCCCCTGAGCCTGGGGGCCAGGCAGGGGGTCCACAGTCCCTGGCCAAGGCAGAACCACATGCACAGGTCTGTTCCTGTCCCCTGCACCAGCAGAGAGCTCGGGGGAGCCAGAGACTCTCAGGCAGCTGCTGGGCTGGCCGCCTGTTTGGGAAGGGGCAGAGCCGACCTAGGGGCACACTGGGCCTCTTGCTCTCCCTGCTGCCCTGAGGCTGCTGGGCCAAAGAGGTCTTGGGCATCCAGCCCCTTGCTGGTCCCTTCCCTCTGACGAGTCCCTCTGAGCTCCAGCACCTTGCAGTGTGGAGACAGGCCCTGCCAGCAACCTCCTCTCCAAGGAGGCCTCAACCGAGGCCTAGGCCCAGGGGAAAGGCACCAGCGGGGATGAGCCTGGGGAGGCGCCCGGGCATGTCTGGGCCCAGTCCCCGCAGCCTGCCCCTTGGTGGGGCAGTAGCCCCGGAGGCCAGGAAGGTCTGGGCAAGGCTGGCCAGGGGAAGGGGACTTGCTGGTTCCTGCCCCTGGCCTGTGGGGCCTCTGAGCACAACCGGCCCTCTCCCGCTGGAAGACCTCCCCGGCTGCCTCCAAAGGCCGCTTTGCAAGCACTCTCGCCGGCTGTTCCCGCCAGCTGCGCACAATGCTCCCAAGCCCGGGAGAAAAGCGCTTCGGGGTGGTGCTCTCTCCCGGCCCTTGCCCCTGAGCCTAGGGGCCAGGCAGGGGGTCCACAGTCCCTGGCCAAGGCAGAACCACATGCACAGGTCTGTTCCTGTTCCCTGCACCAGCAGAGAGCTCGGGGGAGCCAGAGACTCTCAGGCAGCTGCTGGGCTGGCCGCCTGTGTGGGAAGGGGCAGAGCCGACCTAGGGGCACACTGGGCCTCTTGCTCTCCCTGCTGCCCTGAGGCTGCTGGGCCAAAGAGGTCTTGGGCATCCAGCCCCTTGCTGGTCCCTTCCCTCTGACGAGTCCCTCTGAGCTCCAGCACCTTGCAGTGTGGAGACAGGCCCTGCCAGCAACCTCCTCTCCAAGGAGGCCTCAACCGAGGCCTAGGCCCAGGGGAAAGGCACCAGCGGGGATGAGCCTGGGGAGGCGCCCAGGCATGTCTGGGCCCAGTCCCCGCAACCTGCCCCTTGGTGGGGCAGTACCCCCGGAGGCCAGGAACGTCTGGGCAAGGCTGGCCAGGGACAGGGGCCCTGCTGGGTCCTGCCCCTGGCCTGTGGGGCCTCTGAGCACAACCGGCTATCTCCCGATGGAAGACCTCCCCGGCTGCCTCCAAAGGCCGCTTTGCAAGCACTCTCGCCGGCTGTTCCCGCCAGCCGCGCAAAATGCTCCCAAGTCCGGGAGAAAAGCGCTTCGGGGTGGTGCTCTCTCCCGGTCCTTCCCCCTGAGCCTGAGGGCCAGGCAGGGGGTCCACACTCCCAGGCCAAGGCAGAACCACATGCACACGTCTGTTCCTGCCCCCTGCACCGGCAGAGAGCTCGGGGGAGCCAGAGTCTGTCAGGCAGCTGCTGGGCTGGCTGCCCGTGTGGGAAGGGGCAGAGCCGACCTAGAGGCACAGTGGGCCTCTTGCTCTCCCTGCTGCCCTGAGGCTGCTGGGCCAAAGAGGTCTTGGGCATCCAGCCCCTTGCTGGTCCCTTCCCTCTGACGAAGCCCTCTGAGCTCCAGCACCTTGCAGTGTGGAGAGAGCCCCCGCCAGCAACCTCCTCTCCAAGGAGGCCTCAAGCGAGGCCTAGGCCCAGGGGAAAGGCACCAGCGGGGATGAGCCTGGGGAGGCGCCCGGGCATGTCTGGACCCAGTCCCCGCAGCCTGCCCCTTGGTGGGGCAGTAGCCCCGGAGGCCAGGAAGGTCTGGGCAAGGCTGGCCAGGGGAAGGGGACTTGCTGGGTCCTGCCCCTGGCCTGTGGGGCCTCTGAGCACAACCGGCCCTCTCCCGCTGGAAGACCTCCCCGGCTGCCTCCAAAGGCCGCTTTGCAAGCACTCTCGCCGGCTGTTCCCGCCAGCTGCGCACAATGCTCCCAAGCCCGGGAGAAAAGCGCTTCGGGGTGGTGCTCTCTCCCGGCCCTTGCCCCTGAGCCTGGGGGCCAGGCAGGGGGTCCACAGTCCCTGGCCAAGGCAGAACCACATGCACAGGTCTGTTCCTGTCCCCTGCACCAGCAGAGAGCTCGGGGGAGCCAGAGACTCTCAGGCAGCTGCTGGGCTGGCCGCCTGTTTGGGAAGGGGCAGAGCCGACCTAGGGGCACACTGGGCCTCTTGCTCTCCCTGCTGCCCTGAGGCTGCTGGGCCAAAGAGGTCTTGGGCATCCAGCCCCTTGCTGGTCCCTTCCCTCTGACGAGTCCCTCTGAGCTCCAGCACCTTGCAGTGTGGAGACAGGCCCTGCCAGCAACCTCCTCTCCAAGGAGGCCTCAACCGAGGCCTAGGCCCAGGGGAAAGGCACCAGCGGGGATGAGCCTGGGGAGGCGCCCGGGCATGTCTGGGCCCAGTCCCCGCAGCCTGCCCCTTGGTGGGGCAGTAGCCCAGGAGGCCAGGAAGGTCTGGGCAAGGCTGGCCAGGGGAAGGGGACTTGCTGGGTCCTGCCCCTGGCCTGTGGGGCCTCTGAGCACAACCGGCCCTCTCCCGCTGGAAGACCTCCCCGGCTGCCTCCAAAGGCCGCTTTGCAAGCACTCTCGCCGGCTGTTCCCGCCAGCTGCGCACAATGCTCCCAAGCCCGGGAGAAAAGCGCTTCGGGGTGGTGCTCTCTCCCGGCCCTTGCCCCTGAGCCTGGGGGCCAGGCAGGGGGTCCACAGTCCCTGGCCAAGGCAGAACCACATGCACAGGTCTGTTCCTGTCCCCTGCACCAGCAGAGAGCTCGGGGGAGCCAGAGACTCTCAGGCAGCTGCTGGGCTGGCCGCCTGTTTGGGAAGGGGCAGAGCCGACCTAGGGGCACACTGGGCCTCTTGCTCTCCCTGCTGCCCTGAGGCTGCTGGGCCAAAGAGGTCTTGGGCATCCAGCCCCTTGCTGGTCCCTTCCCACTGACGAGTCCCTCTGAGCTCCAGCACCTTGCAGTGTGGAGACAGGCCCTGCCAGCAACCTCCTCTCCAAGGAGGCCTCAACCGAGGCCTAGGCCCAGGGGAAAGGCACCAGCGGGGATGAGCCTGGGGAGGCGCCCAGGCATGTCTGGGCCCAGTCCCCGCAGCCTGCCCCTTGGTGGGGCAGTAGCCCCGGAGGCCAGGAAGGTCTGGGCAAGGCTGGCCAGGGGAAGGGGACTTGCTGGTTCCTGCCCCTGGCCTGTGGGGCCTCTGAGCACAACCGGCCCTCTCCCGCTGGAAGACCTCCCCGGCTGCCTCCAAAGGCCGCTTTGCAAGCACTCTCTCCGGCTGTTCCCGCCAGCTGCGCACAATGCTCCCAAGCCCGGGAGAAAAGCGCTTCGGGGTGGTGCTCTCTCCCGGCCCTTGCCCCTGAGCCTGGGGGCCAGGCAGGGGGTCCACAGTCCCTGGCCAAGGCAGAACCACATGCACAGGTCTGTTCCTGTCCCCTGCACCAGCAGAGAGCTCGGGGGAGCCAGAGACTCTCAGGCAGCTGCTGGGCTGGCCGCCTGTTTGGGAAGGGGCAGAGCCGACCTAGGGGCACACTGGGCCTCTTGCTCTCCCTGCTGCCCTGAGGCTGCTGGGCCAAAGAGGTCTTGGGCATCCAGCCCCTTGCTGGTCCCTTCCCTCTGACGAGTCCCTCTGAGCTCCAGCACCTTGCAGTGTGGAGACAGGCCCTGCCAGCAACCTCCTCTCGAAGGAGGCCTCAACCGAGGCCTAGGCCCAGGGGAAAGGCACCAGCGGGGATGAGCCTGGGGAGGCGCCCAGGCATGTCTGGGCCCAGTCCCCGCAGCCTGCCCCTTGGTGGGGCAGTACCCCCGGAGGCCAGGAACGTCTGGGCAAGGCTGGCCAGGGACAGGGGCCCTCCTGGGTCCTGCCCCTGGCCTGTGGGGCCTCTGAGCACAACCGGCTATCTCCCGCTGGAAGACCTCCCCGGCTGCCTCCAAAGGCCGCTTTGCAAGCACTCTCGCCGGCTGTTCCCGCCAGCCGCGCAAAATGCTCCCAAGTCCGGGAGAAAAGCGCTTCGGGGTGGTGCTCTCTCCCGGCCCTTCCCCCTGAGCCTGAGGGCCAGGCAGGGGGTCCACACTCCCAGGCCAAGGCAGAACCACATGCACACGTCTGTTCCTGCCCCCTACACCGGCAGAGAGCTCGGGGGAGCCAGAGTCTGTCAGGCAGCTGCTGGGCTGGCTGCCCGTGTGGGAAGGGGCAGAGCCGACCTAGAGGCACAGTGGGCCTCTTGCTCTCCCTGCTGCCCTGAGGCTGCTGGGCCAAAGAGGTCTTGGGCATCCAGCCCCTTGCTGGTCCCTTCCCTCTGACGAAGCCCTCTGAGCTCCAGCACCTTGCAGTGTGGAGAGAGCCCCTGCCAGCAACCTCCTCTCCAAGGAGGCCTCAACCGAGGCCTAGGCCCAGGGGAAAGGCACCAGCGGGGATGAGCCTGGGGAGGCGCCCGGGCATGTCTGGACCCAGTCCCCGCAGCCTGCCCCTTGGTGGGGCAGTAGCCCCGGAGGCCAGGAAGGTCTGGGCAAGGCTGGCCAGGGGAAGGGGACTTGCTGGGTCCTGCCCCTGGCCTGTGGGGCCTCTGAGCACAACCGGCCCTCTCCCGCTGGAAGACCTCCCCGGCTGCCTCCAAAGGCCGCTTTGCAAGCACTCTCGCCGGCTGTTCCCGCCAGCTGCGCACAATGCTCCCAAGCCCGGGAGAAAAGCGCTTCGGGGTGGTGCTCTCTCCCGGCCCTTGCCCCTGAGCCTGGGGGCCAGGCAGGGGGTCCACAGTCCCTGGCCAAGGCAGAACCACATGCACAGGTCTGTTCCTGTTCCCTGCACCAGCAGAGAGCTCGGGGGAGCCAGAGACTCTCAGGCAGCTGCTGGGCTGGCCGCCTGTGTGGGAAGGGGCAGAGCCGACCTAGGGGCACACTGGGCCTCTTGCTCTCCCTGCTGCCCTGAGGCTGCTGGGCCAAAGAGGTCTTGGGCATCCAGCCCCTTGCTGGTCCCTTCCCTCTGACGAGTCCCTCTGAGCTCCAGCACCTTGCAGTGTGGAGACAGGCCCTGCCAGCAACCTCCTCTCCAAGGAGGCCTCAACCGAGGCCTAGGCCCAGGGGAAAGGCACCAGCGGGGATGAGCCTGGGGAGGCGCCCAGGCATGTCTGGGCCCAGTCCCCGCAACCTGCCCCTTGGTGGGGCAGTACCCCCGGAGGCCAGGAACGTCTGGGCAAGGCTGGCCAGGGACAGGGGCCCTGCTGGGTCCTGCCCCTGGCCTGTGGGGCCTCTGAGCACAACCGGCTATCTCCCGATGGAAGACCTCCCCGGCTGCCTCCAAAGGCCGCTTTGCAAGCACTCTCGCCGGCTGTTCCCGCCAGCCGCGCAAAATGCTCCCAAGTCCGGGAGAAAAGCGCTTCGGGGTGGTGCTCTCTCCCGGTCCTTCCCCCTGAGCCTGAGGGCCAGGCAGGGGGTCCACACTCCCAGGCCAAGGCAGAACCACATGCACACGTCTGTTCCTGCCCCCTACACCGGCAGAGAGCTCGGGGGAGCCAGAGTCTGTCAGGCAGCTGCTGGGCTGGCTGCCCGTGTGGGAAGGGGCAGAGCCGACCTAGAGGCACAGTGGGCCTCTTGCTCTCCCTGCTGCCCTGAGGCTGCTGGGCCAAAGAGGTCTTGGGCATCCAGCCCCTTGCTGGTCCCTTCCCTCTGACGAAGCCCTCTGAGCTCCAGCACCTTGCAGTGTGGAGAGAGCCCCCGCCAGCAACCTCCTCTCCAAGGAGGCCTCAAGCGAGGCCTAGGCCCAGGGGAAAGGCACCAGCGGGGATGAGCCTGGGGAGGCGCCCGGGCATGTCTGGACCCAGTCCCCGCAGCCTGCCCCTTGGTGGGGCAGTAGCCCCGGAGGCCAGGAAGGTCTGGGCAAGGCTGGCCAGGGGAAGGGGACTTGCTGGGTCCTGCCCCTGGCCTGTGGGGCCTCTGAGCACAACCGGCCCTCTCCCGCTGGAAGACCTCCCCGGCTGCCTCCAAAGGCCGCTTTGCAAGCACTCTCGCCGGCTGTTCCCGCCAGCTGCGCACAATGCTCCCAAGCCCGGGAGAAAAGCGCTTCGGGGTGGTGCTCTCTCCCGGCCCTTGCCCCTGAGCCTGGGGGCCAGGCAGGGGGTCCACAGTCCCTGGCCAAGGCAGAACCACATGCACAGGTCTGTTCCTGTCCCCTGCACCAGCAGAGAGCTCGGGGGAGCCAGAGACTCTCAGGCAGCTGCTGGGCTGGCCGCCTGTTTGGGAAGGGGCAGAGCCGACCTAGGGGCACACTGGGCCTCTTGCTCTCCCTGCTGCCCTGAGGCTGCTGGGCCAAAGAGGTCTTGGGCATCCAGCCCCTTGCTGGTCCCTTCCCTCTGACGAGTCCCTCTGAGCTCCAGCACCTTGCAGTGTGGAGACAGGCCCTGCCAGCAACCTCCTCTCCAAGGAGGCCTCAACCGAGGCCTAGGCCCAGGGGAAAGGCACCAGCGGGGATGAGCCTGGGGAGGCGCCCAGGCATGTCTGGGCCCAGTCCCCGCAGCCTGCCCCTTGGTGGGGCAGTACCCCCGGAGGCCAGGAAGGTCTGGGCAAGGCTGGCCAGGGGAAGGGGACTTGCTGGGTCCTGCCCCTGGCCTGTGGGGCCTCTGAGCACAACCGGCCCTCTCACGCTGGAAGTCCTCCCCGGCTGCCTCCAAGGCCGCTTTGCAAGCACTCTCGCCGGCTGTTCCCGCCAGCTGCGCACAATGCTCCCAAGCCCGGGAGAAAAGCGCTTCGGGGTGGTGCTCTCTCCCGGCCTTTGCCCATGAGCCTGGGGGCCAGGCAGGGGGTCCACAGTCCCAGGCCAAGGCAGAACCACATGCACACGTCTGTTCCTGCCCCCTGCACCGGCAGAGAGCTCGGGGGAGCCAGAGACTGTCAGGCAGCTGCTGGGCTGGCCGCCTGTGTGGGAAGGGGCAGAGCCGACCTAGGGGCACACTGGGCCTCTTGCTCTCCCTGCTGCCCTGAGGCTGCTGGGCCAAAGAGGTCTTGGGCATCCAGCCCCTTGCTGGTCCCTTCCCTCTGACGAAGCCCTCTGAGCTCCAGCACCTTGCAGTGTGGAGAGAGCCCCTGCCAGCAACCTCCTCTCCAAGGAGGCCTCAACCGAGGCCTAGGCCCAGGGGAAAGGCACCAGCGGGGATGAGCCTGGGGAGGCGCCCGGGCATGTCTGGACCCAGTCCCCGCAGCCTGCCCCTTGGTGGGGCAGTAGCCCCGGAGGCCAGGAAATCTCGGCAAGGCTGGCCAGGGGAAGGGGACTTGCTGGGTCCTGCCCCTGGCCTGTGGGGCCTCTGAGCACAACCGGCCCTCTCCCGCTGGCAGACCTCCCCGGCTGCCTCCAAAGGCCGCTTTGCAAGCACTCTCGCCGGCTGTTCCCGCCGGCTGCGCACAATGCTCCCAAGCCCGGGAGAAAAGCGCTTCGGGGTGGTGCTCTCTCCCGGCCCTTGCCCCTGAGCCTGGGGGCCAGGCAGGGGGTCCACAGTCCCTGGCCAAGGCAGAACCACATGCACAGGTCTGTTCCTGTCCCCTGCACCAGCAGAGAGCTCGGGGGAGCCAGAGACTCTCAGGCAGCTGCTGGGCTGGCCGCCTGTTTGGGAAGGGGCAGAGCCGACCTAGGGGCACAATGGGCCTCTTGCTCTCCCTGCTGCCCTGAGGCTGCTGGGCCAAAGAGGTCTTGGGCATCCAGCCCCTTGCTGGTCCCTTCCCTCTGACGAAGACCTCTGAGCTCCAGCACCTTGCAGTGTGGAGACAGGCCCTGCCAGCAACCTCCTCTCCAAGGAGGCCTCAACCGAGGCCTAGGCCCAGGGGAAAGGCACCAGCGGGGATGAGCCTGGGGAGGCGCCCAGGCATGTCTGGGCCCAGTCCCCGCAGCCTGCCCCTTGGTGGGGCAGTACCCCCGGAGGCCAGGAAGGTCTGGGCAAGGCTGGCCAGGGTCAGGGGCCCTGCTGGGTCCTGCCCCTGGCCTGTGGGGCCTCTGAGCACAACCGGCCCTCTCACGCTGGAAGTCCTCCCCGGCTGCCTCCAAGGCCGCTTTGCAAGCACTCTCGCCGGCTGTTCCCGCCAGCTGCGCACAATGCTCCCAAGCCCGGGAGAAAAGCGCTTCGGGGTGGTGCTCTCTCCCGGCCCTTGCCCCTGAGCCTGGGGGCCAGGCAGGGGGTCCACAGTCCCAGGCCAAGGCAGAACCACATGCACACGTCTGTTCCTGCCCCCTGCACCGGCAGAGAGCTCGGGGGAGCCAGAGACTGTCAGGCAGCTGCTGGGCTGGCCGCCTGTGTGGGAAGGGGCAGAGCCGACCTAGGGGCACACTGGGCCTCTTGCTCTCCCTGCTGCCCTGAGGCTGCTGGGCCAAAGAGGTCTTGGGCATCCAGCCCCGTGCTGGTCCCTTCCCTCTGACGAAGACCTCTGAGCTCCAGCACCTTGCAGTGTGGAGAGAGCCCCTGCCAGCAACCTCCTCTCCAAGGAGGCCTCAACCGAGGCCTAGGCCCAGGGGAAAGGCACCAGCGGGGATGAGCCTGGGGAGGCACCCGGGCATGTCAGGACCCAGTCCCCGCAGCCTGCCCCTTGGTGGGGCAGTAGCCCCGGAGGCCAGGAAGGTCTGGGCAAGTCTGGCCAGGGGAAGGGGACTTGCTGGGTCCTGCCCCTGGCCTGTGGGGCCTCTGAGCACAACCGGCTATCTCCCGCTGGAAGACCTCCCCGGCTGCCTCCAAAGGCCGCTTTGCAAGCACTCTCGCCGGCTGTTCCCGCCAGCTGCGCACAATGCTCCCAAGCCCGGGAGAAAAGCGCTTCGGGGTGGTGCTCTCTCCCGGCCCTTGCCCCTGAGCCTGGGGGCCAGGCAGGGGGTCCACAGTCCCTGGCCAAGGCAGAACCACATGCACAGGTCTGTTCCTGTCCCCTGCACCAGCAGAGAGCTCGGGGGAGCCAGAGACTCTCAGGCAGCTGCTGGGCTGGCCGCCTGTTTGGGAAGGGGCAGAGCCGACCTAGGGGCACACTGGGCCTCTTGCTCTCCCTGCTGCCCTGAGGCTGCTGGGCCAAAGAGGTCTTGGGCATCCAGCCCCTTGCTGGTCCCTTCCCTCTGACGAGTCCCTCTGAGCTCCAGCACCTTGCAGTGTGGAGACAGGCCCTGCCAGCAACCTCCTCTCCAAGGAGGCCTCAACCGAGGCCTAGGCCCAGGGCAAAGGCACCAGCGGGGATGAGCCTGGGGAGGCGCCCAGGCATGTCTGGGCCCAGTCCCCGCAGCCTGCCCCTTGGTGGGGCAGTACCCCCGGAGGCCAGGAACGTCTGGGCAAGGCTGGCCAGGGACAGGGGCCCTCCTGGGTCCTGCCCCTGGCCTGTGGGGCCTCTGAGCACAACCGGCCCTCTCCCGCTGGAAGACCTCCCCGGCTGCCTCCAAAGGCCGCTTTGCAAGCACTCTCGCCGGCTGTTCCAGCCAGCCGCGCAAAATGCTCCCAAGTCCGGGAGAAAAGCGCTTCGGGGTGGTGCTCTCTCCCGCCCTTCCCCCTGAGCCTGAGGGCCAGGCAGGGGGTCCACACTCCCAGGCCAAGGCAGAACCACATGCACACGTCTGTTCCTGCCCCCTACACCGGCAGAGAGCTCGGGGGAGCCAGAGTCTGTCAGGCAGCTGCTGGGCTGGCTGCCCGTGTGGGAAGGGGCAGAGCCGACCTAGAGGCACAGTGGGCCTCTTGCTCTCCCTGCTGCCCTGAGGCTGCTGGGCCAAAGAGGTCTTGGGCATCCAGCCCCTTGCTGGTCCCTTCCCTCTGACGAAGCCCTCTGAGCTCCAGCACCTTGCAGTGTGGAGAGAGCCCCTGCCAGCAACCTCCTCTCCAAGGAGGCCTCAACCGAGGCCTAGGCCCAGGGGAAAGGCACCAGCGGGGATGAGCCTGGGGAGGCGCCCGGGCATATCTGGACCCAGTCCCCGCAGCCTGCCCCTTGGTGGGGCAGTAGCCCCGGAGGCCAGGAAGGTCTGGGCAAGGCTGGCCAGGGGAAGGGGACTTGCTGGGTCCTGCCCCTGGCCTGTGGGGCCTCTGAGCACAACCGGCCCTCTCCCGCTGGAAGACCTCCCCGGCTGCCTCCAAAGGCCGCTTTGCAAGCACTCTCGCCGGCTGTTCCCGCCAGCTGCGCACAATGCTCCCAAGCCCGGGAGAAAAGCGCTTCGGGGTGGTGCTCTCTCCCGGCCCTTGCCCCTGAGCCTGGGGGCCAGGCAGGGGGTCCACAGTCCCTGGCCAAGGCAGAACCACATGCACAGGTCTGTTCCTGTCCCCTGCACCAGCAGAGAGCTCGGGGGAGCCAGACACTGTCAGGCAGCTGCTGGGCTGGCCGCCTGTTTGGGAAGGGGCAGAGCCGACCTAGGGGCACACTGGGCCTCTTGCTCTCCCTGCTGCCCTGAGGCTGCTGGGCCAAAGAGGTCTTGGGCATCCAGCCCCTTGCTGGTCCCTTCCCTCTGACGAGTCCCTCTGAGCTCCAGCACCTTGCAGTGTGGAGACAGACCCTGCCAGCAACCTCCTCTCCAAGGAGGCCTCAACCGAGGCCTAGGCCCAGGGGAAAGGCACCAGCGGGGATGAGCCTGGGGAGGCGCCCAGGCATGTCTGGGCCCAGTCCCCGCAGCCTGCCCCTTGGTGGGGCAGTAGCCCCGGAGGCCAGGAAGGTCTGGGCAAGGCTGGCCAGGGGAAGGGGACTTGCTGGTTCCTGCCCCTGGCCTGTGGGGCCTCTGAGCAAAACCAGCCCTCTCCCGCTGGAAGACCTCCGCGACTGCCTCCAAAGGCCGCTTTGCAAGCACTCTCGCCGGCTGTTCCCGCCAGCTGCGCACAATGCTCCCAAGCCCGGGAGAAAAGCGCTTCGGGGTGGTGCTCTCTCCCGGCCCTTGCCCCTGAGCCTGGGGGCCAGGCAGGGGGTCCACAGTCCCTGGCCAAGGCAGAACCACATGCACAGGTCTGTTCCTGTCCCCTGCACCAGCAGAGAGCTCGGGGGAGCCAGAGACTCTCAGGCAGCTGCTGGGCTGGCCGCCTGTTTGGGAAGGGGCAGAGCCGACCTAGGGGCACACTGGGCCTCCTGCTCTCCCTGCTGCCCTGAGGCTGCTGGGCCAAAGAGGTCTTGGGCATCCAGCCCCTTGCTGGTCCCTTCCCTCTGACGAGTCCCTCTGAGCTCCAGCACCTTGCAGTGTGGAGACAGGCCCTGCCAGCAACCTCCTCTCCAAGGAGGCCTCAACCGAGGCCTAGGCCCAGGGGAAAGGCACCAGCGGTGATGAGCCTGGGGAGGCGCCCAGGCATGTCTGGGCCCAGTCCCCGCAGCCTGCCCCTTGGTGGGGCAGTACCCCCGGAGGCCAGGAACGTCTGGGCAAGGCTGGCCAGGGACAGGGGCCCTGCTGGGTCCTGCCCCTGGCCTGTGGGGCCTCTGAGCACAACCGGCCCTCTCCCGCTGGAAGACCTCCCCGGCTGCCTCCAAAGGCCGCTTTGCAAGCACTCTCGCCGGCTGTTCCCGCCAGCCGCGCAAAATGCTCCCAAGTCCGGGAGAAAAGCGCTTCGGGGTGGTGCTCTCTCCCGGCCCTTCCCCCTGAGCCTGAGGGACAGGCAGGGGGTCCACACTCCCAGGCCAAGGCAGAACCACATGCACACGTCTGTTCCTGCCCCCTACACCGGCAGAGAGCTCGGGGGAGCCAGAGTCTGTCAGGCAGCTGCTGGGCTGGCTGCCCGTGTGGGAAGGGGCAGAGCCGACCTAGAGGCACAGTGGGCCTCTTGCTCTCCCTGCTGCCCTGAGGCTGCTGGGCCAAAGAGGTCTTGGGCATCCAGCCCCTTGCTGGTCCCTTCCCTCTGACGAAGCCCTCTGAGCTCCAGCACCTTGCAGTGTGGAGAGAGCCCCTGCCAGCAACCTCCTCTCCAAGGAGGCCTCAACCGAGGCCTAGGCCCAGGGGAAAGGCACCAGCGGGGATGAGCCTGGGAAGGCGCAGGGGAATGTCTGGACCCAGTCCCCGCAGCCTGCCCCTTGGTGGGGCAGTACCCCCGGAGGCCAGGAAGGTCTGGGCAAGGCTGGCCAGGGGAAGGGGACCTGCTGGGTGCTTTCCCTGGCCTGTGGGGCCTCTGAGCACAACCGACCCTCTCCCGCTGGAAGACCTCCCCGGCTGCCTCCAAAGGCCGCTTTGCAAGCACTCTCGCCGGCTGTTTCCGCCAGCCGCGCAAAATGCTCCCAAGTCCGGGAGAAAAGCGCTTCGGGGTGGTGCTCTCTCCCGGCCCTTCCCCCTGAGCCTGAGGGCCAGGCAGGGGGTCCACACTCCCAGGCCAAGGCAGAACCACATGCACACGTCTGTTCCTGCCCCCTACACCGGCAGAGAGCTCGGGGGAGCCAGAGTCTGTCAGGCAGCTGCTGGGCTGGCTGCCCGTGTGGGAAGGGGCAGAGCCAACCTAGAGGCACAGTGGGCCTCTTGCTCTCCCTGCTGCCCTGAGGCTGCTGGGCCAAAGAGGTCTTGGGCATCCAGCCCCTTGCTGGTCCCTTCCCTCTGACGAAGCCCTCTGAGCTCCAGCACCTTGCAGTGTGGAGAGAGCCCCTGCCAGCAACCTCCTCTCCAAGGAGGCCTCAACCGAGGCCTAGGCCCAGGGGAAAGGCACCAGCGGGGATGAGCCTGGGGAGGCGCCCGGGCATGTCTGGACCCAGTCCCCGCAGCCTGCCCCTTGGTGGGGCAGTAGCCCCGGAGGCCAGGAAGTCTGGGCAAGGCTGGCCAAGGGAAGGGGACTTGCTGGGTCCTGCCCCTGGCCTGTGGGGCCTCTGAGCACAACGGGCCCTCTCCCACTCGAAGGCCTCCCCGGCTGCCTCCAAAGGCCGCTTTGCAAGCACTCTCGCCGGCTGTTCCCGCCAGCTGCGCACAATGCTCCCAAGCCCGGGAGAAAAGCGCTTCGGGGTGGTGCTCTCTCCCGGCCCTTGCCCCTGAGCCTGGGGGCCAGGCAGGGGGTCCACAGTCCCTGGCCAAGGCAGAACCACATGCACAGGTCTGTTCCTGTCCCCTGCACCAGCAGAGAGCTCGGGGGAGCCAGAGACTGTCAGGCAGCTGCTGGGCTGGCCGCCTGTTTGGGAAGGGGCAGAGCCGACCTAGGGGCACACTGGGCCTCTTGCTCTCCCTGCTGCCCTGAGGCTGCTGGGCCAAAGAGGTCTTGGGCATCCAGCCCCTTGCTGGTCCCTTCCCTCTGACGAGTCCCTCTGAGCTCCAGCACCTTGCAGTGTGGAGACAGGCCCTGCCAGCAACCTCCTCTCCAAGGAGGCCTCAACCGAGGCCTAGGCCCAGGGGAAAGGCACCAGCGGTGATGAGCCTGGGGAGGCGCCCAGGCATGTCTGGGCCCAGTCCCCGCAGCCTGCCCCTTGGTGGGGCAGTACCCCCGGAGGCCAGGAACGTCTGGGCAAGGCTGGCCAGGGACAGGGGCCCTGCTGGGTCCTGCCCCTGGCCTGTGGGGCCTCTGAGCACAACCGGCCCTCTCCCGCTGGAAGACCTCCCCGGCTGCCTCCAAAGGCCGCTTTGCAAGCACTCTCACCGGCTGTTCCCGCCAGCCGCGCAAAATGCTCCCAAGTCCGGGAGAAAAGCGCTTCGGGGTGGTGCTCTCTCCCGGCCCTTCCCCCTGAGCCTGAGGGCCAGGCAGGGGGTCCACACTCCCAGGCCAAGGCAGAACCACATGCACACGTCTGTTCCTGCCCCCTACACCGGCAGAGAGCTCGGGGGAGCCAGAGTCTGTCAGGCAGCTGCTGGGCTGGCTGCCCGTGTGGGAAGGGGCAGAGCCGACCTAGAGGCACAGTGGGCCTCTTGCTCTCCCTGCTGCCCTGAGGCTGCTGGGCCAAAGAGGTCTTGGGCATCCAGCCCCTTGCTGGTCCCTTCCCTCTGACGAAGCCCTCTGAGCTCCAGCACCTTGCAGTGTGGAGAGAGCCCCTGCCAGCAACCTCCTCTCCAAGGAGGCCTCAACCGAGGCCTAGGCCCAGGGGAAAGGCACCAGCGGGGATGAGCCTGGGGAGGCGCCCGGGCATGTCTGGACCCAGTCCCCGCAGCCTGCCCCTTGGTGGGGCAGTAGCCCCGGAGGCCAGGAAGTCTGGGCAAGGCTGGCCAAGGGAAGGGGACTTGCTGGGTCCTGCCCCTGGCCTGTGGGGCCTCTGAGCACAACGGGCCCTCTCCCACTGGAAGGCCTCCCCGGCTGCCTCCAAAGGCCGCTTTGCAAGCACTCTCGCCGGCTGTTCCCGCCAGCTGCGCACAATGCTCCCAAGCCCGGGAGAAAAGCGCTTCGGGGTGGTGCTCTCTCCCGGCCCTTGCCCCTGAGCCTGGGGGCCAGGCAGGGGGTCCACAGTCCCTGGCCAAGGCAGAACCACATGCACAGGTCTGTTCCTGTCCCCTGCACCAGCAGAGAGCTCGGGGGAGCCAGAGACTCTCAGGCAGCTGCTGGGCTGGCCGCCTGTTTGGGAAGGGGCAGAGCCGACCTAGGGGCACACTGGGCCTCTTGCTCTCCCTGCTGCCCTGAGGCTGCTGGGCCAAAGAGGTCTTGGGCATCCAGCCCCTTGCTGGTCCCTTCCCTCTGACGAGTCCCTCTGAGCTCCAGCACCTTGCAGTGTGGAGACAGGCCCTGCCAGCAACCTCCTCTCCAAGGAGGCCTCAACCGAGGCCTAGGCCCAGGGGAAAGGCACCAGCGGTGATGAGCCTGGGGAGGCGCCCAGGCATGTCTGGGCCCAGTCCCCGCAGCCTGCCCCTTGGTGGGGCAGTACCCCCGGAGGCCAGGAACGTCTGGGCAAGGCTGGCCAGGGACAGGGGCCCTGCTGGGTCCTGCCCCTGGCCTGTGGGGCCTCTGAGCACAACCGGCCCTCTCCCGCTGGAAGACCTCCCCGGCTGCCTCCAAAGGCCGCTTTGCAAGCACTCTCGCCGGCTGTTCCCGCCAGCCGCGCAAAATGCTCCCAAGTCCGGGAGAAAAGCGCTTCGGGGTGGTGCTCTCTCCCGGCCCTTCCCCCTGAGCCTGAGGGCCAGGCAGGGGGTCCACACTCCCAGGCCAAGGCAGAACCACATGCACACGTCTGTTCCTGCCCCCTACACCGGCAGAGAGCTCGGGGGAGCCAGAGTCTGTCTGGCAGCTGCTGGGCTGGCTGCCCGTGTGGGAAGGGGCAGAGCCGACCTAGAGGCACAGTGGGCCTCTTGCTCTCCCTGCTGCCCTGAGGCTGCTGGGCCAAAGAGGTCTTGGGCATCCAGCCCCTTGCTGGTCCCTTCCCTCTGACGAGTCCCTCTGAGCTCCAGCACCTTGCAGTGTGGAGAGAGCCCCTGCCAGCAACCTCCTCTCCAAGGAGGCCTCAACCGAGGCCTAGGCCCAGGGGAAAGGCACCAGCGGGGATGAGCCTGGGAAGGCGCAGGGGAATGTCTGGACCCAGTCCCCGCAGCCTGCCCCTTGGTGGGGCAGTACCCCCGGAGGCCAGGAAGGTCTGGGCAAGGCTGGCCAGGGGAAGGGGACCTGCTGGGTGCTTTCCCTGGCCTGTGGGGCCTCTGAGCACAACCGGCCCTCTCCCGTTGGAAGACCTCCCCGGCTGCCTCCAAAGGCCGCTTTGCAAGCACTCTCACCGTCTGTTTCCGCCAGCCGCGCAAAATGCTCCCAAGTCCGGGAGAAAAGCGCTTCGGGGTGGTGCTCTCTCCCGGCCCTTCCCCCTGAGCCTGAGGGCCAGGCAGGGGGTCCACACTCCCAGGCCAAGGCAGAACCACATGCACACGTCTGTTCCTGCCCCCTACACCGGCAGAGAGCTCGGGGGAGCCAGAGTCTGTCAGGCAGCTGCTGGGCTGGCTGCCCGTGTGGGAAGGGGCAGAGCCAACGTAGAGGCACAGTGGGCCTCTTGCTCTCCCTGCTGCCCTGAGGCTGCTGGGCCAAAGAGGTCTTGGGCATCCAGCCCCTTGCTGGTCCCTTCCCTCTGACGAAGCCCTCTGAGCTCCAGCACCTTGCAGTGTGGAGACCGCCCCTGCCAGCAACCTCCTCTCCAAGGAGGCCTCAACCGAGGCCTAGGCCCAGGGGAAAGGCACCAGCGGGGATGAGCCTGGGGAGGCGCCCGGGCATGTCTGGACCCAGTCCCCGCAGAATGCCCCTTGGTGGGGCAGTAGCCCCGGATGTCAGGAAGGTCTGGGCAAGGCTGGCCAGGGGAAGGGGACTTGTTGGGTCCTGCCCCTGGCCTGTGGGGCCTCTGAGCACAACCGGCCCTCTCCCGCTGGAAGACCTCCCTGGCTGCCTCCAAAGGCCGCTTTGCAAGCACTCTCGCCGGCTGTTCCCGCCAGCTGCGCACAATGCTCCCAAGCCCGGGAGAAAAGCGCTTCGGGGTGGTGCTCTCTCCCGGCCCTTGCCCCTGAGCCTGGGGGCCAGGCAGGGGGTCCACAGTCCCTGGCCAAGGCAGAACCACATGCACAGGTCTGTTCCTGTCCCCTGCACCAGCAGAGAGCTCGGGGGAGCCAGAGACTCTCAGGCAGCTGCTGGGCTGGCCGCCTGTTTGGGAAGGGGCAGAGCCGACCTAGGGGCACACTGGGCCTCTTGCTCTCCCTGCTGCCCTGAGGCTGCTGGGCCAAAGAGGTCTTGGGCATCCAGCCCCTTGCTGGTCCCTTCCCTCTGACGAGTCCCTCTGAGCTCCAGCACCTTGCAGTGTGGAGACAGGCCCTGCCAGCAACCTCCTCTCCAAGGAGGCCTCAACCGAGGCCTAGGCCCAGGGGAAAGGCACCAGCGGGGATGAGCCTGGGGAGGCGCCCAGGCATGTCTGGGCCCAGTCCCCGCAGCCTGCCCCTTAGTGGGGCAGTACCCCCGGAGGCCAGGAAGGTCTGGGCAAGGCTGGCCAGGGTCAGGGGCCCTGCTGGGTCCTGCCCCTGGCCTGTGGGGCCTCTGAGCACAACCGGCCCTCTCACGCTGGAAGTCCTCCCCGGCTGCCTCCAAGGCCGCTTTGCAAGCACTCTCGCCGGCTGTTCCCGCCAGCTGCGCACAATGCTCCCAAGCCCGGGAGAAAAGCGCTTCGGGGTGGTGCTCTCTCCCGGCCCTTGCCCCTGAGCCTGGGGGCCAGGCCGGGGGTCCACAGTCCCAGGCCAAGGCAGAACCACATGCACACGTCTGTTCCTGCCCCCTGCACCGGCAGAGAGCTCGGGGGAGCCAGAGACTCTCAGGCAGCTGCTGGGCTGGCCGCCTGTTTGGGAAGGGGCAGAGCCGACCTAGGGGCACACTGGGCCTCTTGCTCTCCCTGCTGCCCTGAGGCTGCTGGGCCAAAGAGGTCTTCGGCATCCAGCCCCTTGCTGGTCCCTTCCCTCTGACGAGTCCCTCTGAGCTCCAGCACCTTGCAGTGTGGAGACAGGCCCTGCCAGCAACCTCCTCTCCAAGGAGGCCTCAACCGAGGCCTAGGCCCAGGGGAAAGGCACCAGCGGGGATGAGCCTGGGGAGGCGCCCAGGAATGTCTGGGCCCAGTCCCCGCAGCCTGCCCCTTGGTGGGGCAGTACCCCCGGAGGCCAGGAAGGTCTGGGCAAGGCTGGCCAGGGGCAGGGGCCCTCCTGGGTCCTGTCCCTGGCCTGTGGGGCCTCTGAGCACAACCGGCCCTCTTACGGTGGAAGTCCTCCCTGGCTGCCTCCAAGGCCGCTTTGCAAGCACTCTCGCCGGCTGTTCCCGCCAGCTGCGCACAATGCTCCCAAGCCCGGGAGAGAAGCGCTTCAGGGTGGTGCTCTCTCCCGGCCCTTGCCCCTGAGCCTGGGGGCCAGGCAGGGGGTCCACAGTCCCTGGCCAAGGCAGAACCACATGCACACGTCTGTTCCTGCCCCCTGCACCGGCAGAGAGCTCGGGGGAGCCAGAGACTGTCAGGCAGCTGCTGGGCTGGCCGCCTGTGTGGGAAGGGGCAGAGCCGACCTAGGGGCACACTGGGCCTCTTGCTCTCCCTGCTGCCCTGAGGCTGCTGGGCCAAAGAGGTCTTGGGCATCCAGCCCCTTGCTGGTCCCTTCCCTCTGACGAAGACCTCTGAGCTCCAGCACCTTGCAGTGTGGAGAGAGCCCCTGCCAGCAACCTCCTCTCCAAGGAGGCCTCAACCGAGGCCTAGGCCCAGGGGAAAGGCACCAGCGGGGATGAGCCTGGGGAGGCGCCCGGGCATGTCTGGACCCAGTCCCCGCAGCCTGCCCCTTGGTGGGGCAGTAGCCCCGGAGGCCAGGAAGTCTGGGCAAGGCTGGCCAAGGGAAGGGGACTTGCTGGGTCCTGCCCCTGGCCTGTGGGGCCTCTGAGCACAACCGGCCCTCTCCCACTGGAAGACCTCCCCGGCTGCCTCCAAAGGCCGCTTTGCAAGCACTCTCGCCGGCTGTTCCCGCCAGCTGCGCACAATGCTCCCAAGCCCGGGAGAAAAGCGCTTCGGGGTGGTGCTCTCTCCCGGCCCTTGCCCCTGAGCCTGGGGGCCAGGCAGGGGGTCCACAGTCCCTGGCCAAGGCAGAACCACATGCACCGGTCTGTTCCTGTCCCCTGCACCAGCAGAGAGCTCGGGGGAGCCAGAGACTCTCAGGCAGCTGCTGGGCTGGCCGCCTGTTTGGGAAGGGGCAGAGCCGACCTAGGGGCACACTGGGCCTCTTGCTCTCCCTGCTGCCCTGAGGCTGCTGGGCCAAAGAGGTCTTGGGCATCCAGCCCCTTGCTGGTCCCTTCCCTCTGACGAGTCCCTCTGAGCTCCAGCACCTTGCAGTGTGGAGACAGGCCCTGCCAGCAACCTCCTCTCCAAGGAGGCCTCAACCGAGGCCTAGGCCCAGGGGAAAGGCACCAGCGGGGATGAGCCTGGGGAGGCGCCCAGGCATGTCTGGGCCCAGTCCCCGCAGCCTGCCCCTTGGTGGGGCAGTACCCCCGGAGGCCAGGAACGTCTGGGCAAGGCTGGCCAGGGACAGGGGCCCTGCTGGGTCCTGCCCCTGGCCTGTGGGGCCTCTGAGCACAACCGGCCCTCTCCCGCTGGAAGACCTCCCCGGCTGCCTCCAAAGGCCGCTTTGCAAGCACTCTCGCCGGCTGTTCCCGCCAGCCGCGCAAAATGCTCCCAAGTCCGGGAGAAAAGCGCTTCGGGGTGGTGCTCTCTCCCGGCCCTTCCCCCTGAGCCTGAGGGCCAGGCAGGGGGTCCACACTCCCAGGCCAAGGCAGAACCACATGCACACGTCTGTTCCTGCCCCCTACACCGGCAGAGAGCTCGGGGGAGCCAGAGTCTGTCAGGCAGCTGCTGGGCTGGCTGCCCGTGTGGGAAGGGTCAGAGCCGACCTAGAGGCACAGTGGGCCTCTTGCTCTCCCTGCTGCCCTGAGGCTGCTGGGCCAAAGAGGTCTTGGGCATCCAGCCCCTTGCTGGTCCCTTCCCTCTGACGAAGCCCTCTGAGCTCCAGCACCTTGCAGTGTGGAGAGAGCCCCTGCCAGCAACCTCCTCTCCAAGGAGGCCTCAACCGAGGCCTAGGCCCAGGGGAAAGGCACCAGCGGGGATGAGCCTGGGGAGGCGCCCGGGCATGTCTGGACCCAGTCCCCGCAGCCTGCCCCTTGGTGGGGCAGTAGCCCCGGAGGCCAGGAAGGTCTGGGCAAGGCTGGCCAGGGGAAGGGGACTTGCTGGGTCCTGTCCCTGGCCTGTGGGGCCTCTGAGCACAACCGGCCCTCTCCCACTGGAAGACCTCCCCGGCTGCCTCCAAAGGCCGCTTTGCAAGCACTCTCGCCGGCTGTTCCCGCCAGCTGCGCACAATGCTCCCAAGCCCGGGAGAAAAGCGCTTCGGGGTGGTGCTCTCTCCCGGCCCTTGCCCCTGAGCCTGAGGGCCAGGCAGGGGGTCCACAGTCCCTGGCCAAGGCAGAACCACATGCACAGGTCTGTTCCTGTCCCCTGCACCAGCAGAGAGCTCGGGGGAGCCAGAGACTCTCAGGCAGCTGCTGGGCTGGCCGCCTGTTTGGGAAGGGGCAGAGCCGACCTAGGGGCACACTGGGCCTCTTGCTCTCCCTGCTGCCCTGAGGCTGCTGGGCCAAAGAGGTCTTGGGCATCCAGCCCCTTGCTGGTCCCTTCCCTCTGACGAAGCCCTCTGAGCTCCAGCACCTTGCAGTGTGGAGAGAGCCCCTGCCAGCAACCTCCTCTCCAAGGAGGCCTCAAGCAAGGCCTAGGCCCAGGGGAAAGGCACCAGCGGGGATGAGCCTGGGGAGGCGCCCGGGCATGTCTGGACCCAGTCCCCGCAGCCTGCCCCTTGGTGGGGCAGTAGCCCCGGAGGCCAGGAAGGTCTGGGCAAGGCTGGCCAGGGGAAGGGGACTTGCTGGGTCCTGCCCCTGGCCTGTGGGGCCTCTGAGCACAACCGGCCCTCTCCCGCTGGAAGACCTCCCCGGCTGCCTCCAAAGGCCGCTTTGCAAGCACTCTCGCCGGCTGTTCCCGCCAGCTGCGCACAATGCTCCCAAGCCCGGGAGAAAAGCGCTTCGGGGTGGTGCTCTCTCCCGGCCCTTGCCCCTGAGCCTGAGGGCCAGGCAGGGGGTCCACAGTCCCTGGCCAAGGCAGAACCACATGCACACGTCTGTTCCTGTCCCCTGCACCAGCAGAGAGCTCGGGGGAGCCAGAGACTCTCAGGCAGCTGCTGGGCTGGCCGCCTGTTTGGGAAGGGGCAGAGCCGACCTAGGGGCACACTGGGCCTCTTGCTCTCCCTGCTGCCCTGAGGCTGCTGGGCCAAAGAGGTCTTGGGCATCCAGCCCCTTGCTGGTCCCTTCCCTCTGACGAAGCCCTCTGAGCTCCAGCACCTTGCAGTGTGGAGAGAGCCCCTGCCAGCAACCTCCTCTCCAAGGAGGCCTCAACCGAGGCCTAGGCCCAGGGGAAAGGCACCAGCGGGGATGAGCCTGGGAAGGCGCAGGGGAATGTCTGGACCCAGTCCCCGCAGCCTGCCCCTTGGTGGGGCAGTACCCCCGGAGGCCAGGAAGGTCTGGGCAAGGCTGGCCAGGGGAAGGGGACCTGCTGGGTCCTGCCCCTGGCCTGTGGGGCCTCTGAGCACAACCGACCCTCTCCCGCTGGAAGACCTCCCCGGCTGCCTCCAAAGGCCGCTTTGCAAGCACTCTCGCCGGCTGTTTCCGCCAGCCGCGCAAAATGCTCCCAAGTCCGGGAGAAAAGCGCTTCGGGGTGGTGCTCTCTCCCGGCCCTTCCCCCTGAGCCTGAGGGCCAGGCAGGGGGTCCACACTCCCAGGCCAAGGCAGAACCACATGCACACGTCTGTTCCTGCCCCCTACACCGGCAGAGAGCTCGGGGGAGCCAGAGTCTGTCAGGCAGCTGCTGGGCTGGCTGCCCGTGTGGGAAGGGTCAGAGCCGACCTAGAGGCACAGTGGGCCTCTTGCTCTCCCTGCTGCCCTGAGGCTGCTGGGCCAAAGAGGTCTTGGGCATCCAGCCCCTTGCTGGTCCCTTCCCTCTGACGAAGCCCTCTGAGCTCCAGCACCTTGCAGTGTGGAGAGAGCCCCTGCCAGCAACCTCCTCTCCAAGGAGGCCTCAACCGAGGCCTAGGCCCAGGGGAAAGGCACCAGCGGGGATGAGCCTGGGGAGGCGCCCAGGCATGTCTGGGCCCAGTCCCCGCAGCCTGCCCCTTGGTGGGGCAGTAGCCCCGGAGGCCAGGAAGGTCTGGGCAAGGCTGGCCAGGGGAAGGGGACTTGCTGGTTCCTGCCCCTGGCCTGTGGGGCCTCTGAGCACAACCAGCCCTCTCCCGCTGGAAGACCTCCCCGGCTGCCTCCAAAGGCCGCTTTGCAAGCACTCTCGCCGGCTGTTCCCGCCAGCTGCGCACAATGCTCCCAAGCCCGGGAGAAAAGCGCTTCGGGGTGTTGCTCTCTCCGGGCCCTTGCCCCTGAGCCTGGGGGCCAGGCAGGGGGTCCACAGTCCCTGGCCAAGGCAGAACCACATGCACAGGTCTGTTCCTGTCCCCTGCACCAGCAGAGAGCTCGGGGGAGCCAGAGACTCTCAGGCAGCTGCTGGGCTGGCCGCCTGTTTGGGAAGGGGCAGAGCCGACCTAGGGGCACACTGGGCCTCTTGCTCTCCCTGCTGCCCTGAGGCTGCTGGGCCAAAGAGGTCTTGGGCATCCAGCCCCTTGCTGGTCCCTTCCCTCTGACGAGTCCCTCTGAGCTCCAGCACCTTGCAGTGTGGAGACAGGCCCTGCCAGCAACCTCCTCTCCAAGGAGGCCTCAACCGAGGCCTAGGCCCAGGGGAAAGGCACCAGCGGGGATGAGCCTGGGGAGGGGCCCAGGCATGTCTGGGCCCAGTCCCCGCAGCCTGCCCCTTGGTGGGGCAGTACCCCCGGAGGCCAGGAACGTCTGGGCAAGGCTGGCCAGGGACAGGGGCCCTGCTGGGTCCTGCCCCTGGCCTGTGGGGCCTCTGAGCACAACCGGCCCTCTCCCGCTGGAAGACCTCCCCGGCTGCCTCCAAAGGCCGCTTTGCAAGCACTCTCGCCGGCTGTTCCCGCCAGCCGCGCAAAATGCTCCCAAGTCCGGGAGAAAAGCGCTTCGGGGTGGTGCTCTCTCCCGGCCCTTCCCCCTGAGCCTGAGGGCCAGGCAGGGGGTCCACACTTCCAGGCCAAGGCAGAACCACATGCACACGTCTGTTCCTGCCCCCTACAACGGCAGAGAGCTCGGGGGAGCCAGAGTCTGTCAGGCAGCTGCTGGGCTGGCTGCCCGTGTGGGAAGGGGCAGAGCCGACCTAGAGGCACAGTGGGCCTCTTGCTCTCCCTGCTGCCCTGAGGCTGCTGGGCCAAAGAGGTCTTGGGCATCCAGCCCCTTGCTGGTCCCTTCCCTCTGACGAAGCCCTCTGAGCTCCAGCACCTTGCAGTGTGGAGAGAGCCCCTGCCAGCAACCTCCTCTCCAAGGAGGCCTCAACCGAGGCCTAGGCCCAGGGGAAAGGCACCAGCGGGGATGAGCCTGGGAAGGCGCAGGGGAATGTCTGGACCCAGTCCCCGCAGCCTGCCCCTTGGTGGGGCAGTACCCCCGGAGGCCAGGAAGGTCTGGGCAAGGCTGGCCAGGGGAAGGGGACCTGCTGGGTGCTTTCCCTGGCCTGTGGGGCCTCTGAGCACAACCGACCCTCTCCCGCTGGAAGACCTCCCCGGCTGCCTCCAAAGGCCGCTTTGCAAGCACTCTCGCCGTCTGTTTCCGCCAGCCGCGCAAAATGCTCCCAAGTCCGGGAGAAAAGCGCTTCGGGGTGGTGCTCTCTCCCGGCCCTTCCCCCTGAGCCTGAGGGCCAGGCAGGGGGTCCACACTCCCAGGCCAAGGCAGAACCACATGCACACGTCTGTTCCTGCCCCCTACACCGGCAGAGAGCTCGGGGGAGCCAGAGTCTGTCAGGCAGCTGCTGGGCTGGCTGCCCCTGTGGGAAGGGGCAGAGCCAACGTAGAGGCACAGTGGGCCTCTTGCTCTCCCTGCTGCCCTGAGGCTGCTGGGCCAAAGAGGTCTTGGGCATCCAGCCCCTTGCTGGTCCCTTCCCTCTGACGAAGCCCTCTGAGCTCCAGCACCTTGCAGTGTGGAGAGAGCCCCTGCCAGCAACCTCCTCTCCAAGGAGGCCTCAACCGAGGCCTAGGCCCAGGGGAAAGGCACCAGCGGGGATGAGCCTGGGGAGGCGCCCGGGCATGTCTGGACCCAGTCCCCGCAGCATGCCCCTTGGTGGGGCAGTAGCCCCGGAGGCCAGGAAGGTCTGGGCAAGGCTGGCCAGGGGAAGGGGACTTGTTGGGTCCTGCCCCTGGCCTGTGGGGCCTCTGAGCACAACCGGCCCTCTCCCGCTGGAAGACCTCCCCGGCTGCCTCCAAAGGCCGCTTTGCAAGCACTCTCGCCGGCTGTTCCCGCCAGCTGCGCACAATGCTCCCAAGCCCGGGAGAAAAGCGCTTCGGGGTGGTGCTCTCTCCCGGCCCTTGCCCCTGAGCCTGGGGGCCAGGCAGGGGGTCCACAGTCCCTGGCCAAGGCAGAACCACATGCACAGGTCTGTTCCTGTCCCCTGCACCAGCAGAGAGCTCGGGGGAGCCAGAGACTCTCAGGCAGCTGCTGGGCTGGCCGCCTGTTTGGGAAGGGGCAGAGCCGACCTAGGGGCACACTGGGCCTCTTGCTCTCCCTGCTGCCCTGAGGCTGCTGGGCCAAAGAGGTCTTGGGCATCCAGCCCCTTGCTGGTCCCTTCCCTCTGACGAGTCCCTCTGAGCTCCAGCACCTTGCAGTGTGGAGACAGGCCCTGCCAGCAACCTCCTCTCCAAGGAGGCCTCAACCGAGGCCTAGGCCCAGGGGAAAGGCACCAGCGGGGATGAGCCTGGGGAGGCGCCCAGGCATGTCTGGGCCCAGTCCCCGCAGCCTGCCCCTTGGTGGGGCAGTACCCCCGGAGGCCAGGAAGGTCTGGGCAAGGCTGGCCAGGGTCAGGGGCCCTGCTGGGTCCTGCCCCTGGCCTGTGGGGCCTCTGAGCTCAACCGGCCCTCTCACGCTGGAAGTCCTCCCCGGCTGCCTCCAAGGCCGCTTTGCAAGCACTCTCGCCGGCTGTTCCCGCCAGCTGCGCACAATGCTCCCAAGCCCGGGAGAAAAGCGCTTCGGGGTGGTGCTCTCTCCCGGCCCTTGCCCCTGAGCCTGGGGGCCAGGCCGGGGGTCCACAGTCCCAGGCCAAGGCAGAACCACATGCACACGTCTGTTCCTGCCCCCTACACCGGCAGAGAGCTCGGGGGAGCCAGAGACTGTCAGGCAGCTGCTGGGCTGGCCGCCTGTGTGGGAAGGGGCAGAGCCGACCTAGGGGCACACTGGGCCTCTTACTCTCCCTGCTGCCCTGAGGCTGCTGGGCCAAAGAGGTCTTGGGCATCCAGCCCCTTGCTGGGCCCTTCCCTCTGGCGAAGCCCTCTGAGCTCCAGCACCTTGCAGTGTGGAGAGAGCCCCTGCCAGCAACCTCCTCTCCAAGGAGGCCTCAACCGAGGCCTAGGCCCAGGGGAAAGGCACCAGCGGGGATGAGCCTGGGGAGGCGCCCGGGCATGTCTGGCCCAGTCCCCGCAGCCTGCCCCTTGGTGGGGCAGTAGCCCCGGAGGCCAGGAAGGTCTGGGCAAGGCTGGCCAGGGGAAGGGGACTTGCTGGGTCCTGCCCCTGGCCTGTGGGGCCCCTGAGCACAACCGGCCCTCTCCCGCTGGAAGACCTCCCCGGCTGCCTCCAAAGGCCGCTTTGCAAGCACTCTCGCCGGTGTTCCCGCCAGCTGCGCACAATGCTCCCAAGCCCGGGAGAAAAGCGCTTCGGGGTGGTGCTCTCTCCCGGCCCTTGCCCCTGAGCCTGGGGGCCAGGCAGGGGGTCCACAGTCCCTGGCCAAGGCAGAACCACATGCACAGGTCTGTTCCTGTCCCCTGCACCAGCAGAGAGCTCGGGGGAGCCAGAGACTCTCAGGCAGCTGCTGGGCTGGCCGCCTGTTTGGGAAGGGGCAGAGCCGACCTAGGGGCACACTGGGCCTCTTGCTCTCCCTGCTGCCCTGAGGCTGCTGGGCCAAAGAGGTCTTGGGCATCCAGCCCCTTGCTGGTCCCTTCCCTCTGACGAGTCCCTCTGAGCTCCAGCACCTTGCAGTGTGGAGACAGGCCCTGCCAGCAACCTCCTCTCCAAGGAGGCCTCAACCGAGGCCTAGGCCCAGGGGAAAGGCACCAGCGGAGATGAGCCTGGGGAGGCGCCCAGGAATGTCTGGGCCCAGTCCCCGCAGCCTGCCCCTTGGTGGGGCAGTACCCCCGGAGGCCAGGAAGGTCTGGGCAAGGCTGGCCAGGGGCAGGGGCCCTCCTGGGTCCTGTCCCTGGCCTGTGGGGCCTCTGAGCACAACCGGCCCTCTTACGCTGGAAGTCCTCCCTGGCTGCCTCCAAGGCCGCTTTGCAAGCCCTCTCGCCGGCTGTTCCCGCCAGCTGCGCACAATGCTCCCAAGCCCAAGAGAGAAGCGCTTCAGGGTGGTGCTCTCTCCCGGCCCTTGCCCCTGAGCCTGGGGGCCAGGCAGGGGGTCCACAGTCCCTGGCCAAGGCAGAACCACATGCACACGTCTGTTCCTGCCCCCTGCACCGGCAGAGAGCTCGGGGGAGCCAGAGACTGTCAGGCAGCTGCTGGGCTGGCCGCCTGTGTGGGAAGGGGCAGAGCCGACCTAGGGGCACACTGGGCCTCTTGCTCTCCCTGCTGCCCTGAGGCTGCTGGGCCAAAGAGGTCTTGGGCATCCAGCCCCTTGCTGGTCCCTTCCCTCTGACGAAGACCTCTGAGCTCCAGCACCTTGCAGTGTGGAGAGAGCCCCTGCCAGCAACCTCCTCTCCAAGGAGGCCTCAACCGAGGCCTAGGCCCAGGGGAAAGGCACCAGCGGGGATGAGCCTGGGGAGGCGCCCGGGCATGTCTGGACCCAGTCCCCGCAGCCTGCCCCTTGGTGGGGCAGTAGCCCCGGAGGCCAGGAAGTCTGGGCAAGGCTGGCCAAGGGAAGGGGACTTGCTGGGTCCTGCCCCTGGCCTGTGGGGCCTCTGAGCACAACCGGCCCTCTCCCACTGGAAGACCTCCCCGGCTGCCTCCAAAGGCCGCTTTGCAAGCACTCTCGCCGGCTGTTCCCGCCAGCTGCGCACAATGCTCCCAAGCCCGGGAGAAAAGCGCTTCGGGGTGGTGCTCTCTCCCGGCCCTTGCCCCTGAGCCTGGGGGCCCGGCAGGGGGTCCACAGTCCCTGGCCAAGGCAGAACCACATGCACCGGTCTGTTCCTGTCCCCTGCACCAGCAGAGAGCTCGGGGGAGCCAGAGACTCTCAGGCAGCTGCTGGGCTGGCCGCCTGTTTGGGAAGGGGCAGAGCCGACCTAGGGGCACACTGGGCCTCTTGCTCTCCCTGCTGCCCTGAGGCTGCTGGGCCAAAGAGGTCTTGGGCATCCAGCCCCTTGCTGGTCCCTTCCCTCTGACGAGTCCCTCTGAGCTCCAGCACCTTGCAGTGTGGAGACAGGCCCTGCCAGCAACCTCCTCTCCAAGGAGGCCTCAACCGAGGCCTAGGCCCAGGGGAAAGGCACCAGCGGTGATGAGCCTGGGGAGGCGCCCAGGCATGTCTGGGCCCAGTCCCCGCAGCCTGCCCCTTGGTGGGGCACTACCCCCGGAGGCCAGGAACGTCTGGGCAAGGCTGGCCAGGGACAGGGGCCCTGCTGGGTCCTGCCCCTGGCCTGTGGGGCCTCTGAGCACAACCGGCCCTCTCCCGCTGGAAGACCTCCCCGGCTGCCTCCAAAGGCCGCTTTGCAAGCACTCTCGCCGGCTGTTCCCGCCAGCCGCGCAAAATGCTCCCAAGTCCGGGAGAAAATTGCTTCGGGGTGGTGCTCTCTCCCGGCCCTTCCCCCTGAGCCTGAGGGCCAGGCAGGGGGTCCACACTCCCAGGCCAAGGCAGAACCACATGCACACGTCTGTTCCTGCCCCCTACACCGGCAGAGAGCTCGGGGGAGCCAGAGTCTGTCAGGCAGCTGCTGGGCTGGCTGCCCGTGTGGGAAGGGTCAGAGCCGACCTAGAGGCACAGTGGGCCTCTTGCTCTCCCTGCTGCCCTGAGGCTGCTGGGCCAAAGAGGTCTTGGGCATCCAGCCCCTTGCTGGTCCCTTCCCTCTGACGAAGCCCTCTGAGCTCCAGCACCTTGCAGTGTGGAGAGAGCCCCTGCCAGCAACCTCCTCTCCAAGGAGGCCTCAAGCGAGGCCTAGGCCCAGGGGAAAGGCACCAGCGGGGATGAGCCTGGGGAGGCGCCCGGGCATTTCTGGACCCAGTCCCCGCAGCCTGCCCCTTGGTGGGGCAGTAGCCCCGGAGGCCAGGAAGGTCTGGGCAAGGCTGGCCAGGGGAAGGGGACTTGCTGGGTCCTGCCCCTGGCCTGTGGGGCCTCTGAGCACAACCGGCCCTCTCCCACTGGAAGACCTCCCCGGCTGCCTCCAAAGGCCGCTTTGCAAGCACTCTCGCCGGCTGTTCCCGCCAGCTGCGCACAATGCTCCCAAGCCCGGGAGAAAAGCGCTTCGGGGTGGTGCTCTCTCCCGGCCCTTGCCCCTGAGCCTGAGGGCCAGGCAGGGGGTCCACAGTCCCTGGCCAAGGCAGAACCACATGCACAGGTCTGTTCCTGTCCCCTGCACCAGCAGAGAGCTCGGGGGAGCCCGAGACTCTCAGGCAGCTGCTGGGCTGGCCGCCTGTTTGGGAAGGGGCAGAGCCGACCTAGGGGCACACTGGGCCTCTTGCTCTCCCTGCTGCCCTGAGGCTGCTGGGCCAAAGAGGTCTTGGGCATCCAGCCCCTTGCTGGTCCCTTCCCTCTGACGAGTCCCTCTGAGCTCCAGCACCTTGCAGTGTGGAGACAGGCCCTGCCAGCAACCTCCTCTCCAAGGAGGCCTCAACCGAGGCCTAGGCCCAGGGGAAAGGCACCAGCGGGGATGAGCCTGGGGAGGCGCCCAGGCATGTCTGGGCCCAGTCCCCGCAGCCTGCCCCTTGGTGGGGCAGTACCCCCGGAGGCCAGGAACGTCTGGGCAAGGCTGGCCAGGGACAGGGGCCCTGCTGGGTCCTGCCCCTGGCCTGTGGGGCCTCTGAGCACAACCGGCCCTCTCCCGCTGGAAGACCTCCCCGGCTGCCTCCAAAGGCCGCTTTGCAAGCACTCTCGCCGGCTGTTCCCGCCAGCCGCGCAAAATGCTCCCAAGTCCGGGAGAAAAGCGCTTCGGGGTGGTGCTCTCTCCCGGCCCTTCCCCCTGAGCCTGAGGGCCAGGCAGGGGGTCCACACTCCCAGGCCAAGGCAGAACCACATGCACACGTCTGTTCCTGCCCCCTACACCGGCAGAGAGCTCGGGGGAGCCAGAGTCTGTCAGGCAGCTGCTGGGCTGGCTGCCCGTGTGGGAAGGGGCAGAGCCGACCTAGAGTCACAGTGGGCCTCTTGCTCTCCCTGCTGCCCTGAGGCTGCTGGGCCAAAGAGGTCTTGGGCATCCAGCCCCTTGCTGGTCCCTTCCCTCTGACGAAGCCCTCTGAGCTCCAGCACCTTGGAGTGTGGAGAGAGCCCCTGCCAGCAACCTCCTCTCCAAGGAGGCCTCAAGCGAGGCCTAGGCCCAGGGGAAAGGCACCAGCGGGGATGAGCCTGGGGAGGCGCCCGGGCATGTCTGGACCCAGTCCCCGCAGCCTGCCCCTTGGTGGGGCAGTAGCCCCGGAGGCCAGGAAGGTCTGGGCAAGGCTATCCAGGGGAAGGGGCCCTGCTGGGTCCTGCCCCTGGCCTGTGGGGCCTCTGAGCACAACCGGCCCTCTCCCGCTGGAAGACCTCCCCGGCTGCCTCCAAAGGCCGCTTTGCAAGCACTCTCGCCGGCTGTTCCCGCCACCTGCGCACAATGCTCCCAAGCCCGGGAGAAAAGCGCTTCGGGCTGGTGCTCTCTCCCGGCCCTTGCCCCTGAGCCTGGGGGCCAGGCAGGGGGTCCACAGTCCCTGGCCAAGTCAGAACCACATGCACAGGTCTGTTCCTGTCCCCTGCACCAGCAGAGAGCTCGGGGGAGCCAGAGACTGTCAGGCAGCTGCTGGGCTGGCCGCCTGTTTGGGAAGGGGCAGAGCCGACCTAGGGGCACACTGGGCCTCTTGCTCTCCCTGCTGCCCTGAGGCTGCTGGGCCAAAGAGGTCTTGGGCATCCAGCCCCTTGCTGGTCCCTTCCCTCTGACGAGTCCCTCTGAGCTCCAGCACCTTGCAGTGTGGAGACAGGCCCTGCCAGCAACCTCCTCTACAAGGAGGCCTCAACCGAGGCCTAGGCCCAGGGGAAAGGCACCAGCGGGGATGAGCCTGGGGAGGCGCCCAGGCATGTCTGGGCCCAGTCCCCGCAGCCTGCCCCTTGGTGGGGCAGTACCCCCGGAGGCCAGGAACGTCTGGGCAAGGCTGGCCAGGGACAGGGGCCCTGCTGGGTCCTGCCCCTGGCCTGTGGGGCCTCTGAGCACAACCGGCCCTCTCCCGCTGGAAGACCTCCCCGGCTGCCTCCAAAGGCCGCTTTGCAAGCACTCTCGCCGGCTGTTCCCGCCAGCCGCGCAAAATGCTCCCAAGTCCGGGAGAAAAGCGCTTCGGGGTGGTGCTCTCTCCCGGCCCTTCCCCCTGAGCCTGAGGGCCAGGCAGGGGGTCCACACTCCCAGGCCAAGGCAGAACCACATGCACACGTCTGTTCCTGCCCCCTACACCGGCAGAGAGCTCGGGGGAGCCAGAGTCTGTCAGGCAGCTGCTGGGCTGGCTGCCCGTGTGGGAAGGGGCAGAGCCGACCTAGAGGCACAGTGGGCCTCTTGCTCTCCCTGCTGCCCTGAGGCTGCTGGGCCAAAGAGGTCTTGGGCATCCAGCCCCTTGCTGGTCCCTTCCCTCTGTCGAAGCCCTCTGAGCTCCAGCACCTTGCAGTGTGGAGAGAGCCCCTGCCAGCAACCTCCTCTCCAAGGAGGCCTCAAGCGAGGCCTAGGCCCAGGGGAAAGGCACCAGCGGGGATGAGCCTGGGGAGGCGCCCGGGCATGTCTGGACCCAGTCCCCGCAGCCTGCCCCTTGGTGGGGCAGTAGCCCCGGAGGCCAGGAAGGTCTGGGCAAGGCTATCCAGGGGAAGGGGCCCTGCTGGGTCCTGCCCCTGGCCTGTGGGGCCTCTGAGCACAACCGGCCCTCTCCCGCTGGAAGACCTCCCCGGCTGCCTCCAAAGGCCGCTTTGCAAGCACTCTCGCCGGCTGTTCCCGCCACCTGCGCACAATGCTCCCAAGCCCGGGAGAAAAGCGCTTCGGGGTGGTGCTCTCTCCCGGCCCTTGCCCCTGAGCCTGGGGGCCAGGCAGGGGGTCCACAGTCCCTGGCCAAGGCAGAACCACATGCACAGGTCTGTTCCTGTCCCCTGCACCAGCAGAGAGCTCGGGGGAGCCAGAGACTCTCAGGCAGCTGCTGGGCTGGCCGCCTGTTTGGGAAGGGGCAGAGCCGACCTAGGGGCACACTGGGCCTCTTGCTCTCCCTGCTGCCCTGAGGCTGCTGGGCCAAAGAGGTCTTGGGCATCCAGCCCCTTGCTGGTCCCTTCCCTCTGACGAGTCCCTCTGAGCTCCAGCACCTTGCAGTGTGGAGACAGGCCCTGCCAGCAACCTCCTCTCCAAGGAGGCCTCAACCGAGGCCTAGGCCCAGGGGAAAGGCACCAGCGGGGATGAGCCTGGGGAGGCGCCCAGGCATGTCTGGGCCCAGTCCCCGCAGCCTGCCCCTTGGTGGGGCAGTAGCCCCGGAGGCCAGGAAGGTCTGGGCAAGGCTGGCTAGGGGAAGGGGACTTGCTGGTTCCTGCCCCTGGCCTGTGGGGCCTCTGAGCACAACCGGCCCTCTCCCGCTGGAAGACCTCCCCGGCTGCCTCCAAAGGCCGCTTTGCAAGCACTCTCGCCGGTGTTCCCGCCAGCTGCGCACAATGCTCCCAAGCCCGGGAGAAAAGCGCTTCGGGGTGGTGCTCTCTCCCGGCCCTTGCCCCTGAGCCTGGGCGCCAGGCAGGGGGTCCACAGTCCCTGGCCAAGGCAGAACCAGATGCACAGGTCTGTTCCTGTCCCCTGCACCAGCAGAGAGCTCGGGGGAGCCAGAGACTCTCAGGCAGCTGCTGGGCTGGCCGCCTGTTGGGGAAGGGGCAGAGCCGACCTAGGGGCACACTGGGCCTCTTGCTCTCCCTGCTGCCCTGAGCCTGCTGGGCCAAAGAGGTCTTGGGCATCCAGCCCCTTGCTGGTCCCTTCCCTCTGACGAGTCCCTCTGAGCTCCAGCACCTTGCAGTGTGGAGACAGGCCCTGCCAGCAACCTCCTCTCCAAGGAGGCCTCAACCGAGGCCTAGGCCCAGGGGAAAGGCACCAGCGGGGATGAGCCTGGGGAGGCGCCCAGACATGTCTGGGCCCAGTCCCCGCAGCCTGCCCCTTGGTGGGGCAGTACCCCCGGAGGCCAGGAAGGTCTGGGCAAGGCTGGCCAGGGTCAGGGGCCCTCCTGGGTCCTGTCCCTGGCCTGTGGGGCCTCTGAGCACAACCGGCCCTCTTACGCTGGAAGTCCTCCCTGGCTGCCTCCAAGGCCGCTTTGCAAGCACTCTCGCCGGCTGTTCCCGCCAGCTGCGCACAATGCTCCCAAGCCCGGGAGAGAAGCGCTTCGGGGTGGTGCTCTCTCTCGGCCCTTGCCCCTGAGCCTGGGGGCCAGGCAGGGGGTCCACAGTCCCTGGCCAAGGCAGAACCACATGCACACGTCTGTTCCTGCCCCCTGCACCGGCACAGAGCTCGGGGGAGCCAGAGACTGTCAGGCAGCTGCTGGGCTGGCCGCCTGTGTGGGAAGGGGCAGAGCTGACCTAGGGGCACACTGGGCCTCTTGCTCTCCCTGCTGCCCTGAGGCTGCTGGGCCAAAGAGGTCTTGGGCATCCAGCCCCTTGCTGGTCCCTTCCCTCTGACGAAGACCTCTGAGCTCCAGCACCTTGCAGTGTGGAGACAGGCCCTGCCAGCAACCTCCTCTCCAAGGAGGCCTCAACCGAGGCCTAGGCCCAGGGGAAAGGCACCAGCGGGGATGAGCCTGGGGAGGCGCCTGGGCATGTCTGGACGCAGTCCCCGCAGCCTGCCCCTTGGTGGGGCAGTAGCCCCGGAGGCCAGGAACGTCTGGGCAAGGCTGGCCAGGGACAGGGGCCCTGCTGGGTCCTGCCCCTGGCCTGTGGGGCCTCTGAGCACAACCGGCCCTCTCCCGCTGGAAGACCTCCCCGGCTGCCTCCAAAGGCCGCTTTGCAAGCACTCTCGCCGGCTGTTCCCGCCAGCTGCGCACAATGCTCCCAAGCCCGGGAGAAAAGCGCTTCGGGGTGGTGCTCTCTCCCGGCCCTTGCCCCTGAGCCGGGGGGCCAGGCAGGGGGTCCACAGTCCCTGGCCAAGGCAGAACCACATGCACAGGTCTGTTCCTGTCCCCTGCACCAGCAGAGAGCTCGGGGGAGCCAGAGACTCTCAGGCAGCTGCTGGGCTGGCCGCCAGTTTGGGAAGGGGCAGAGCCGACCTAGGGGCACACTGGGCCTCTTGCTCTCCCTGCTGCCCTGAGGCTGCTGGGCCAAAGAGGTCTTGGGCATCCAGCCCCTTGCTGGTCCCTTCCCTCTGACGAAGCCCTCTGAGCTCCAGCACCTTGCAGTGTGGAGAGAGCCCCTGCCAGCAACCTCCTCTCCAAGGAGGCCTCAACCGAGGCCTAGGCCCAGGGGAAAGGCACCAGCGGGGATGAGCCTGGGGAGGCGCCCGGGCATGTCTGGACCCAGTCCCCGCAGCCTGCCCCTTGGTGGGGCAGTAGCCCCGGAGGCCAGGAACGTCTGGGCAAGGCTGGCCAGGGGAAGGGGACTTGCTGGGTCCTGCCCCTGGCCTGTGGGGCCTCTGAGCACAACCGGCCCTCTCCCGCTGGAAGACCTCCCCGGCTGCCTCCAAAGGCCGCTTTGCAAGCACTCTCGCCGGCTGTTCCCGCCAGCTGCGCACAATGCTCCCAAGCCCGGGAGAAAAGCGCTTCGGGGTGGTGCTCTCTCCCGGCCCTTGCCCCTGAGCCTGGGGGCCAGGCAGGGGGTCCACAGTCCCTGGCCAAGGCAGAACCACATGCACAGGTCTGTTCCTGTCCCCTGCACCAGCAGAGAGCTCGGGGGAGCCAGAGACTGTCAGGCAGCTGCTGGGCTGGCCGCCTGTGTGGGAAGGGGCAGAGCCGACCTAGGGGCACACTGGGCCTCTTGCTCTCCCTGCTGCCCTGAGGCTTCTGGGCCAAAGAGGTCTTGGGCATCCAGCCCCTTGCTGGTCCCTTCCCTCTGACGAGTCCCTCTGAGCTCCAGCACCTTGCAGTGTGGAGACAGGCCCTGCCAGCAACCTCCTCTCCAAGGAGGCCTCAACCGAGGCCTAGGCCCAGGGGAAAGGCACCAGCGGGGATGAGCCTGGGGAGGCGCCCAGGCATGTCTGGGCCCAGTCCCCGCAGCCTGCCCCTTGGTGGGGCAGTACCCCCGGAGGCCAGGAACGTCTGGGCAAGGCTGGCCAGGGACAGGGGCCCTGCTGGGTCCTGCCCCTGGCCTGTGGGGCCTCTGAGCACAACCGGCCCTCTCCCGCTGGAAGACCTCCCCGGCTGCCTCCAAAGGCCGCTTTGCAAGCACTCTCGCCGGCTGTTCCCGCCAGCCGCGCAAAATGCTCCCAAGTCCGGGAGAAAAGCGCTTCGGGGTGGTGCTCTCTCCCGGCCCTTCCCCCTGAGCCTGAGGGCCAGGCAGGGGGTCCACACTCCCAGGCCAAGGCAGAACCACATGCACACGTCTGTTCCTGCCCCCTACACCGGCAGAGAGCTCGGGGGAGCCAGAAACTGTCAGGCAGCTGCTGGGCTGGCCGCCTGTGTGGGAAGGGGCAGAGCCGACCTAGGGGCACACTGGGCCTCTTGCTCTCCCTGCTGCCCTGAGGCTGCTGGGCCAAAGAGGTCTTGGGCATCCAGCCCCTTGCTGGTCCCTTCCCTCTGACGAGTCCCTCTGAGCTCAGCACCTTGCAGTGTGGAGACAGCACCTGCCAGCAACCTCCTCTCCAAGGAGGCCTCAACCGAGGCCTAGGCCCAGGGGAAAGGCACCAGCGGGGATGAGCCTGGGGAGGCGCCCAGACATGTCTGGGCCCAGTCCCCGCAGCCTGCCCCTTGGTGGGGCTGTACCCCCGGAGGCCAGGAAGGTCTGGGCAAGGCTGGCCAGGGGAAGGGGACCTGCTGGGTGCTGTCCCTGGCCTGTGGGGCCTCTGAGCACAACCGACCCTCTCCCGTTGGAAGACCTCCCCGGCTGCCTCCAAAGGCCGCTTTGCAAGCACTCTCGCCGGCTGTTCCCGCCAGCCGCGCAAAATGCTCCCAAGTCCGGGAGAAAAGCGCTTCGGGGTGGTGCTCTCTCCCGGCCCTTGCCCCAGAGCCTGAGGACCAGGCAGGGGTCCACACTCCCAGGCCAAGGCAGAACCACATGCACACGTCTGTTCCTGCCCCCTGCACCAGCAGAGAGCTCGGGGGAGCCAGAGTCTGTCAGGCAGCTGCTGGGCTGGCCGCCTGTGTGGGAAGGGGCAGAGCCGACCTAGGGGCACACTGGGCCTCTTGCTCTCCCTGCTGCCCTGAGGCTGCTGGGCCAAAGAGGTCTTGGGCATCCAGCCCCTTGCTGGTCCCTTCCCTCTGACGAAGACCTCTGAGCTCCAGCACCTTGGAGTGTGGAGAGAGCCCCTGCCAGCAACCTCCTCTCCAAGGAGGCCTCAACCGAGGCCTAGGCCCAGGGGAAAGGCACCAGCGGGGATGAGCCTGGGGAGGCGCCCGGGCATGTCTGGACCCAGTCCCCGCAGCCTGCCCCTTGGTGGGGCAGTAGCCCCGGAGGCCAGGAAGGTCTGGGCAAGGCTGGCCAGGGGAAGGGGACTTGCTGGGTCCTGCCCCTGGCCTGTGGGGCCTCTGAGCACAACCGGCCCTCTCCCGCTGGAAGACCTCCCCGGCTGCCTCCAAAGGCCGCTTTGCAAGCACTCTCGCCGGTGTTCCCGCCAGCTGCGCACAATGCTCCCAAGCCCGGGAGAAAAGCGCTTCGGGGTGGTGCTCTCTCCCGGCCCTTGCCCCTGAGCCTGGGGGCCAGGCAGGGGGTCCACAGTCCCTGGCCAAGGCAGAACCACATGCACAGGTCTGTTCCTGTCCCCTGCACCAGCAGAGAGCTCGGGGGAGCCAGAGACTCTCAGGCAGCTGCTGGGCTGGCCGCCTGTTTGGGAAGGGGCAGAGCCGACCTAGGGGCACACTGGGCCTCTTGCTCTCCCTGCTGCCCTGAGGCTGCTGGGCCAAAGAGGTCTTGGGCATCCAGCCCCTTGCTGGTCCCTTCCCTCTGACGAGTCCCTCTGAGCTCCAGCACCTTGCAGTGTGGAGACAGGCCCTGCCAGCAACCTCCTCTCCAAGGAGGCCTCAACCGAGGCCTAGGCCCAGGGGAAAGGCACCAGCGGGGATGAGCCTGGGGAGGCGCCCAGGCATGTCTGGGCCCAGTCCCCGCAGCCTGCCCCTTGGTGGGGCAGTACCCCCGGAGGCCAGGAAGGTCTGGGCAAGGCTGGCCAGGGTCAGGGGCCCTGCTGGGTCCTGCCCCTGGCCTGTGGGGCCTCTGAGCACAACCGGCCCTCTTACGCTGGAAGTCCTCCCTGGCTGCCTCCAAGGCCGCTTTGCAAGCACTCTCGCCGGCTGTTCCCGCCAGCTGCGCACAATGCTCCCAAGCCCGGGAGAGAAGCGCTTCGGGGTGGTGCTCTCTCTCGGCCCTTGCCCCTGAGCCTGGGGGCCAGGCAGGGGGTCCACAGTCCCAGGCCAAGGCAGAACCACATGCACACGTCTGTTCCTGCCCCCTGCACCGGCACAGAGCTCGGGGGAGCCAGAGACTGTCAGGCAGCTGCTGGGCTGGCCGCCTGTGTGGGAAGGGGCAGAGCTGACCTAGGGGCACACTGGGCCTCTTGCTCTCCCTGCTGCCCTGAGGCTGCTGGGCCAAAGAGGTCTTGGGCATCCAGCCCCTTGCTGGTCCCTTCCCTCTGACGAAGCCCTCTGAGCTCCAGCACCTTGCAGTGTGGAGAGAGCCCCTGCCAGCAACCTCCTCTCCAAGGAGGCCTCAACCGAGGCCTAGGCCCAGGGGAAAGGCACCAGCGGGGATGAGCCTGGGGAGGCGCCTGGGCATGTCTGGACGCAGTCCCCGCAGCCTGCCCCTTGGTGGGGCAGTAGCCCCGGAGGCCAGGAACGTCTGGGCAAGGCTGGCCAGGGACAGGGGCCCTGCTGGGTCCTGCCCCTGGCCTGTGGGGCCTCTGAGCACAACCGGCCCTCTCCCGCTGGAAGACCTCCCCGGCTGCCTCCAAAGGCCGCTTTGCAAGCACTCTCGCCGGCTGTTCCCACCAGCTGCGCACAATGCTCCCAAGCCCGGGAGAAAAGCGCTTCGGGGTGGTGCTCTCTCCCGGCCCTTGCCCCTGAGCCGGGGGGCCAGGCAGGGGGTCCACAGTCCCTGGCCAAGGCAGAACCACATGCACAGGTCTGTTCCTGTCCCCTGCACCAGCAGAGAGCTCGGGGGAGCCAGAGACTCTCAGGCAGCTGCTGGGCTGGCCGCCAGTTTGGGAAGGGGCAGAGCCGACCTAGGGGCACACTGGGCCTCTTGCTCTCCCTGCTGCCCTGAGGCTGCTGGGCCAAAGAGGTCTTGGGCATCCAGCCCCTTGCTGGTCCCTTCCCTCTGACGAAGCCCTCTGAGCTCCAGCACCTTGCAGTGTGGAGAGAGCCCCTGCCAGCAACCTCCTCTCCAAGGAGGCCTCAACCGAGGCCTAGGCCCAGGGGAAAGGCACCAGCGGGGATGAGCCTGGGGAGGCGCCCGGGCATGTCTGGACCCAGTCCCCGCAGCCTGCCCCTTGGTGGGGCAGTAGCCCCGGAGGCCAGGAAGGTCTGGGCAAGGCTGGCCAGGGGAAGGGGACTTGCTGGGTCCTGCCCCTGGCCTGTGGGGCCTCTGAGCACAACCGGCCCTCTCCCGCTGGAAGACCTCCCCGGCTGCCTCCAAAGGCCGCTTTGCAAGCACTCTCGCCGGCTGTTCCCGCCAGCTGCGCACAATGCTCCCAAGCCCGGGAGAAAAGCGCTTCGGGGTGGTGCTCTCTCCCGGCCCTTGCCCCTGAGCCTGGGGGCCAGGCAGGGGGTCCACAGTCCCTGGCCAAGGCAGAACCACATGCACAGGTCTGTTCCTGTCCCCTGCACCAGCAGAGAGCTCGGGGGAGCCAGAGACTGTCAGGCAGCTGCTGGGCTGGCCGCCTGTGTGGGAAGGGGCAGAGCCGACCTAGGGGCACACTGGGCCTCTTGCTCTCCCTGCTGCCCTGAGGCTGCTGGGCCAAAGAGTTCTTGGGCATCCAGCCCCTTGCTGGTCCCTTCCCTCTGACGAGTCCCTCTGAGCTCCAGCACCTTGCAGTGTGGAGACAGGCCCTGCCAGCAACCTCCTCTCCAAGGAGGCCTCAAGCGAGGCCTAGGCCCAGGGGAAAGGCACCAGCGGGGATGAGCCTGGGGAGGCGCCCAGGCATGTCTGGGCCCAGTCCCCGCAGCCTGCCCCTTGGTGGGGCAGTACCCCCGGAGGCCAGGAAGGTCTGGGCAAGGCTGGCCAGGGTCAGGGGCCCTGCTGGGTCCTGCCCCTGGCCTGTGGGGCCTCTGAGCACAACCGGCCCTCTTACGCTGGAAGTCCTCCCTGGCTGCCTCCAAGGCCGCTTTGCAAGCACTCTCGCCGGCTGTTCCCGCCAGCTGCGCACAATGCTCCCAAGCCCGGGAGAGAAGCGCTTCGGGGTGGTGCTCTCTCTCGGCCCTTGCCCCTGAGCCTGGGGGCCAGGCAGGGGGTCCACAGTCCCTGGCCAAGGCAGAACCACATGCACACGTCTGTTCCTGCCCCCTGCACCGGCACAGAGCTCGGGGGAGCCAGAGACTGTCAGGCAGCTGCTGGGCTGGCCGCCTGTGTGGGAAGGGGCAGAGCTGACCTAGGGGCACACTGGGCCTCTTGCTCTCCCTGCTGCCCTGAGGCTGCTGGGCCAAAGAGGTCTTGGGCATCCAGCCCCTTGCTGGTCCCTTCCCTCTGACGAAGCCCTCTGAGCTCCAGCACCTTGCAGTGTGGAGAGAGCCCCTGCCAGCAACCTCCTCTCCAAGGAGGCCTCAACCGAGGCCTAGGCCCAGGGGAAAGGCACCAGCGGGGATGAGCCTGGGGAGGCGCCTGGGCATGTCTGGACGCAGTCCCCGCAGCCTGCCCCTTGGTGGGGCAGTAGCCCCGGAGGCCAGGAACGTCTGGGCAAGGCTGGCCAGGGACAGGGGCCCTGCTGGGTCCTGCCCCTGGCCTGTGGGGCCTCTGAGCACAACCGGCCCTCTCCCGCTGGAAGACCTCCCCGGCTGCCTCCAAAGGCCGCTTTGCAAGCACTCTCGCCGGCTGTTCCCACCAGCTGCGCACAATGCTCCCAAGCCCGGGAGAAAAGCGCTTCGGGGTGGTGCTCTCTCCCGGCCCTTGCCCCTGAGCCGGGGGGCCAGGCAGGGGGTCCACAGTCCCTGGCCAAGGCAGAACCACATGCACAGGTCTGTTCCTGTCCCCTGCACCAGCAGAGAGCTCGGGGGAGCCAGAGACTCTCAGGCAGCTGCTGGGCTGGCCGCCAGTTTGGGAAGGGGCAGAGCCGACCTAGGGGCACATTGGGCCTCTTGCTCTCCCTGCTGCCCTGAGGCTGCTGGGCCAAAGAGGTCTTGGGCATCCAGCCCCTTGCTGGTCCCTTCCCTCTGACGAAGCCCTCTGAGCTCCAGCACCTTGCAGTGTGGAGAGAGCCCCTGCCAGCAACCTCCTCTCCAAGGAGGCCTCAACCGAGGCCTAGGCCCAGGGGAAAGGCACCAGCGGGGATGAGCCTGGGGAGGCGCCCGGGCATGTCTGGACCCAGTCCCCGCAGCCTGCCCCTTGGTGGGGCAGTAGCCCCGGAGGCCAGGAAGGTCTGGGCAAGGCTGGCCAGGGGAAGGGGACTTGCTGGGTCCTGCCCCTGGCCTGTGGGGCCTCTGAGCACAACCGGCCCTCTCCCGCTGGAAGACCTCCCCGGCTGCCTCCAAAGGCCGCTTTGCAAGCACTCTCGCCGGCTGTTCCCGCCAGCTGCGCACAATGCTCCCAAGCCCGGGAGAAAAGCGCTTCGGGGTGGTGCTCTCTCCCGGCCCTTGCCCCTGAGCCTGGGGGCCAGGCAGGGGGTCCACAGTCCCTGGCCAAGGCAGAACCACATGCACAGGTCTGTTCCTGTCCCCTGCACCAGCAGAGAGCTCGGGGGAGCCAGAGACTGTCAGGCAGCTGCTGGGCTGGCCGCCTGTGTGGGAAGGGGCAGAGCCGACCTAGGGGCACACTGGGCCTCTTGCTCTCCCTGCTGCCCTGAGGCTGCTGGGCCAAAGAGTTCTTGGGCATCCAGCCCCTTGCTGGTCCCTTCCCTCTGACGAGTCCCTCTGAGCTCCAGCACCTTGCAGTGTGGAGACAGGCCCTGCCAGCAACCTCCTCTCCAAGGAGGCCTCAACCGAGGCCTAGGCCCAGGGGAAAGGCACCAGCGGGGATGAGCCTGGGGAGGCGCCCAGGCATGTCTGGGCCCAGTCCCCGCAGCCTGCCCCTTGGTGGGGCAGTACCCCCGGAGGCCAGGAAGGTCTGGGCAAGGCTGGCCAGGGTCAGGGGCTCTGCTGGGTCCTGCCCCTGGCCTGTGGGGCCTCTGAGCACAACCGTCCCTCTCCCGCTGGAAGTCCTCCCCGGCTGCCTCCAAGGCCGCTTTGCAAGCACTCTCGCCGGCTGTTCCCGCCAGCTGCGCACAATGCTCCCAAGCCCGGGAGAAAAGCGCTTCGGGGTGGTGCTCTCTCCCGGCCCTTGCCCCTGAGCCTGGGGGCCAGGCAGGGGGTCCACAGTCCCAGGCCAAGGCAGAACCACATGCACACGTCTGTTCCTGCCCCCTGCACCGGCAGAGAGCTCGGGGGAGCCAGAGACTGTCAGGCAGCTGCTGGGCTGGCCGCCTGTGTGGGAAGGGGCAGAGCCGACCTAGGGGCACACTGGGCCTCTTGCTCTCCCTGCTGCCCTGAGGCTGCTGGGCCAAAGAGGTCTTGGGCATCCAGCCCCTTGCTGGTCCCTTCCCTCTGACGAAGACCTCTGAGCAGCACCTTGCAGTGTGGAGACAGGCCCTGCCAGCAACCTCCTCTCCAAGGAGGCCTCAACCGAGGCCTAGGCCCAGGGGAAAGGCACCAGCGGGGATGAGCCTGGGGAGGCGCCCAGACATGTCTGGGCCCAGTCCCCGCAGCCTGCCCCTTGGTGGGGCAGTACCCCCGGAGGCCAGGAAGGTCTGGGCAAGGCTGGCCAGGGTCAGGGGCCCTACTGGGTCTTGCCCCTGGCCTGTGGGGCCTCTGAGCACAACCGGCCCTCTCACGCTGGAAGTCCTCCCCGGCTGCCTCCAAAGGCCGCTTTGCAAGCACTCTCGCCGGCTGTTCCCGCCAGCTGCGCACAATGCTCCCAAGCCCGGGAGAAAAGCGCTTCGGGGTGGTGCTCTCTCCCGGCCCTTGCCCCTGAGCCTGGGGGCCAGGCAGGGGGTCCACAGTCCCAGGCCAAGGCAGAACCACATGCACACGTCTGTTCCTGCCCCCTGCACCGGCAGAGAGCTCGGGGGAGCCAGAGACTGTCAGGCAGCTGCTGGGCTGGCCGCCTGTTTGGGAAGGGGCAGAGCCGACCTAGGGGCACACTGGGCCACTTGCTCTCCCTGCTGCCCTGAGGCTGCTGGGCCAAAGAGGTCTTGGGCATCCAGCCCCTTGCTGGTCCCTTCCCTCTGACGAGTCCCTCTGAGCTCCAGCACCTTGCAGTGTGGAGACAGGCCCTGCCAGCAACCTCCTCTCCAAGGAGGCCTCAACCGAGGCCTAGGCCCAGGGGAAAGGCACCAGCGGGGATGAGCCTGGGGAGGCGCCCAGGCATGTCTGGGCCCAGTCCCCGCAGCCTGCCCCTTGGTGGGGCAGTACCCCCGGAGGCCAGGAACGTCTGGGCAAGGCTGGCCAGGGACAGGGGCCCTGCTGGGTCCTGCCCCTGGCCTGTGGGGCCTCTGAGCAAAACCGGCCCTCTCCCGCTGGAAGACCTCCCCGGCTGCCTCCAAAGGCCGCTTTGCAAGCACTCTCGCCGGCTGTTCCCGCCAGCCGCGCAAAATGCTCCCAAGTCCGGGAGAAAAGCGCTTCGGGGTGGTGCTCTCTCCCGGCCCTTCCCCCTGAGCCTGAGGGCCAGGCAGGGGGTCCACACTCCCAGGCCAAGGCAGAACCACATGCACACGTCTGTTCCTGCCCCCTACACCGGCAGAGAGCTCGGGGGAGCCAGAGTCTGTCAGGCAGCTGCTGGGCTGGCTGCCCGTGTGGGAAGGGGCAGAGCCGACCTAGAGGCACAGTGGGCCTCTTGCTCTCCCTGCTGCCCTGAGGCTGCTGGGCCAAAGAGGTCTTGGGCATCCAGCCCCTTGCTGGTCCCTTCCCTCTGACGAAGCCCTCTGAGCTCCAGCACCTTGCAGTGTGGAGAGAGCCCCTGCCAGCAACCTCCTCTCCAAGGAGGCCTCAACCGAGGCCTAGGCCCAGGGGAAAGGCACCAGCGGGGATGAGCCTGGGAAGGCGCAGGGGAATGTCTGGACCCAGTCCCCGCAGCCTGCCCCTTGGTGGGGCAGTACCCCCGGAGGCCAGGAAGGTCTGGGCAAGGCTGGCCAGGGGAAGGGGACCTGCTGGGTGCTTTCCCTGGCCTGTGGGGCCTCTGAGCACAACCGACCCTCTCCCGCTGGAAGACCTCCCCGGCTGCCTCCAAAGGCCGCTTTGCAAGCACTCTCGCCGGCTGTTCCCGCCAGCCGCGCAAAATGCTCCCAAGTCCGGGAGAAAAGCGCTTCGGGGTGGTGCTCTCTCCCGGCCCTTCCCCCTGAGCCTGAGGGCCAGGCAGGGGATCCACACTCCCAGGCCAAGGCAGAACCACATGCACACGTCTGTTCCTGCCCCCTACACCGGCAGAGAGCTCGGGGGAGCCAGAGTCTGTCAGGCAGCTGCTGGGCTGGCTGCCCGTGTGGGAAGGGGCAGAGCCGACCTAGAGGCACAGTGGGCCTCTTGCTCTCCCTGCTGCCCTGAGGCTGCTGGGCCAAAGAGGTCTTGGGCATCCAGCCCCTTGCTGGTCCCTTCCCTCTGACGAAGCCCTCTGAGCTCCAGCACCTTGCAGTGTGGAGAGAGCCCCTGCCAGCAACCTCCTCTCCAAGGAGGCCTCAACCGAGGCCTAGGCCCAGGGGAAAGGCACCAGCGGGGATGAGCCTGGGGAGGCGCCCGGGCATGTCTGGACCCAGTCCCCGCAGCCTGCCCCTTGGTGGGGCAGTAGCCCTGGAGGCCAGGAAGGTCTGGGCAAGGCTGGCCAGGGGAAGGGGACTTGCTGGGTCCTGCCCCTGGCCTGTGGGGCCTCTGAGCACAACCGGCCCTCTCCCGCTGGAAGACCTCCCCGGCTGCCTCCAAAGGCCGCTTTGCAAGCACTCTCGCCGGCTGTTCCCGCCAGCCGCGCAAAATGCTCCCAAGTCCGGGAGAAAAGCGCTTCGGGGTGGTGCTCTCTCCCGGCCCTTCCCCCTGAGCCTGAGGGCCAGGCAGGGGGTCCACACTCCCAGGCCAAGGCAGAACCACATGCACACGTCTGTTCCTGCCCCCTACACCGGCAGAGAGCTCGGGGGAGCCAGAGTCTGTCAGGCAGCTGCTGGGCTGGCTGCCCGTGTGGGAAGGGGCAGAGCCGACCTAGAGGCACAGTGGGCCTCTTGCTCTCCCTGCTGCCCTGAGGCTGCTGGGCCAAAGAGGTCTTGGGCATCCAGCCCCTTGCTGGTCCCTTCCCTCTGACGAAGCCCTCTGAGCTCCAGCACCTTGCAGTGTGGAGAGAGCCCCTGCCAGCAACCTCCTCTCCAAGGAGGCCTCAACCGAGGCCTAGGCCCAGGGGAAAGGCACCAGCGGGGATGAGCCTGGGAAGGCGCAGGGGAATGTCTGGACCCAGTCCCCGCAGCCTGCCCCTTGGTGGGGCAGTAGCCCCGGAGGCCAGGAAGGTCTGGGCAAGGCTGGCCAGGGGAAGGGGACTTGCTGGGTCCTGCCCCTGGCCTGTGGGGCCTCTGAGCACAACCAGCCCTCTCCCGCTGGAAGACCTCCCCGGCTGCCTCCAAAGGCCGCTTTGCAAGCACTCTCGCCGGCTGTTCCCGCCAGCTGCGCACAATGCTCCCAAGCCCGGGAGAAAAGCGCTTCGGGGTGGTGCTCTCTCCCGGCCCTTGCCCCTGAGCCTGGGGGCCAGGCAGGGGGTCCACAGTCCCTGGCCAAGGCAGAACCACATGCACAGGTCTGTTCCTGTCCCCTGCCCCAGCAGAGAGCTCGGGGGAGCCAGAGACTCTCAGGCAGCTGCTGGGCTGGCTGCCTGTTTGGGAAGGGGCAGAGCCGACCTAGGGGCACACTGGGCCTCTTGCTCTCCCTGCTGCCCTGAGGCTGCTGGGCCAAAGAGGTCTTGGGCATCCAGCCCCTTGCTGGTCCCTTCCCTCTGACGAGTCCCTCTGAGCTCCAGCACCTTGCAGTGTGGAGACAGGCCCTGCCAGCAACCTCCTCTCCAAGGAGGCCTCAACCGAGGCCTAGGCCCAGGGGAAAGGCACCAGCGGGGATGAGCCTGGGGAGGCGCCCAGGCATGTCTGGGCCCAGTCCCCGCAGCCTGCCCCTTGGTGGGGCAGTACCCCCGGAGGCCAGGAAGGTCTGGGCAAGGCTGGCCAGGGTCAGGGGCCCTGCTGGGTCCTGCCCCTGGCCTGTGGGGCCTCTGAGCACAACGGGCCCTCTCACGCTGGAAGTCCTCCCCGGCTGCCTCCAAGGCCGCTTTGCAAGCACTCTCGCCGGCTGTTCCCGCCAGCTGCGCACAATGCTCCCAAGCCCGGGAGAAAAGCGCTTCGGGGTGGTGCTCTCTCCCGGCCCTTGCCCATGAGCCTGGGGGCCAGGCAGGGGGTCCACAGTCCCAGGCCAAGGCAGAACCACATGCACACGTCTGTTCCTGCCCCCTGCACCGGCAGAGAGCTCGGGGGAGCCAGAGACTGTCAGGCAGCTGCTGGGCTGGCCGCCTGTGTGGGAAGGGGCAGAGCCGACCTAGGGGCACACTGGGCCTCTTGCTCTCCCTGCTGCCCTGAGGCTGCTGGGCCAAAGAGGTCTTGGGCATCCAGCCCATTGCTGGTCCCTTCCCTCTGACGAAGACCTCTGAGCTCCAGCACCTTGCAGTGTGGAGAGAGCCCCTGCCAGCAACCTCCTCTCCAAGGAGGCCTCAACCGAGGCCTAGGCCCAGGGGAAAGGCACCAGCGGGGATGAGCCTGGGGAGGCGCCCGGGCATGTCTGGACCCAGTCCCCGCAGCCTGCCCCTTGGTGGGGCAGTAGCCCCGGAGGCCAGGAAGGTCTGGGCAAGGCTGGCCAGGGGAAGGGTACTTGCTGGGTCCTGCCCCTGGCCTGTGGGGCCTCTGAGCACAACCGGCCCTCTCCCGCTGGAAGACCTCCCCGGCTGCCTCCAAAGGCCGCTTTGCAAGCACTCTCGCCGGCTGTTCCCGCCAGCTGCGCACAATGCTCCCAAGCCCGGGAGAAAAGCGCTTCGGGGTGGTGCTCTCTCCCGGCCCTTGCCCCTGAGCCTGGGGGCCAGGCAGGGGGTCCACAGTCCCTGGCCAAGGCAGAACCACATGCACAGGTCTGTTCCTGTCCCCTGCACCAGCAGAGAGCTCGGGGGAGCCAGAGACTCTCAGGCAGCTGCTGGGCTGGCCGCTTGTTTGGGAAGGGGCAGAGCCGACCTAGGGGCACACTGGGCCTCTTGCTCTCCCTGCTGCCCTGAGGCTTCTGGGCCAAAGAGGTCTTGGGCATCCAGCCCCTTGCTGGTCCCTTCCCTCTGACGAGTCCCTCTGAGCTCCAGCACCTTGCAGTGTGGAGACAGGCCCTGCCAGCAACCTCCTCTCCAAGGAGGCCTCAACCGAGGCCTAGGCCCAGGGGAAAGGCACCAGCGGGGATGAGCCTGGGGAGGCGCCCAGGCATGTCTGGGCCCAGTCCCCGCAGCCTGCCCCTTGGTGGGGCAGTACCCCCGGAGGCCAGGAACGTCTGGGCAAGGCTGGCCAGGGACAGGGGCCCTGCTGGGTCCTGCCCCTGGCCTGTGGGGCCTCTGAGCACAACCGGCCCTCTCCCGCTGGAAGACCTCCCCGGCTGCCTCCAAAGGCCGCTTTGCAAGCACTCTCGCCGGCTGTTCCCGCCAGCCGCGCAAAATGCTCCCAAGTCCGGGAGAAAAGCGCTTCGGGGTGGTGCTCTCTCCCGGCCCTTCCCCCTGAGCCTGAGGGCCAGGCAGGGGGTCCACACTCCCAGGCCAAGGCAGAACCACATGCACACGTCTGTTCCTGCCCCCTGCACCGGCAGAGAGCTCGGGGGAGCCAGAGTCTGTCAGGCAGCTGCTGGGCAGGCTGCCCGTGTGGGAAGGGACAGAGCCGACCTAGAGGCACAGTGGGCCTCTTGCTCTCCCTGCTGCCCTGAGGCTGCTGGGCCAAAGAGGTCTTGGGCATCCAGCCCCTTGCTGGTCCCTTCCCTCTGACGAAGCCCTCTGAGCTCCAGCACCTTGCAGTGTGGAGAGAGCCCCTGCCAGCAACCTCCTCTCCAAGGAGGCCTCAACTGAGGCCTAGGCCCAGGGGAAAGGCACCAGCGGGGATGAGCCTGGGAAGGCGCAGGGGAATGTCTGGACCCAGTCCCCGCAGCCTGCCCCTTGGTGGGGCAGTACCCCCGGAGACCAGGAAGGTCTGGGCAAGGCTGGCCAGGGGAAGGGGCCCTGCTGGGTCCTGCCCCTGGCTGTGGGGCCTCTGAACACCACCGGCCCTCTCCCGCTGGAAGACCTCCCCGGCTGCCTCCAAAGGCCGCTTTGCAAGCACTCTCGCCGGCTGTTCCCGCCAGCTGCGCACAATGCTCCCAAGCCCAGGAGAAAAGCGCTTCGGGGTGGTGCTCTCTCCCGGCCCTGGCCCCTGAGCCTGGGGGGGAGGCAGGGGGTCCACAGTCCGTGGCCAAGGCAGAACCACATGCACAGGTCTGTTCCTGCCCCCTGCACCAGCAGAGAGCTCGGGGGAGCCAGAAACTGTCAGGCAGCTGCTGGGCTGGCCGCCTGTGTGGGAAGGGGCAGAGCCGACCTAGGGGCACACTGGGCCTCTTGCTCTCCCTGCTGCCCTGAGGCTGCTGGGCCAAAGAGGTCTTGGGCATCCAGCCCCTTGCTGGTCCCTTCCCTCTGACGAGTCCCTCTGAGCTCAGCACCTTGCAGTGTGGAGACAGCACCTGCCAGCAACCTCCTCTCCAAGGAGGCCTCAACCGAGGCCTAGGCCCAGGGGAAAGGCACCAGCGGGGATGAGCCTGGGGAGGCGCCCAGACATGTCTGGGCCCAGTCCCCGCAGCCTGCCCCTTGGTGGGGCAGTAGCCCCGGAGGCCAGGAAGGTCTGGGCAAGGCTGGGCAGGGTCAGGGGCCCTACTGGGTCTTGCCCCTGGCCTGTGGGGCCTCTGAGCACAACCGGCCCTCTCACGCTGGAAGTCCTCCCCGGCTGCCTCCAAGGCTGCTTTGCAAGCACTCTCGCCGGCTGTTCCCGCCAGCTGCGCACAATGCTCCCAAGCCCGGGAGAAAAGCGCTTCGGGGTGGTGCTCTCTCCCGGCCCTTGCCCCTGAGCCTGGGGGCCAGGCAGGGGGTCCACAGTCCCAGGCCAAGGCAGAACCACATGCACACGTCTGTTCCTGCCCCCTGCACCGGCAGAGAGCTCGGGGGAGCCAGAGACTGTCAGGCAGCTGCTGGGCTGGCCGCCTGTTTGGGAAGGGGCAGAGCCGACCTAGGGGCACACTGGGCCTCTTGCTCTCCCTGCTGCCCTGAGGCTGCTGGGCCAAAGAGGTCTTGGGCATCCAGCCCCTTGCTGGTCCCTTCCCTCTGACGAGTCCCTCTGAGCTCCAGCACCTTGCAGTGTGGAGACAGGCCCTGCCAGCAACCTCCTCTCCAAGGAGGCCTCAACCGAGGCCTAGGCCCAGGGGAAAGGCACCAGCGGGGATGAGCCTGGGGAGGCGCCCAGGCATGTCTGGGCCCAGTCCCCGCAGCCTGCCCCTTGGTGGGGCAGTACCCCCGGAGGCCAGGAACGTCTGGGCAAGGCTGGCCAGGGACAGGGGCCCTGCTGGGTCCTGCCCCTGGCCTGTGGGGCCTCTGAGCACAACCGGCCCTCTCCCGCTGGAAGACCTCCCCGGCTGCCTCCAAAGGCCGCTTTGCAAGCACTCTCGCCGGCTGTTCCCGCCAGCCGCGCAAAATGCTCCCAAGTCCGGGAGAAAAGCGCTTCGGGGTGGTGCTCTCTCCCGGCCCTTCCCCCTGAGCCTGAGGGCCAGGCAGGGGGTCCACACTCCCAGGCCAAGGCAGAACCACATGCACACGTCTGTTCCTGCCCCCTACACCGGCAGAGAGCTCGGGGGAGCCAGAGTCTGTCAGGCAGCTGCTGGGCTGGCTGCCCGTGTGGGAAGGGGCAGAGCCGACCTAGAGGCACAGTGGGCCTCTTGCTCTCCCTGCTGCCCTGAGGCTGCTGGGCCAAAGAGGTCTTGGGCATCCAGCCCCTTGCTGGTCCCTTCCCTCTGACGAAGCCCTCTGAGCTCCAGCACCTTGCAGTGTGGAGAGAGCCCCTGCCAGCAACCTCCTCTCCAAGGAGGCCTCAAGCGAGGCCTAGGCCCAGGGGAAAGGCACCAGCGGGGATGAGCCTGGGGAGGCGCCCGGGCATGTCTGGACCCAGTCCCCGCAGCCTGCCCCTTGGTGGGGCAGTAGCCCCGGAGGCCAGGAAGGTCTGGGCAAGGCTGGCCAGGGGAAGGGGACTTGCTGGGTCCTGCCCCTGGCCTGTGGGGCCTCTGAGCACAACCGGCCCTCTCCCGCTGGAAGACCTCCCCGGCTGCCTCCAAAGGCCGCTTTGCAAGCACTCTCGCCGGCTGTTCCCGCCAGCTGCGCACAATGCTCCCAAGCCCGGGAGAAAAGCGCTTCGGGGTGGTGCTCTCTCCCGGCCCTTGCCCCTGAGCCTGGGGGCCAGGCAGGGGGTCCACAGTCCCTGGCCAAGGCAGAACCACATGCACAGGTCTGTTCCTGTCCCCTGCACCAGCAGAGAGCTCGGGGGAGCCAGAGACTCTCAGGCAGCTGCTGGGCTGGCCGCCTGTTTGGGAAGGGGCAGAGCCGACCTAGGGGCACACTGGGCCTCTTGCTCTCCCTGCTGCCCTGAGGCTGCTGGGCCAAAGAGGTCTTGGGCATCCAGCCCCTTGCTGGTCCCTTCCCTCTGACGAGTCCCTCTGAGCTCCAGCACCTTGCAGTGTGGAGACAGGCCCTGCCAGCAACCTCCTCTCCAAGGAGGCCTCAACCGAGGCCTAGGCCCAGGGGAAAGGCACCAGCGGGGATGAGCCTGGGGAGGCGCCCAGACATGTCTGGGCCCAGTCCCCGCAGCCTGCCCCTTGGTGGGGCAGTACCCCCGGAGGCCAGGAAGGTCTGGGCAAGGCTGGCCAGGGTCAGGGGCCCTCCTGGGTCCTGTCCCTGGCCTGTGGGGCCTCTGAGCACAACCGGCCCTCTTACGCTGGAAGTCCTCCCTGGCTGCCTCCAAGGCCGCTTTGCAAGCACTCTCGCCGGCTGTTCCCGCCAGCTGCGCACAATGCTCCCAAGCCCGGGAGAGAAGCGCTTCGGGGTGGTGCTCTCTCTCGGCCCTTGCCTCTGAGCCTGGGGGCCAGGCAGGGGGTCCACAGTCCCTGGCCAAGGCAGAACCACATGCACACGTCTGTTCCTGCCCCCTGCACCGGCAGAGAGCTCGGGGGAGCCAGAGACTGTCAGGCAGCTGCTGGGCTGGCCGCCTGTGTTGGAAGGGGCAGAGCTGACCTAGGGGCACACTGGGCCTCTTGCTCTCCCTGCTGCCCTGAGGCTGCTGGGCCAAAGAGGTCTTGGGCATCCAGCCCCTTGCTGGTCCCTTCCCTCTGACGAAGACCTCTGAGCTCCAGCACCTTGCAGTGTGGAGAGAGCCCCTGCCAGCAACCTCCTCTCCAAGGAGGCCTCAACCGAGGCCTAGGCCCAGGGGAAAGGCACCAGCGGGGATGAGCCTGGGGAGGCGCCTGGGCATGTCTGGACCCAGTCCCCGCAGCCTGCCCCTTGGTGGGGCAGTAGCCCCGGAGGCCAGGAAGTCTGGGCAAGACTGGCCAAGGGAAGGGGACTTGCTGGGTCCTGCCCCTGGCCTGTGGGGCCTCTGAGCACAACCGGCCCTCTCCCGCTGGAAGACCTCCCCGGCTGCCTCCAAAGGCCGCTTTGCAAGCACTCTCGCCGGCTGTTCCCGCCAGCCGCGCAAAATGCTCCCAAGCCCGGGAGAAAAGCGCTTCGGGGTGGTGCTCTCTCCCGGCCCTTGCCCCTGAGCCTGGGGGCCAGGCAGGGGGTCCACAGTCCCTGGCCAAGGCAGAACCACATGCACAGGTCTGTTCCTGTCCCCTGCACCAGCAGAGAGCTCGGGGGAGCCAGAGACTCTCAGGCAGCTGCTGGGCTGGCCGCCTGTTTGGGAAGGGGCAGAGCCGACCTAGGGGCACACTGGGCCTCTTGCTCTCCCTGCTGCCCTGAGGCTGCTGGGCCAAAGAGGTCTTGGGCATCCAGCCCCTTGCTGGTCCCTTCCCTCTGACGAGTCCCTCAGAGCTCCAGCACCTTGCAGTGTGGAGACAGGCCCTGCCAGCAACCTCCTCTCCAAGGAGGCCTCAACCGAGGCCTAGGCCCAGGGGAAAGGCACCAGCGGTGATGAGCCTGGGGAGGCGCCCAGGCATGTCTGGGCCCAGTCCCCGCAGCCTGCCCCTTGGTGGGGCAGTACCCCCGGAGGCCAGGAACGTCTGGGCAAGGCTGGCCAGGGACAGGGGCCCTGCTGGGTCCTGCCCCTGGCCTGTGGGGCCTCTGAGCACAACCGGCCCTCTCCCGCTGGAAGACCTCCCCGGCTGCCTCCAAAGGCCGCTTTGCAAGCACTCTCGCCGGCTGTTCCCGCCAGCCGCGCAAAATGCTCCCAAGTCCGGGAGAAAAGCTCTTCGGGGTGTTGCTCTCTCCCGGCCCTTCCCCCTGAGCCTGAGGGCCAGGCAGGGGGTCCACACTCCCAGGCCAAGGCAGAACCACATGCACACGTCTGTTCCTGCCCCCTACACCGGCAGAGAGCTCGGGGGAGCCAGAGTCTGTCAGGCAGCTGCTGGGCTGGCTGCCCGTGTGGGAAGGGACAGAGCCGACCTAGAGGCACAGTGGGCCTCTTGCTCTCCCTGCTGCCCTGAGGCTGCTGGGCCAAAGAGGTCTTGGGCATCCAGCCCCTTGCTGGTCCCTTCCCTCTGACGAAGCCCTCTGAGCTCCAGCACCTTGCAGTGTGGAGAGAGCCCCTGCCAGCAACCTCCTCTCCAAGGAGGCCTCAACCGAGGCCTAGGCCCAGGGGAAAGGCACCAGCGGGGATGAGCCTGGGAAGGCGCAGGGGAATGTCTGGACCCAGTCCCCGCAGCCTGCCCCTTGGTGGGGCAGTACCCCCGGAGGCCAGGAAGGTCTGGGCAAGGCTGGCCAGGGGAAGGGGACCTGCTGGGTGCTTTCCCTGGCCTGTGGGGCCTCTGAGCACAACCGACGCTCTCCCGCTGGAAGACCTCCCCGGCTGCCTCCAAAGGCCGCTTTGCAAGCACTCTCGCCGGCTGTTCCCGCCAGCCGCGCAAAATGCTCCCAAGTCCGGGAGAAAAGCGCTTCGGGGTGGTGCTTTCTCCCGGCCCTTCCCCCTGAGCCTGAGGGCCAGGCAGGGGGTCCACACTCCCAGGCCAAGGCAGAACCACATGCACACGTCTGTTCCTGCCCCCTACACCGGCAGAGAGCTCGGGGGAGCCAGAGTCTGTCAGGCAGCTGCTGGGCTGGCTGCCCGTGTGGGAAGGGGCAGAGCCGACCTAGAGGCACAGTGGGCCTCTTGCTCTCCCTGCTGCCCTGAGGCTGCTGGGCCAAAGAGGTCTTGGGCATCCAGCCCCTTGCTGGTCCCTTCCCTCTGACGAAGCCCTCTGAGCTCCAGCACCTTGCAGTGTGGAGAGAGCCCCTGCCAGCAACCTCCTCTCCAAGGAGGCCTCAACCGAGGCCTAGGCCCAGGGGAAAGGCACCAGCGGGGATGAGCCTGGGGAGGCGCCCGGGCATGTCTGGACCCAGTCCCCGCAGCCTGCCCCTTGGTGGGGCAGTAGCCCCGGAGGCCAGGAAGGTCTGGGAAAGGCTGGCCAGGGGAAGGGGACTTGCTGGGTCCTGCCCCTGGCCTGTGGGGCCTCTGAGCACAACCGGCCCTCTCCCGCTGGAAGACCTCCCCGGCTGCCTCCAAAGGCCGCTTTGCAAGCACTCTCGCCGGCTGTTCCCGCCACCTGCGCACAATGCTCCCAAGCCCGGGAGAAAAGCGCTTCGGGGTGGTGCTCTCTCCCGGCCCTTGCCCCTGAGCCTGGGGGCCAGGCAGGGGGTCCACAGTCCCTGGCCAAGGCAGAACCACATGCACAGGTCTGTTCCTGTCCCCTGCACCAGCAGAGAGCTCGGGGGAGCCAGAGACTGTCAGGCAGCTGCTGGGCTGGCCGCCTGTGTGGGAAGGGGCAGAGCCGACCTAGGGGCACACTGGGCCTCTTGCTCTCCCTGCTGCCCTGAGGCTGCTGGGCCAAAGAGTTCTTGGGCATCCAGCCCCTTGCTGGTCCCTTCCCTCTGACGAGTCCCTCTGAGCTCCAGCACCTTGCAGTGTGGAAACAGGCCCTGCCAGCAACCTCCTCTCCAAGGAGGCCTCAACCGAGGCCTAGGCCCAGGGGAAAGGCACCAGCGGGGATGAGCCTGGGGAGGCGCCCAGGCATGTCTGGGCCCAGTCCCCGCAGCCTGCCCCTTGGTGGGGCAGTACCCCCGGAGGCCAGGAAGTTCTGGGCAAGGCTGGCCAGGGTCAGGGGCCCTGCTGGGTCCTGCCCCTGGCCTGTGGGGCCTCTGAGCACAACCGGCCCTCTCACGCTGGAAGTCCTCCCCGGCTACCTCCAAGGCCGCTTTGCAAGCACTCTCGCCGGCTGTTCCCGCCAGCTGCGCACAATGCTCCCAAGCCCGGGAGAAAAGCGCTTCGGGGTGGTGCTCTCTCCCGGCCCTTGCCCCTGAGCCTGGGGGCCAGGCAGGGGGTCCACAGTCCCAGGCCAAGGCAGAACCACATGCACACGTCTGTTCCTGCCCCCTGCACCGGCAGAGAGCTCGGGGGAGCCAGAGACTGTCAGGCAGCTGCTGGGCTGGCCGCCTGTGTGGGAAGGGGCAGAGCCGACCTAGGGGCACACTGGGCCTCTTGCTCTCCCTGCTGCCCTGAGGCTGCTGGACCAAAGAGGTCTTGGGCATCCAGCCCATTGCTGGTCCCTTCCCTCTGACGAAGACCTCTGAGCTCCAGCACCTTGCAGTGTGGAGAGAGCCCCTGCCAGCAACCTCCTCTCCAAGGAGGCCTCAACCGAGGCCTAGGCCCAGGGGAAAGGCACCAGCGGGGATGAGCCTGGGGAGGCGCCCGGGCATGTCTGCACCCAGTCCCCGCAGCCTGCCCCTTGGTGGGGCAGTAGCCCCGGAGGCCAGGAAGGTCTGGGCAAGGCTGGCCAGGGGAAGGGGACTTGCTGGGTCCTGCCCCTGGCCTGTGGGGCCTCTGAGCACAACCGGCCCTCTCCCGCTGGAAGACCTCCCCGGCTGCCTCCAAAGGCCGCTTTGCAAGCACTCTCGCCGGCTGTTCCCGCCAGCTGCGCACAATGCTCCCAAGCCCGGGAGAAAAGCGCTTCGGGGTGGTGCTCTCTCCCGGCCCTTGCCCCTGAGCCTGGGGGCCAGGCAGGGGGTCCACAGTCCCTGGCCAAGGCAGAACCACATGCACAGGTCTGTTCCTGTCCCCTGCACCAGCAGAGAGCTCGGGGGAGCCAGAGACTCTCAGGCAGCTGCTGGGCTGGCCGCTTGTTTGGGAAGGGGCAGAGCCGACCTAGGGGCACACTAGGCCTCTTGCTCTCCCTGCTGCCCTGAGGCTTCTGGGCCAAAGAGGTCTTGGGCATCCAGCCCCTTGCTGGTCCCTTCCCTCTGACGAGTCCCTCTGAGCTCCAGCACCTTGCAGTGTGGAGACAGGCCCTGCCAGCAACCTCATCTCCAAGGAGGCCTCAACCGAGGCCTAGGCCCAGGGGAAAGGCACCAGCGGGGATGAGCCTGGGGAGGCGCCCAGCCATTTCTGGGCCCAGTCCCCGCAGCCTGCCCCTTGGTGGGGCAGTACCCCCGGAGGCCAGGAACGTCTGGGCAAGGCTGGCCAGGGACAGGGGCCCTGCTGGGTCCTGCCCCTGGCCTGTGGGGCCTCTGAGCACAACCGGCCCTCTCCCGCTGGAAGACCTCCCCGGCTGCCTCCAAAGGCCGCTTTGCAAGCACTCTCGCCGGCTGTTCCCGCCAGCCGCGCAAAATGCTCCCAAGTCCGGGAGAAAAGCGCTTCGGGGTGGTGCTCTCTCCCGGCCCTTCCCCCTGAGCCTGAGGGCCAGGCAGGGGGTCCACACTCCCAGGCCAAGGCAGAACCACATGCACACGTCTGTTCCTGCCCCCTACACCGGCAGAGAGCTCGGGGGAGCCAGAATCTGTCAGGCAGCTGCTGGGCTGGCTGCCCGTGTGGGAAGGGGCAGAGCCGACGTAGAGGCACAGTGGGCCTCTTGCTCTCCCTGCTGCCCTGAGGCTGCTGGGCCAAAGAGGTCTTGGGCATCCAGCCCCTTGCTGGTCCCTTCCCTCTGACGAAGCCCTCTGAGCTCCAGCACCTTGCAGTGTGGAGAGAGCCCCTGCCAGCAACCTCCTCTCCAAGGAGGCCTCAACCGAGGCCTAGGCCCAGGGGAAAGGCACCAGCGGGGATGAGCCTGGGAAGGCGCAGGGGAATGTCTGGACCCAGTCCCCGCAGCCTGCCCCTTGGTGGGGCAGTACCCCCGGAGGCCAGGAAGGTCTGGGCAAGGCTGGCCAGGGGAAGGGGACCTGCTGGGTGCTTTCCCTGGCCTGTGGGGCCTCTGAGCACAACCGACCCTCTCCCGCTGGAAGACCTCCCCGGCTGCCTCCAAAGGCCGCTTTGCAAGCACTCTCGCCGGCTGTTCCCGCCAGCCGCGCAAAATGCTCCCAAGTCCGGGAGAAAAGCGCTTCGGGGTGGTGCTCTCTCCCGGCCCTTCCTCCTGAGCCTGAGGGCCAGGCTGGGGGTCCACACTCCCAGGCCAAGGCAGAACCACATGCACACGTCTGTTCCTGCCCCCTACACCGGCAGAGAGCTCGGGGGAGCCAGAGTCTGTCAGGCAGCTGCTGGGCTGGCTGCCCGTGTGGGAAGGGGCAGAGCCGACCTAGAGGCACAGTGGGCCTCTTGCTCTCCCTGCTGCCCTGAGGCTGCTGGGCCAAAGAGGTCTTGGGCATCCAGCCCCTTGCTGGTCCGTTCCCTCTGACGAAGACCTCTGAGCTCCAGCACCTTGCAGTGTGGAGAGAGCCCCTGCCAGCAACCTCCTCTCCAAGGAGGCCTCAACCGAGGCCTAGGCCCAGGGGAAAGGCACCAGCGGGGATGAGCCTGGGGAGGCGCCCAGGCATGTCTGGGCCCAGTCCCCGCAGCCTGCCCCTTGGTGGGGCAGTAGCCCCGGAGGCCAGGAAGGTCTGGGCAAGGCTGGCCAGGGGAAGGGGACTTGCTGGTTCCTGCCCCTGGCCTGTGGGGCCTCTGAGCACAACCGGCCCTCTCCCGCTGGAAGACCTCCCCGGCTGCCTCCAAAGGCCGCTTTGCAAGCACTCTCGCCGGCTGTTCCCGCCAGCTGCGCACAATGCTCCCAAGCCCGGGAGAAAAGCGCTTCGGGGTGGTGCTCTCTCCCGGCCCTTGCCCCTGAGCCTGGGGGCCAGGCAGGGGGTCCACAGTCCCTGGCCAAGGCAGAACCACATGCACAGGTCTGTTCCTGTCCCCTGCACCAGCAGAGAGCTCGGGGGAGCCAGAGACTCTCAGGCAGCTGCTGGGCTGGCCGCTTGTTTGGGAAGGGGCAGAGCCGACCTAGGGGCACACTGGGCCTCTTGCTCTCCCTGCTGCCCTGAGGCTTCTGGGCCAAAGAGGTCTTGGGCCTCCAGCCCCTTGCTGGTCCCTTCCCTCTGACGAGTCCCTCTGAGCTCCAGCACCTTGCAGTGTGGAGACAGGCCCTGCCAGCAACCTCCTCTCCAAGGAGGCCTCAACCGAGGCCTAGGCCCAGGGGAAAGGCACCAGCGGGGATGAGCCTGGGGAGGCGCCCAGGCATGTCTGGGCCCAGTCCCCGCAGCCTGCCCCTTGGTGGGGCAGTACCCCCGGAGGCCAGGAACGTCTGGGCAAGGCTGGCCAGGGACAGGGGCCCTGCTGGGTCCTGCCCCTGGCCTGTGGGGCCTCTGAGCACAACCGGCCCTCTCCCGCTGGAAGACCTCCCCGGCTGCCTCCAAAGGACGCTTTGCAAGCACTCTCGCCGGCTGTTCCCGCCAGCCGCGCAAAATGCTCCCAAGTCCGGGAGAAAAGCGCTTCGGGGTGGTGCTCTCTCCCGGCCCTTCCCCCTGAGCCTGAGGGCCAGGCAGGGGGTCCACACTCCCAGGCCAAGGCAGAACCACATGCACACGTCTGTTCCTGCCCCCTACACCGGCAGAGAGCTCGGGGGAGCCAGAGTCTGTCAGGCAGCTGCTGGGCTGGCTGCCCGTGTGGGAAGGGACAGAGCCGACCTAGAGGCACAGTGGGCCTCTTGCTCTCCCTGCTGCCCTGAGGCTGCTGGGCCAAAGAGGTCTTGGGCATCCAGCCCCTTGCTGGTCCCTTCCCTCTGACGAAGCCCTCTGAGCTCCAGCACCTTGCAGTGTGGAGACAGGCCCTGCCAGCAACCTCCTCTCCAAGGAGGCCTCAAGCGAGGCCTAGGCCCAGGGGAAAGGCACCAGCGGGGATGAGCCTGGGAAGGCGCAGGGGAATGTCTGGACCCAGTCCCCGCAGCCTGCACCTTGGTGGGGCTGTACCCCCGGAGGCCAGGAAGGTCTGGGCAAGGCTGGCCAGGGGAAGGGGACCTGCTGGGTGCTGTCCCTGGCCTGTTGGGCCTCTGAGCACAACCGACCCTCTCCCGTTGGAAGACCTCCCCGGCTGCCTCCAAAGGCCGCTTTGCAAGCACTCTCGCCGGCTGTTCCCGCCAGCCGCGCAAAATGCTCCCAAGTCCGGGAGAAAAGCGCTTCGGGGTGGTGCTCTCTCCCGGCCCTTGCCCCAGAGCCTGAGGACCAGGCAGGGGTCCACACTCCCAGGCCAAGGCAGAACCACATGCACACGTCTGTTCCTGCCCCCTGCACCAGCAGAGAGCTCGGGGGAGCCAGAGTGTGTCAGGCAGCTGCTGGGCTGGCCGCCTGTGTGGGAAGGGGCAGAGCCGACCTAGGGGCACACTGGGCCTCTTGCTCTCCCTGCTGCCCTGAGGCTGCTGGGCCAAAGAGGTCTTGGGCATCCAGCCCCTTGCTGGTCCCTTCCCTCTGACGAAGACCTCTGAGCTCCAGCACCTTGGAGTGTGGAGAGAGCCCCTGCCAGCAACCTCCTCTCCAAGGAGGCCTCAACCGAGGCCTAGGCCCAGGGGAAAGGCACCAGCGGGGATGAGCCTGGGGAGGCGCCCGGGCATGTCTGGACCCAGTCCCCGCAGCCTGCCCCTTGGTGGGGCAGTAGCCCCGGAGGCCAGGAAGGTCTGGGCAAGGCTGGCCAGGGGAAGGGGACTTGCTGGGTGCTGTCCCTGGCCTGTGGGGCGTCTGAGCACAACCGGCCCTCTCCCGCTGGAAGACCTCCCCGGCTGCCTCCAAAGGCCGCTTTGCAAGCACTCTCGCCGGTGTTCCCGCCAGCTGCGCACAATGCTCCCAAGCCCGGGAGAAAAGCGCTTCGGGGTGGTGCTCTCTCCCGGCCCTTGCCCCTGAGCCTGGGGGCCAGGCAGGGGGTCCACAGTCCCTGGCCAAGGCAGAACCACATGCACAGGTCTGTTCCTGTCCCCTGCACCAGCAGAGAGCTCGGGGGAGCCAGAGACTCTCAGGCAGCTGCTGGGCTGGCCGCCTGTTTGGGAAGGGGCAGAGCCGACCTAGGGGCACACTGGGCCTCTTGCTCTCCCTGCTGCCCTGAGGCTGCTGGGCCAAAGAGGTCTTGGGCATCCAGCCCCTTGCTGGTCCCTTCCCTCTGACGAGTCCCTCTGAGCTCCAGCACCTTGCAGTGTGGAGACAGGCCCTGCCAGCAACCTCCTCTCCAAGGAGGCCTCAACCGAGGCCTAGGCCCAGGGGAAAGGCACCAGCGGGGATGAGCCTGGGGAGGCGCCCAGGCATGTCTGGGCCCAGTCCCCGCAGCCTGCCCCTTGGTGGGGCAGTACCCCCGGAGGCCAGGAAGGTCTGGGCAAGGCTGGCCAGGGTCAGGGGCCCTGCTGGGTCCTGCCCCTGGCCTGTGGGGCCTCTGAGCACAACCGGCCCTCTCACGCTGGAAGTCCTCCCCGGCTGCCTCCAAGGCCGCTTTGCAAGCACTCTCGCCGGCTGTTCCCGCCAGCTGCGCACAATGCTCCCAAGCCCGGGAGAAAAGCGCTTCGGGGTGGTGCTCTCTCCCGGCCCTTGCCCCTGAGCCTGGGGGCCAGGCAGGGGGTCCACAGTCCCAGGCCAAGGCAGAACCACATGCACACGTCTGTTCCTGCCCCCTGCACCGGCAGAGAGCTCGGGGGAGCCAGAGACTGTCAGGCAGCTGCTGGGCTGGCCGCCTGTTTGGGAAGGGGCAGAGCCGACCTAGGGGCACACTGGGCCTCTTGCTCTCCCTGCTGCCCTGAGGCTGCTGGGCCAAAGAGGTCTTGGGCATCCAGCCCCTTGCTGGTCCCTTCCCTCTGACGAGTCCCTCTGAGCTCCAGCACCTTGCAGTGTGGAGACAGGCCCTGCCAGCAACCTCCTCTCCAAGGAGGCCTCAACCGAGGCCTAGGCCCAGGGGAAAGGCACCAGCGGGGATGAGCCTGGGGAGGCGCCCAGGCATGTCTGGGCCCAGTCCCCGCAGCCTGCCCCTTGGTGGGGCAGTACCCCCGGAGGCCAGGAACGTCTGGGCAAGGCTGGCCAGGGACAGGGGCCCTGCTGGGTCCTGCCCCTGGCCTGTGGGGCCTCTGAGCACAACCGGCCCTCTCCCGCTGGAAGACCTCCCCGGCTGCCTCCAAAGGCCGCTTTGCAAGCACTCTCGCCGGCTGTTCCCGCCAGCCGCGCAAAATGCTCCCAAGTCCGGGAGAAAAGCGCTTCGGGGTGGTGCTCTCTCCCGGCCCTTCCCCCTGAGCCTGAGGGCCAGGCAGGGGGTCCACACTCCCAGGCCAAGGCAGAACCACATGCACACGTCTGTTCCTGCCCCCTACACCGGCAGAGAGCTCGGGGGAGCCAGAGTCTGTCAGGCAGCTGCTGGGCTGGCTGCCCGTGTGGGAAGGGGCAGAGCCGACCTAGAGGCACAGTGGGCCTCTTGCTCTCCCTGCTGCCCTGAGGCTGCTGGGCCAAAGAGGTCATGGGCATCCAGCCCCTTGCTGGTCCCTTCCCTCTGACGAAGCCCTCTGAGCTCCAGCACCTTGCAGTGTGGAGAGAGCCCCTGCCAGCAACCTCCTCTCCAAGGAGGCCTCAACCGAGGCCTAGGCCCAGGGGAAAGGCACCAGCGGGGATGAGCCTGGGAAGGCGCAGGGGAATGTCTGGACCCAGTCCCCGCAGCCTGCCCCTTGGTGGGGCAGTACCCCCGGAGGCCAGGAAGGTCTGGGCAAGGCTGGCCAGGGGAAGGGGACCTGCTGGGTGCTTTCCCTGGCCTGTGGGGCCTCTGAGCACAACCGACCCTCTCCCGCTGGAAGACCTCCCCGGCTGCCTCCAAAGGCCGCTTTGCAAGCACTCTCGCCGGCTGTTCCCGCCAGCCGCGCAAAATGCTCCCAAGTCCGGGAGAAAAGCGCTTCGGGGTGGTGCTCTCTCCCGGCCCTTCCTCCTGAGCCTGAGGGCCAGGCAGGGGGTCCACACTCCCAGGCCAAGGCAGAACCACATGCACACGTCTGTTCCTGCCCCCTACACCGGCAGAGAGCTCGGGGGAGCCAGAGTCTGTCAGGCAGCTGCTGGGCTGGCTGCCCGTGTGGGAAGGGGCAGAGCCGACCTAGAGGCACAGTGGGCCTCTTGCTCTCCCTGCTGCCCTGAGGCTGCTGGGCCAAAGAGGTCTTGGGCATCCAGCCCCTTGCTGGTCCCTTCCCTCTGACGAGTCCCTCTGAGCTCCAGCACCTTGCAGTGTGGAGACAGGCCCTGCCAGCAACCTCCTCTCCAAGGAGGCCTCAACCGAGGCCTAGGCCCAGGGGAAAGGCACCAGCGGGGATGAGCCTGGGGAGGCGCCCAGGCATGTCTGGGCCCAGTCCCCGCAGCCTGCCCCTTGGTGGGGCAGTAGCCCCGGAGGCCAGGAAGGTCTGGGCAAGGCTGGCCAGGGGAAGGGGACTTGCTGGTTCCTGCCCCTGGCCTGTGGGGCCTCTGAGCACAACCGGCCCTCTCCCGCTGGAAGACCTCCCCGGCTGCCTCCAAAGGCCGCTTTGCAAGCACTCTCGCCGGCTGTTCCCGCCAGCTGCGCACAATGCTCCCAAGCCCGGGAGAAAAGCGCTTCGGGGTGGTGCTCTCTCCCGGCCCTTGCCCCTGAGCCTGGGGGCCAGGCAGGGGGTCCACAGTCCCTGGCCAAGGCAGAACCACATGCACAGGTCTGTTCCTGTCCCCTGCACCAGCAGAGAGCTCGGGGGAGCCAGAGACTGTCAGGCAGCTGCTGGGCTGGCCGCCTGTTTGGGAAGGGGCAGAGCCGACCTAGGGGCACACTGGGCCTCTTGCTCTCCCTGCTGCCCTGAGGCTGCTGGGCCAAAGAGGTCTTGGGCATCCAGCCCCTTGCTGGTCCCTTCCCTCTGACGAGTCCCTCTGAGCTCCAGCACCTTGCAGTGTGGAGACAGGCCCTGCCAGCAACCTCCTCTCCAAGGAGGCCTCAACCGAGGCCTAGGCCCAGGGGAAAGGCACCAGCGGGGATGAGCCTGGGGAGGCGCCCAGGCATGTCTGGGCCCAGTCCCCGCAGCCTGCCCCTTGGTGGGGCAGTACCCCCGGAGGCCAGGAACGTCTGGGCAAGGCTGGCCAGGGACAGGGGCCCTGCTGGGTCCTGCCCCTGGCCTGTGGGGCCTCTGAGCACAACCGGCCCTCTCCCGCTGGAAGACCTCCCCGGCTGCCTCCAAAGGCCGCTTTGCAAGCACTCTCGCCGGCTGTTCCCGCCAGCCGCGCAAAATGCTCCCAAGTCCGGGAGAAAAGCGCTTCGGGGTGGTGCTCTCTCCCGGCCCTTCCCCCTGAGCCTGAGGGCCAGGCAGGGGGTCCACACTCCCAGGCCAAGGCAGAACCACATGCACACGTCTGTTCCTGCCCCCTACACCGGCAGAGAGCTCGGGGGAGCCAGAGTCTGTCAGGCAGCTGCTGGGCTGGCTGCCCGTGTGGGAAGGGGCAGAGCCGACCTAGAGGCACAGTGGGCCTCTTGCTCTCCCTGCTGCCCTGAGGCTGCTGGGCCAAAGAGGTCTTGGGCATCCAGCCCCTTGCTGGTCCCTTCCCTCTGACGAAGCCCTCTGAGCTCCAGCACCTTGCAGTGTGGAGAGAGCCCCTGCCAGCAACCTCCTCTCCAAGGAGGCCTCAAGCGAGGCCTAGGCCCAGGGGAAAGGCACCAGCGGGGATGAGCCTGGGGAGGCGCCCGGGCATGTCTGGACCCAGTCCCCGCAGCCTGCCCCTTGGTGGGGCAGTAGCCCCGGAGGCCAGGAAGGTCTGGGCAAGGCTGGCCAGGGGAAGGGGACTTGCTGGGTCCTGCCCCTGGCCTGTGGGGCCTCTGAGCACAACCGGCCCTCTCCCGCTGGAAGACCTCCCCGGCTGCCTCCAAAGGCCGCTTTGCAAGCACTCTCGCCGGTGTTCCCGCCAGCTGCGCACAATGCTCCCAAGCCCGGGAGAAAAGCGCTTCGGGGTGGTGCTCTCTCCCGGCCCTTGCCCCTGAGCCTGGGGGCCAGGCAGGTGGTCCACAGTCCCTGGCCAAGGCAGAACCACATGCACAGGTCTGTTCCTGTCCCCTGCACCAGCAGAGAGCTCGGGGGAGCCAGAGACTCTCAGGCAGCTGCTGGGCTGGCCGCCTGTTTGGGAAGGGGCAGAGCCGACCTAGGGGCACACTGGGCCTCTTGCTCTCCCTGCTGCCCTGAGGCTGCTGGGCCAAAGAGGTCTTGGGCATCCAGCCCCTTGCTGGTCCCTTCCCTCTGACGAGTCCCTCTGAGCTCCAGCACCTTGCAGTGTGGAGACAGGCCCTGCCAGCAACCTCCTCTCCAAGGAGGCCTCAACCGAGGCCTAGGCCCAGGGGAAAGGCACCAGCGGGGATGAGCCTGGGGAGGCGCCCAGGCATGTCTGGGCCCAGTCCCCGCAGCCTGCCCCTTGGTGGGGCAGTACCCCCGGAGGCCAGGAAGGTCTGGGCAAGGCTGGCCAGGGTCAGGGGCCCTGCTGGGTCCTGCCCCTGGCCTGTGGGGCCTCTGAGCACAACCGGCCCTCTCACGCTGGAAGTCCTCCCCGGCTGCCTCCAAGGCCGCTTTGCAAGCACTCTCGCCGGCTGTTCCCGCCAGCTGCGCACAATGCTCCCAAGCCCGGGAGAAAAGCGCTTCGGGGTGGTGCTCTCTCCCGGCCCTTGCCCCTGAGCCTGGGGGCCAGGCAGGGGGTCCACAGTCCCAGGCCAAGGCAGAACCACATGCACACGTCTGTTCCTGCCCCCTGCACCGGCAGAGAGCTCGGGGGAGCCAGAGACTGTCAGGCAGCTGCTGGGCTGGCCGCCTGTTTGGGAAGGGGCAGAGCCGACCTAGGGGCACACTGGGCCTCTTGCTCTCCCTGCTGCCCTGAGGCTGCTGGGCCAAAGAGGTCTTGGGCATCCAGCCCCTTGCTGGTCCCTTCCCTCTGACGAGTCCCTCTGAGCTCCAGCACCTTGCAGTGTGGAGACAGGCCCTGCCAGCAACCTCCTCTCCAAGGAGGCCTCAACCGAGGCCTAGGCCCAGGGGAAAGGCACCAGCGGGGATGAGCCTGGGGAGGCGCCCAGGCATGTCTGGGCCCAGTCCCCGCAGCCTGCCCCTTGGTGGGGCAGTACCCCCGGAGGCCAGGAACGTCTGGGCAAGGCTGGCCAGGGACAGGGGCCCTGCTGGGTCCTGCCCCTGGCCTGTGGGGCCTCTGAGCACAACCGGCCCTCTCCCGCTGGAAGACCTCCCCGGCTGCCTCCAAAGGCCGCTTTGCAAGCACTCTCGCCGGCTGTTCCCGCCAGCCGCGCAAAATGCTCCCAAGTCCGGGAGAAAAGCGCTTCGGGGTGGTGCTCTCTCCCGGCCCTTCCCCCTGAGCCTGAGGGCCAGGCAGGGGGTCCACACTCCCAGGCCAAGGCAGAACCACATGCACACGTCTGTTCCTGCCCCCTACACCGGCAGAGAGCTCGGGGGAGCCAGAGTCTGTCAGGCAGCTGCTGGGCTGGCTGCCCGTGTGGGAAGGGGCAGAGCCGACCTAGAGGCACAGTGGGCCTCTTGCTCTCCCTGCTGCCCTGAGGCTGCTGGGCCAAAGAGGTCATGGGCATCCAGCCCCTTGCTGGTCCCTTCCCTCTGACGAAGCCCTCTGAGCTCCAGCACCTTGCAGTGTGGAGAGAGCCCCTGCCAGCAACCTCCTCTCCAAGGAGGCCTCAACCGAGGCCTAGGCCCAGGGGAAAGGCACCAGCGGGGATGAGCCTGGGAAGGCGCAGGGGAATGTCTGGACCCAGTCCCCGCAGCCTGCCCCTTGGTGGGGCAGTACCCCCGGAGGCCAGGAAGGTCTGGGCAAGGCTGGCCAGGGGAAGGGGACCTGCTGGGTGCTTTCCCTGGCCTGTGGGGCCTCTGAGCACAACCGACCCTCTCCCGCTGGAAGACCTCCCCGGCTGCCTCCAAAGGCCGCTTTGCAAGCACTCTCGCCGGCTGTTCCCGCCAGCCGCGCAAAATGCTCCCAAGTCCGGGAGAAAAGCGCTTCGGGGTGGTGCTCTCTCCCGGCCCTTCCTCCTGAGCCTGAGGGCCAGGCAGGGGGTCCACACTCCCAGGCCAAGGCAGAACCACATGCACACGTCTGTTCCTGCCCCCTACACCGGCAGAGAGCTCGGGGGAGCCAGAGTCTGTCAGGCAGCTGCTGGGCTGGCTGCCCGTGTGGGAAGGGGCAGAGCCGACCTAGAGGCACAGTGGGCCTCTTGCTCTCCCTGCTGCCCTGAGGCTGCTGGGCCAAAGAGGTCTTGGGCATCCAGCCCCTTGCTGGTCCCTTCCCTCTGACGAGTCCCTCTGAGCTCCAGCACCTTGCAGTGTGGAGACAGGCCCTGCCAGCAACCTCCTCTCCAAGGAGGCCTCAACCGAGGCCTAGGCCCAGGGGAAAGGCACCAGCGGGGATGAGCCTGGGGAGGCGCCCAGGCATGTCTGGGCCCAGTCCCCGCAGCCTGCCCCTTGGTGGGGCAGTAGCCCCGGAGGCCAGGAAGGTCTGGGCAAGGCTGGCCAGGGGAAGGGGACTTGCTGGTTCCTGCCCCTGGCCTGTGGGGCCTCTGAGCACAACCGGCCCTCTCCCGCTGGAAGACCTCCCCGGCTGCCTCCAAAGGCCGCTTTGCAAGCACTCTCGCCGGCTGTTCCCGCCAGCTGCGCACAATGCTCCCAAGCCCGGGAGAAAAGCGCTTCGGGGTGGTGCTCTCTCCCGGCCCTTGCCCCTGAGCCTGGGGGCCAGGCAGGGGGTCCACAGTCCCTGGCCAAGGCAGAACCACATGCACAGGTCTGTTCCTGTCCCCTGCACCAGCAGAGAGCTCGGGGGAGCCAGAGACTGTCAGGCAGCTGCTGGGCTGGCCGCCTGTTTGGGAAGGGGCAGAGCCGACCTAGGGGCACACTGGGCCTCTTGCTCTCCCTGCTGCCCTGAGGCTGCTGGGCCAAAGAGGTCTTGGGCATCCAGCCCCTTGCTGGTCCCTTCCCTCTGACGAGTCCCTCTGAGCTCCAGCACCTTGCAGTGTGGAGACAGGCCCTGCCAGCAACCTCCTCTCCAAGGAGGCCTCAACCGAGGCCTAGGCCCAGGGGAAAGGCACCAGCGGGGATGAGCCTGGGGAGGCGCCCAGGCATGTCTGGGCCCAGTCCCCGCAGCCTGCCCCTTGGTGGGGCAGTACCCCCGGAGGCCAGGAACGTCTGGGCAAGGCTGGCCAGGGACAGGGGCCCTGCTGGGTCCTGCCCCTGGCCTGTGGGGCCTCTGAGCACAACCGGCCCTCTCCCGCTGGAAGACCTCCCCGGCTGCCTCCAAAGGCCGCTTTGCAAGCACTCTCGCCGGCTGTTCCCGCCAGCCGCGCAAAATGCTCCCAAGTCCGGGAGAAAAGCGCTTCGGGGTGGTGCTCTCTCCCGGCCCTTCCCCCTGAGCCTGAGGGCCAGGCAGGGGGTCCACACTCCCAGGCCAAGGCAGAACCACATGCACACGTCTGTTCCTGCCCCCTACACCGGCAGAGAGCTCGGGGGAGCCAGAGTCTGTCAGGCAGCTGCTGGGCTGGCTGCCCGTGTGGGAAGGGGCAGAGCCGACCTAGAGGCACAGTGGGCCTCTTGCTCTCCCTGCTGCCCTGAGGCTGCTGGGCCAAAGAGGTCTTGGGCATCCAGCCCCTTGCTGGTCCCTTCCCTCTGACGAAGCCCTCTGAGCTCCAGCACCTTGCAGTGTGGAGAGAGCCCCTGCCAGCAACCTCCTCTCCAAGGAGGCCTCAAGCGAGGCCTAGGCCCAGGGGAAAGGCACCAGCGGGGATGAGCCTGGGGAGGCGCCCGGGCATGTCTGGACCCAGTCCCCGCAGCCTGCCCCTTGGTGGGGCAGTAGCCCCGGAGGCCAGGAAGGTCTGGGCAAGGCTGGCCAGGGGAAGGGGACTTGCTGGGTCCTGCCCCTGGCCTGTGGGGCCTCTGAGCACAACCGGCCCTCTCCCGCTGGAAGACCTCCCCGGCTGCCTCCAAAGGCCGCTTTGCAAGCACTCTCGCCGGTGTTCCCGCCAGCTGCGCACAATGCTCCCAAGCCCGGGAGAAAAGCGCTTCGGGGTGGTGCTCTCTCCCGGCCCTTGCCCCTGAGCCTGGGGGCCAGGCAGGGGGTCCACAGTCCCTGGCCAAGGCAGAACCACATGCACAGGTCTGTTCCTGTCCCCTGCACCAGCAGAGAGCTCGGGGGAGCCAGAGACTCTCAGGCAGCTGATGGGCTGGCCGCCTGTTTGGGAAGGGGCAGAGCCGACCTAGGGGCACACTGGGCCTCTTGCTCTCCCTGCTGCCCTGAGGCTGCTGGGCCAAAGAGGTCTTGGGCATCCAGCCCCTTGCTGGTCCCTTCCCTCTGACGAGTCCCTCTGAGCTCCAGCACCTTGCAGTGTGGAGACAGGCCCTGCCAGCAACCTCCTCTCCAAGGAGGCCTCAACCGAGGCCTAGGCCCAGGGGAAAGGCACCAGCGGGGATGAGCCTGGGGAGGCGCCCAGACATGTCTGGGCCCAGTCCCCGCAGCCTGCCCCTTGGTGGGGCAGTACCCCCGGAGGCCAGGAAGGTCTGGGCAAGGCTGGCCAGGGTCAGGGGCCCTCCTGGGTCCTGCCCCTGGCCTGTGGGGCCTCTGAGCACAACCAGCCCTCTTACGCTGGAAGTCCTCCCTGGCTGCCTCCAAGGCCGCTTTGCAAGCACTCTCGCCGGCTGTTCCCGCCAGCTGCGCAAAATGCTCCCAAGCCCGGGAGAAAAGCGCTTCGGGGTGGTGCTCTCTCCCGGCCCTTGCCCCTGAGCCTGGGGGCCAGGCAGGGGGTCCACAGTCCCTGGCCAAGGCAGAACCACATGCACAGGTCTGTTCCTGTCCCCTGCACCAGCAGAGAGCTCGGGGGAGCCTGAGACTCTCAGGCAGCTGCTGGGCTGGCCGCCTGTTTGGGAAGGGGCAGAGCCGACCTAGGGGCACACTGGGCCTCTTGCTCTCCCTGCTGCCCTGAGGCTGCTGGGCCAAAGAGGTCTTGGGCATCCAGCCCCTTGCTGGTCCCTTCCCTCTGACGAGTTCCTCTGAGCTCCAGCACCTTGCAGTGTGGAGACAGGCCCTGCCAGCAACCTCCTCTCCAAGGAGGCCTCAACCGAGGCCTAGGCCCAGGGGAAAGGCACCAGCGGGGATGAGCCTGGGGAGGCGCCCAGGCATGTCTGGGCCCAGTCCCCGCAGCCTGCCCCTTGGTGGGGCAGTACCCCCGGAGGCCAGGAACGTCTGGGCAAGGCTGGCCAGGGACAGGGGCCCTGCTGGGTCCTGCCCCTGGCCTGTGGGGCCTCTGAGCACAACCGGCCCTCTCCCGCTGGAAGACCTCCCCGGCTGCCTCCAAAGGCCGCTTTGCAAGCACTCTCGCCGGCTGTTCCCGCCAGCCGCGCAAAATGCTCCCAAGTCCGGGAGAAAAGCGCTTCGGGGTGGTGCTCTCTCCCGGCCCTTCCCCCTGAGCCTGAGGGCCAGGCAGGGGGTCCACACTCCCAGGCCAAGGCAGAACCACATGCACACGTCTGTTCCTGCCCCCTACACCGGCAGAGAGCTCGGGGGAGCCAGAGTCTGTCAGGCAGCTGCTGGGCTGGCTGCCCGTGTGGGAAGGGACAGAGCCGACCTAGAGGCACAGTGGGCCTCTTGCTCTCCCTGCTGCCCTGAGGCTGCTGGGCCAAAGAGGTCTTGGGCATCCAGCCCCTTGCTGGTCCCTTCCCTCTGACGAAGCCCTCTGAGCTCCAGCACCTTGCAGTGTGGAGAGAGCCCCTGCCAGCAACCTCCTCTCCAAGGAGGCCTCAACCGAGACCTAGGCACAGGGGAAAGGCACCAGCGGGGATGAGCCTGGGAAGGCGCAGGGGAATGTCTGGACCCAGTCCCCGCAGCCTGCCCCTTGGTGGGGCAGTACCCCCGGAGACCAGGAAGGTCTGGGCAAGGCTGGCCAGGGGAAGGGGCCCTGCTGGGTCCTGCCCCTGGCCTGTGGGGCCTCTGAGCACCACCGGCCCTCTCCCGCTAGAAGACCTCCCCGGCTGCCTCCAAAGGCCGCTTTGCAAGCACTCTCGCCGGCTGTTCCCGCCAGCTGCGCACAATGCTCCCAAGCCCAGGAGAAAAGCGCTTCGGGGTGGTGCTCTCTCCCGGCCCTGGCCCCTGAGCCTGGGCGGGAGGCAGGGGGTCCACAGTCCGTGGCCAAGGCAGAACCACATGCACAGGTCTGTTCCTGCCCCCTGCACCAGCAGAGAGCTCGGGGGAGCCAGAAACTGTCAGGCAGCTGCTGGGCTGGCCGCCTGTGTGGGAAGGGGCAGAGCCGACCTAGGGGCACACTGGGCCTCTTGCTCTCCCTGCTGCCCTGAGGCTGCTGGGCCAAAGAGGTCTTGGGCATCCAGCCCCTTGCTGGTCCCTTCCCTCTGACGAGTCCCTCTGAGCTCAGCACCTTGCAGTGTGGAGACAGCACCTGCCAGCAACCTCCTCTCCAAGGAGGCCTCAACCGAGGCCTAGGCCCAGGGGAAAGGCACCAGCGGGGATGAGCCTGGGGAGGCGCCCAGACATGTCTGGGCCCAGTCCCCGCAGCCTGCCCCTTGGTGGGGCTGTACCCCCGGAGGCCAGGAAGGTCTGGGCAAGGCTGGCCAGGGGAAGGGGACCTGCTGGGTGCTGTCCCTGGCCTGTGGGGCCTCTGAGCACAACCGACCCTCTCCCGTTGGAAGACCTCCCCGGCTGCCTCCAAAGGCCGCTTTGCAAGCACTCTCGCCGGCTGTTCCCGCCAGCCGCGCAAAATGCTCCCAAGTCCGGGAGAAAAGCGCTTCGGGGTGGTGCTCTCTCCCGGCCCTTGCCCCAGAGCCTGAGGACCAGGCAGGGGTCCACACTCCCAGGCCAAGGCAGAACCACATGCACACGTCTGTTCCTGCCCCCTGCACCAGCAGAGAGCTCGGGGGAGCCAGAGTCTGTCAGGCAGCTGCTGGGCTGGCCGCCTGTGTGGGAAGGGGCAGAGCCGACCTAGGGGCACACTGGGCCTCTTGCTCTCCCTGCTGCCCTGAGGCTGCTGGGCCAAAGAGGTCTTGGGCATCCAGCCCCTTGCTGGTCCCTTCCCTCTGACGAAGACCTCTGAGCTCCAGCACCTTGGAGTGTGGAGAGAGCCCCTGCCAGCAACCTCCTCTCCAAGGAGGCCTCAACCGAGGCCTAGGCCCAGGGGAAAGGCACCAGCTGGGATGAGCATGGGGAGGCGCCCGGGCATGTCTGGACCCAGTCCCCGCAGCCTGCCCCTTGGTGGGGCAGTAGCCCCGGAGGCCAGGAAGGTCTGGGCAAGGCTGGCCAGGGGAAGGGGACTTGCTGGGTGCTGTCCCTGGCCTGTGGGGCGTCTGAGCACAACCGGCCCTCTCCCGCTGGAAGACCTCCCCGGCTGCCTCCAAAGGCCGCTTTGCAAGCACTCTCGCCGGTGTTCCCGCCAGCTGCGCACAATGCTCCCAAGCCCGGGAGAAAAGCGCTTCGGGGTGGTGCTCTCTCCCGGCCCTTGCCCCTGAGCCTGGGGGCCAGGCAGGTGGTCCACAGTCCCTGGCCAAGGCAGAACCACATGCACAGGTCTGTTCCTGTCCCCTGCACCAGCAGAGAGCTCGGGGGAGCCAGAGACTCTCAGGCAGCTGCTGGGCTGGCCGCCTGTTTGGGAAGGGGCAGAGCCGACCTAGGGGCACACTGGGCCTCTTGCTCTCCCTGCTGCCCTGAGGCTGCTGGGCCAAAGAGGTCTTGGGCATCCAGCCCCTTGCTGGTCCCTTCCCTCTGACGAGTCCCTCTGAGCTCCAGCACCTTGCAGTGTGGAGACAGGCCCTGCCAGCAACCTCCTCTCCAAGGAGGCCTCAACCGAGGCCTAGGCCCAGGGGAAAGGCACCAGCGGGGATGAGCCTGGGGAGGCGCCCGGGCATGTCTGGGCCCAGTCCCCGCAGCCTGCCCCTTGGTGGGGCAGTACCCCCGGAGGCCAGGAAGGTCTGGGCAAGGCTGGCCAGGGTCAGGGGCCCTGCTGGGTCCTGCCCCTGGCCTGTGGGGCCTCTGAGCACAACCGGCCCTCTCACGCTGGAAGTCCTCCCCGGCTGCCTCCAAGGCCGCTTTGCAAGCACTCTCGCCGGCTGTTCCCGCCAGCTGCGCACAATGCTCCCAAGCCCGGGAGAAAAGCGCTTCGGGGTGGTGCTCTCTCCCGGCCCTTGCCCCTGAGCCTGGGGGCCAGGCAGGGGGTCCACAGTCCCAGGCCAAGGCAGAACCACATGCACACGTCTGTTCCTGCCCCCTGCACCGGCAGAGAGCTCGGGGGAGCCAGAGACTGTCAGGCAGCTGCTGGGCTGGCCGCCTGTTTGGGAAGGGGCAGAGCCGACCTAGGGGCACACTGGGCCTCTTGCTCTCCCTGCTGCCCTGAGGCTGCTGGGCCAAAGAGGTCTTGGGCATCCAGCCCCTTGCTGGTCCCTTCCCTCTGACGAGTCCCTCTGAGCTCCAGCACCTTGCAGTGTGGAGACAGGCCCTGCCAGCAACCTCCTCTCCAAGGAGGCCTCAACCGAGGCCTAGGCCCAGGGGAAAGGCACCAGCGGGGATGAGCCTGGGGAGGCGCCCAGGCATGTCTGGGCCCAGTCCCCGCAGCCTGCCCCTTGGTGGGGCAGTACCCCCGGAGGCCAGGAACGTCTGGGCAAGGCTGGCCAGGGACAGGGGCCCTGCTGGGTCCTGCCCCTGGCCTGTGGGGCCTCTGAGCACAACCGGCCCTCTCCCGCTGGAAGACCTCCCCGGCTGCCTCCAAAGGCCGCTTTGCAAGCACTCTCGCCGGCTGTTCCCGCCAGCCGCGCAAAATGCTCCCAAGTCCGGGAGAAAAGCGCTTCGGGGTGGTGCTCTCTCCCGGCCCTTCCCCCTGAGCCTGAGGGCCAGGCAGGGGGTCCACACTCCCAGGCCAAGGCAGAACCACATGCACACGTCTGTTCCTGCCCCCTACACCGGCAGAGAGCTCGGGGGAGCCAGAGTCTGTCAGGCAGCTGCTGGGCTGGCTGCCCGTGTGGGAAGGGACAGAGCCGACCTAGAGGCACAGTGGGCCTCTTGCTCTCCCTGCTGCCCTGAGGCTGCTGGGCCAAAGAGGTCTTGGGCATCCAGCCCCTTGCTGGTCCCTTCCCTCTGACGAAGCCCTCTGAGCTCCAGCACCTTGCAGTGTGGAGAGAGCCCCTGCCAGCAACCTCCTCTCCAAGGAGGCCTCAACCGAGGCCTAGGCCCAGGGGAAAGGCACCAGCGGGGATGAGCCTGGGAAGGCGCAGGGGAATGTCTGGACCCAGTCCCCGCAGCCTGCCCCTTGGTGGGGCAGTACCCCCGGAGGCCAGGAAGGTCTGGGCAAGGCTGGCCAGGGGAAGGGGACCTGCTGGGTGCTTTCCCTGGCCTGTGGGGCCTCTGAGCACAACCGACCCTCTCCCGCTGGAAGACCTCCCCGGCTGCCTCCAAAGGCCGCTTTGCAAGCACTCTCGCCGGCTGTTCCCGCCAGCCGCGCAAAATGCTCCCAAGTCCGGGAGAAAAGCGCTTCGGGGTGGTGCTCTCTCCCGGCCCTTCCTCCTGAGCCTGAGGGCCAGGCAGGGGGTCCACACTCCCAGGCCAAGGCAGAACCACATGCACACGTCTGTTCCTGCCCCCTACACCGGCAGAGAGCTCGGGGGAGCCAGAGTCTGTCAGGCAGCTGCTGGGCTGGCTGCCCGTGTGGGAAGGGGCAGAGCCGACCTAGAGGCACAGTGGGCCTCTTGCTCTCCCTGCTGCCCTGAGGCTGCTGGGCCAAAGAGGTCTTGGGCATCCAGCCCCTTGCTGGTCCCTTCCCTCTGACGAGTCCCTCTGAGCTCCAGCACCTTGCAGTGTGGAGACAGGCCCTGCCAGCAACCTCCTCTCCAAGGAGGCCTCAACCGAGGCCTAGGCCCAGGGGAAAGGCACCAGCGGGGATGAGCCTGGGGAGGCGCCCAGGCATGTCTGGGCCCAGTCCCCGCAGCCTGCCCCTTGGTGGGGCAGTAGCCCCGGAGGCCAGGAAGGTCTGGGCAAGGCTGGCCAGGGGAAGGGGACTTGCTGGTTCCTGCCCCTGGCCTGTGGGGCCTCTGAGCACAACCGGCCCTCTCCCGCTGGAAGACCTCCCCGGCTGCCTCCAAAGGCCGCTTTGCAAGCACTCTCGCCGGCTGTTCCCGCCAGCTGCGCACAATGCTCCCAAGCCCGGGAGAAAAGCGCTTCGGGGTGGTGCTCTCTCCCGGCCCTTGCCCCTGAGCCTGGGGGCCAGGCAGGGGGTCCACAGTCCCTGGCCAAGGCAGAACCACATGCACAGGTCTGTTCCTGTCCCCTGCACCAGCAGAGAGCTCGGGGGAGCCAGAGACTGTCAGGCAGCTGCTGGGCTGGCCGCCTGTTTGGGAAGGGGCAGAGCCGACCTAGGGGCACACTGGGCCTCTTGCTCTCCCTGCTGCCCTGAGGCTGCTGGGCCAAAGAGGTCTTGGGCATCCAGCCCCTTGCTGGTCCCTTCCCTCTGACGAGTCCCTCTGAGCTCCAGCACCTTGCAGTGTGGAGACAGGCCCTGCCAGCAACCTCCTCTCCAAGGAGGCCTCAACCGAGGCCTAGGCCCAGGGGAAAGGCACCAGCGGGGATGAGCCTGGGGAGGCGCCCAGGCATGTCTGGGCCCAGTCCCCGCAGCCTGCCCCTTGGTGGGGCAGTACCCCCGGAGGCCAGGAACGTCTGGGCAAGGCTGGCCAGGGACAGGGGCCCTGCTGGGTCCTGCCCCTGGCCTGTGGGGCCTCTGAGCACAACCGGCCCTCTCCCGCTGGAAGACCTCCCCGGCTGCCTCCAAAGGCCGCTTTGCAAGCACTCTCGCCGGCTGTTCCCGCCAGCCGCGCAAAATGCTCCCAAGTCCGGGAGAAAAGCGCTTCGGGGTGGTGCTCTCTCCCGGCCCTTCCCCCTGAGCCTGAGGGCCAGGCAGGGGGTCCACACTCCCAGGCCAAGGCAGAACCACATGCACACGTCTGTTCCTGCCCCCTACACCGGCAGAGAGCTCGGGGGAGCCAGAGTCTGTCAGGCAGCTGCTGGGCTGGCTGCCCGTGTGGGAAGGGGCAGAGCCGACCTAGAGGCACAGTGGGCCTCTTGCTCTCCCTGCTGCCCTGAGGCTGCTGGGCCAAAGAGGTCTTGGGCATCCAGCCCCTTGCTGGTCCCTTCCCTCTGACGAGTCCCTCTGAGCTCCAGCACCTTGCAGTGTGGAGACAGGCCCTGCCAGCAACCTCCTCTCCAAGGAGGCCTCAACCGAGGCCTAGGCCCAGGGGAAAGGCACCAGCGGGGATGAGCCTGGGGAGGCGCCCAGACATGTCTGGGCCCAGTCCCCGCAGCCTGCCCCTTGGTGGGGCAGTACCCCCGGAGGCCAGGAAGGTCTGGGCAAGGCTGGCCAGGGTCAGGGGCCCTCCTGGGTCCTGCCCCTGGCCTGTGGGGCCTCTGAGCACAACCGGCCCTCTTACGCTGGAAGTCCTCCCTGGCTGCCTGCAAGGCCGCTTTGCAAGCACTCTCGCCGGCTGTTCCCGCCAGCTGCGCAAAATGCTCCCAAGCCCGGGAGAAAAGCGCTTCGGGGTGGTGCTCTCTCCCGGCCCTTGCCCCTGAGCCTGGGGGCCAGGCAGGGGGTCCACAGTCCCTGGCCAAGGCAGAACCACATGCACAGGTCTGTTCCTGTCCCCTGCACCAGCAGAGAGCTCGGGGGAGCCTGAGACTCTCAGGCAGCTGCTGGGCTGGCCGCCTGTTTGGGAAGGGGCAGAGCCGACCTAGGGGCACACTGGGCCTCTTGCTCTCCCTGCTGCCCTGAGGCTGCTGGGCCAAAGAGGTCTTGGGCATCCAGCCCCTTGCTGGTCCCTTCCCTCTGACGAGTCCCTCTGAGCTCCAGCACCTTGCAGTGTGGAGACAGGCCCTGCCAGCAACCTCCTCTCCAAGGAGGCCTCAACCGAGGCCTAGGCCCAGGGGAAAGGCACCAGCGGTGATGAGCCTGGGGAGGCGCCCAGGCATGTCTGGGCCCAGTCCCCGCAGCCTGCCCCTTGGTGGGGCAGTACCCCCGGAGGCCAGGAACGTCTGGGCAAGGCTGGCCAGGGACAGGGGCCCTGCTGGGTCCTGCCCCTGGCCTGTGGGGCCTCTGAGCACAACCGGCCCTCTCCCGCTGGAAGACCTCCCCGGCTGCCTCCAAAGGCCGCTTTGCAAGCACTCTCGCCGGCTGTTCCCGCCAGCCGCGCAAAATGCTCCCAAGTCCGGGAGAAAAGCGCTTCGGGGTGGTGCTCTCTCCCGGCCCTTGCCCCTGAGCCTGAGGGCCAGGCAGGGGGTCCACACTCCCAGGCCAAGGCAGAACCACATGCACACGTCTGTTCCTGCCCCCTACACCGGCAGAGAGCTCGGGGGAGCCAGAGTCTGTCAGGCAGCTGCTGGGCTGGCTGCCCGTGTGGGAAGGGACAGAGCCGACCTAGAGGCACAGTGGGCCTCTTGCTCTCCCTGCTGCCCTGAGGCTGCTGGGCCAAAGAGGTCTTGGGCATCCAGCCCCTTGCTGGTCCCTTCCCTCTGACGAAGCCCTCTGAGCTCCAGCACCTTGCAGTGTGGAGAGAGCCCCTGCCAGCAACCTCCTCTCCAAGGAGGCCTCAACCGAGGCCTAGGCCCAGGGGAAAGGCACCAGCGGGGATGAGCCTGGGAAGGCGCAGGGGAATGTCTGGACCCAGTCCCCGCAGCCTGCCCCTTGGTGGGGCAGTGCCCCCGGAGACCAGGAAGGTCTGGGCAAGGCTGGCCACGGGAAGGGGCCCTGCTGGGTCCTGCCCCTGGCCTGTGGGGCCTCTGAGCACCACCGGCCCTCTCCCGCTAGAAGACCTCCCCGGCTGCCTCCAAAGGCCGCTTTGCAAGCACTCTCGCCGGCTGTTCCCGCCAGCTGCGCACAATGCTCCCAAGCCCAGGAGAAAAGCGCTTCGGGGTGGTGCTCTCTCCCGGCCCTGGCCCCTGAGCCTGGGCGGGAGGCAGGGGGTCCACAGTCCGTGGCCAAGGCAGAACCACATGCACAGGTCTGTTCCTGCCCCCTGCACCAGCAGAGAGCTCGGGGGAGCCAGAAACTGTCAGGCAGCTGCTGGGCTGGCCGCCTGTGTGGGAAGGGGCAGAGCCGACCTAGGGGCACACTGGGCCTCTTGCTCTCCCTGCTGCCTTGAGGCTGCTGGGCCAAAGAGGTCTTGGGCATCCAGCCCCTTGCTGGTCCCTTCCCTCTGACGAGTCCCTCTGAGCTCAGCACCTTGCAGTGTGGAGACAGCACCTGCCAGCAACCTCCTCTCCAAGGAGGCCTCAACCGAGGCCTAGGCCCAGGGGAAAGGCACCAGCGGGGATGAGCCTGGGGAGGCGCCCAGACATGTCTGGGCCCAGTCCCCGCAGCCTGCCCCTTGGTGGGGCTGTACCCCCGGAGGCCAGGAAGGTCTGGGCAAGGCTGGCCAGGGGAAGGGGACCTGCTGGGTGCTGTCCCTGGCCTGTGGGGCCTCTGAGCACAACCGACCCTCTCCCGTTGGAAGACCTCCCCGGCTGCCTCCAAAGGCCGCTTTGCAAGCACTCTCGCCGGCTGTTCCCGCCAGCCGCGCAAAATGCTCCCAAGTCCGGGAGAAAAGCGCTTCGGGGTGGTGCTCTCTCCCGGCCCTTGCCCCAGAGCCTGAGGACCAGGCAGGGGTCCACACTCCCAGGCCAAGGCAGAACCACATGCACACGTCTGTTCCTGCCCCCTGCACCAGCAGAGAGCTCGGGGGAGCCAGAGTCTGTCAGGCAGCTGCTGGGCTGGCCGCCTGTGTGGGAAGGGGCAGAGCCGACCTAGGGGCACACTGGGCCTCTTGCTCTCCCTGCTGCCCTGAGGCTGCTGGGCCAAAGAGGTCTTGGGCATCCAGCCCCTTGCTGGTCCCTTCCCTCTGACGAAGACCTCTGAGCTCCAGCACCTTGGAGTGTGGAGAGAGCCCCTGCCAGCAACCTCCTCTCCAAGGAGGCCTCAACCGAGGCCTAGGCCCAGGGGAAAGGCACCAGCGGGGATGAGCATGGGGAGGCGCCCGGGCATGTCTGGACCCAGTCCCCGCAGCCTGCCCCTTGGTGGGGCAGTAGCCCCGGAGGCCAGGAAGGTCTGGGCAAGGCTGGCCAGGGGAAGGGGACTTGCTGGGTGCTGTCCCTGGCATGTGGGGCGTCTGAGCACAACCGGCCCTCTCCCGCTGGAAGACCTCCCCGGCTGCCTCCAAAGGCCGCTTTGCAAGCACTCTCGCCGGTGTTCCCGCCAGCTGCGCACAATGCTCCCAAGCCCGGGAGAAAAGCGCTTCGGGGTGGTGCTCTCTCCCGGCCCTTGCCCCTGAGCCTGGGGGCCAGGCAGGGGGTCCACAGTCCCAGGCCAAGGCAGAACCACATGCACACGTCTGTTCCTGCCCCCTGCACCAGCAGAGAGCTCGGGGGAGCCAGAGACTGTCAGGCAGCTGCTGGGCTGGCCGCCTGTTTGGGAAGGGGCAGAGCCGACCTAGGGGCACACTGGGCCTCTTGCTCTCCCTGCTGCCCTGAGGCTGCTGGGCCAAAGAGGTCTTGGGCATCCAGCCCCTTGCTGGTCCCTTCCCTCTGACGAGTCCCTCTGAGCTCCAGCACCTTGCAGTGTGGAGACAGGCCCTGCCAGCAACCTCCTCTCCAAGGAGGCCTCAACCGAGGCCTAGGCCCAGGGGAAAGGCACCAGCGGGGATGAGCCTGGGGAGGCGCCCAGGCATGTCTGGGCCCAGTCCCCGCAGCCTGCCCCTTGGTGGGGCAGTACCCCCGGAGGCCAGGAACGTCTGGGCAAGGCTGGCCAGGGACAGGGGCCCTGCTGGGTCCTGCCCCTGGCCTGTGGGGCCTCTGAGCACAACCGGCCCTCTCCCGCTGGAAGACCTCCCCGGCTGCCTCCAAAGGCCGCTTTGCAAGCACTCTCGCCGGCTGTTCCCGCCAGCCGCGCAAAATGCTCCCAAGTCCGGGAGAAAGGCGCTTCGGGGTGGTGCTCTCTCCCGGCCCTTCCCCCTGAGCCTGAGGGCCAGGCAGGGGGTCCACACTCCCAGGCCAAGGCAGAACCACATGCACACGTCTGTTCCTGCCCCCTACACCGGCAGAGAGCTCGGGGGAGCCAGAGTCTGTCAGGCAGCTGCTGGGCTGGCTGCCCGTGTGGGAAGGGGCAGAGCCGACCTAGAGGCACAGTGGGCCTCTTGCTCTCCCTGCTGCCCTGAGGCTGCTGGGCCAAAGAGGTCTTGGGCATCCAGCCCCTTGCTGGTCCCTTCCCTCTGACGAAGCCCTCTGAGCTCCAGCACCTTGCAGTGTGGAGAGAGCCCCTGCCAGCAACCTCCTCTCCAAGGAGGCCTCAAGCGAGGCCTAGGCCCAGGGGAAAGGCACCAGCGGGGATGAGCCTGGGAAGGCGCAGGGGAATGTCTGGACCCAGTCCCCGCAGCCTGCCCCTTGGTGGGGCAGTACCCCCGGAGGCCAGGAAGGTCTGGGCAAGGCTGGCCAGGGGAAGGGGACCTGCTGGGTGCTTTCCCTGGCCTGTGGGGCCTCTGAGCACAACCGACCCTCTCCCGCTGGAAGACCTCCCCGGCTGCCTCCAAAGGCCGCTTTGCAAGCACTCTCGCCGGCTGTTCCCACCAGCCGCGCAAAATGCTCCCAAGTCCGGGAGAAAAGCGCTTCGGGGTGGTGCTCTCTCCCGGCCCTTCCTCTTGAGCCTGAGGGCCAGGCAGGGGGTCCACACTCCCAGGCCAAGGCAGAACCACATGCACACGTCTGTTCCTGCCCCCTACACCGGCAGAGAGCTCGGGGGAGCCAGAGTCTGTCAGGCAGCTGCTGGGCTGGCTGCCCGTGTGGGAAGGGGCAGAGCCGACCTAGAGGCACAGTGGGCCTCTTGCTCTCCCTGCTGCCCTGAGGCTGCTGGGCCAAAGAGGTCTTGGGCATCCAGCCCCTTGCTGGTCCCTTCCCTCTGACGAGTCCCTCTGAGCTCCAGCACCTTGCAGTGTGGAGACAGGCCCTGCCAGCAACCTCCTCTCCAAGGAGGCCTCAACCGAGGCCTAGGCCCAGGGGAAAGGCACCAGCGGGGATGAGCCTGGGGAGGCGCCCAGGCATGTCTGGGCCCAGTCCCCGCAGCCTGCCCCTTGGTGGGGCAGTACCCCCGGAGGCCAGGAAGGTCTGGGCAAGGCTGGCCAGGGGAAGGGGACTTGCTGGTTCCTGCCCCTGGCCTGTGGGGCCTCTGAGCACAACCGGCCCTCTCCCGCTGGAAGACCTCCCCGGCTGCCTCCAAAGGCCGCTTTGCAAGCACTCTCGCCGGCTGTTCCCGCCAGCTGCGCACAATGCTCCCAAGCCCGGGAGAAAAGCGCTTCGGGGTGGTGCTCTCTCCCGGCCCTTGCCCCTGAGCCTGGGGGCCAGGCAGGGGGTCCACAGTCCCTGGCCAAGGCAGAACCACATGCACAGGTCTGTTCCTGTCCCCTGCACCAGCAGAGAGCTCGGGGGAGCCAGAGACTCTCAGGCAGCTGCTGGGCTGGCCGCCTGTGTGGGAAGGGGCAGAGCCGACCTAGGGGCACATTGGGCCTCTTGCTCTCCCTGCTGCCCTGAGGCTGCTGGGCCAAAGAGGTCTTGGGCATCCAGCCCCTTGCTGGTCCCTTCCCTCTGACGAGTCCCTCTGAGCTCCAGCACCTTGCAGTGTGGAGACAGGCCCTGCCAGCAACCTCCTCTCCAAGGAGGCCTCAACCGAGGCCTAGGCCCAGGGGAAAGGCACCAGCGGGGATGAGCCTGGGGAGGCGCCCAGGCATGTCTGGGCCCAGCCCCGCAGCCTGCCCCTTGGTGGGGCAGTACCCCCGGAGGCCAGGAACGTCTGGGCAAGGCTGGCCAGGGACAGGGGCCCTGCTGGGTCCTGCCCCTGGCCTGTGGGGCCTCTGAGCACAACCGGCCCTCTCCCGCTGGAAGACCTCCCCGGCTGCCTCCAAAGGCCGCTTTGCAAGCACTCTCGCCGGCTGTTCCCGCCAGCCGCGCAAAATGCTCCCAAGTCCGGGAGAAAAGCGCTTCGGGGTGGTGCTCTCTCCCGGCCCTTCCCCCTGAGCCTGAGGGCCAGGCAGGGGGTCCACACTCCCAGGCCAAGGCAGAACCACATGCACACGTCTGTTCCTGCCCCCTACACCGGCAGAGAGCTCGGGGGAGCCAGAGTCTGTCAGGCAGCTGCTGGGCTGGCTGCCCGTGTGGGAAGGGGCAGAGCCGACCTAGAGGCACAGTGGGCCTCTTGCTCTCCCTGCTGCCCTGAGGCTGCTGGGCCAAAGAGGTCTTGGGCATCCAGCCCCTTGCTGGTCCCTTCCCTCTGACGAAGCCCTCTGAGCTCCAGCACCTTGCAGTGTGGAGAGAGCCCCTGCCAGCAACCTCCTCTCCAAGGAGGCCTCAAGCGAGGCCTAGGCCCAGGGGAAAGGCACCAGCGGGGATGAGCCTGGGGAGGCGCCCGGGCATGTCTGGACCCAGTCCCCGCAGCCTGCCCCTTGGTGGGGCAGTAGCCCCGGAGGCCAGGAAGGTCTGGGCAAGGCTGGCCAGGGGAAGGGGACTTGCTGGGTCCTGCCCCTGGCCTGTGGGGCCTCTGAGCACAACCGGCCCTCTCCCGCTGGAAGACCTCCCCGGCTGCCTCCAAAGGCCGCTTTGCAAGCACTCTCGCCGGTGTTCCCGCCAGCTGCGCACAATGCTCCCAAGCCCGGGAGAAAAGCGCTTCGGGGTGGTGCTCTCTCCCGGCCCTTGCCCCTGAGCCTGGGGGCCAGGCAGGGGGTCCACAGTCCCTGGCCAAGGCAGAACCACATGCACAGGTCTGTTCCTGTCCCCTGCACCAGCAGAGAGCTCGGGGGAGCCAGAGACTCTCAGGCAGCTGCTGGGCTGGCCGCCTGTTTGGGAAGGGGCAGAGCCGACCTAGGGGCACACTGGGCCTCTTGCTCTCCCTGCTGCCCTGAGGCTGCTGGGCCAAAGAGGTCTTGGGCATCCAGCCCCTTGCTGGTCCCTTCCCTCTGACGAGTCCCTCTGAGCTCCAGCACCTTGCAGTGTGGAGACAGGCCCTGCCAGCAACCTCCTCTCCAAGGAGGCCTCAACCGAGGCCTAGGCCCAGGGGAAAGGCACCAGCGGGGATGAGCTTGGGGAGGCGCCTGGGCATGTCTGGACCCAGTCCCCGCAGCCTGCCCCTTGGTGGGGCAGAAGCCCCGGAGGCCAGGAAGGTCTGGGCAAGGCTGGCCAGGGACAGGGGCCCTGCTGGGTCCTGCCCCTGGCCTGTGGGGCCTCTGAGCACAACCGGCCCTCTCCCGCTGGAAGACCTCCCCGGCTGCCTCCAAAGGCCGCTTTGCAAGCACTCTCGCCGGCTGTTCCCGCCAGCCGCGCAAAATGCTCCCAAGTCCGGGAGAAAAGCGCTTCGGGGTGGTGCTCTCTCCCGGCCCTTGCCCCTGAGCCTGAGGGCCAGGCAGGGGGTCCACACTCCCAGGCCAAGGCAGAACCACATGCACACGTCTGTTCCTGCCCCCTGCACCGGCAGAGAGCTCGGGGGAGCCAGAGTCTGTCAGGCAGCTGCTGGGCTGGCTGCCCGTGTGGGAAGGGGCAGAGCCGACCTAGAGGCACAGTGGGCCTCTTGCTCTCCCTGCTGCCCTGAGGCTGCTGGGCCAAAGAGGTCTTGGGCATCCAGCCCCTTGCTGGTCCCTTCCCTCTGACGAAGCCCTCTGAGCTCCAGCACCTTGCAGTGTGGAGAGAGCCCCTGCCAGCAACCTCCTCTCCAAGGAGGCCTCAACCGAGGCCTAGGCCCAGGGGAAAGGCACCAGCGGGGATGAGCCTGGGAAGGCGCAGGGGAATGTCTGGACCCAGTCCCCGCAGCCTGCCCCTTGGTGGGGCAGTACCCCCGGAGGCCAGGAAGGTCTGGGCAAGGCTGGCCAGGGGAAGGGGACCTGCTGGGTGCTTTCCCTGGCCTGTGGGGCCTCTGAGCACAAACGACCCTCTCCCGCTGGAAGACCTCCCCGGCTGCCTCCAAAGGCCGCTTTGCAAGCACTCTCGCCGGCTGTTCCCGCCAGCCGCGCAAAATGCTCCCAAGTCCGGGAGAAAAGCGCTTCGGGGTGGTGCTTTCTCCCGGCCCTTCCCCCTGAGCCTGAGGGCCAGGCAGGGGGTCCACACTCCCAGGCCAAGGCAGAACCACATGCACACGTCTGTTCCTGCCCCCTACACCGGCAGAGAGCTCGGGGGAGCCAGAGTCTGTCAGGCAGCTGCTGGGCTGGCTGCCCGTGTGGGAAGGGGCAGAGCCGACCTAGAGGCACAGTGGGACTCTTGCTCTCCCTGCTGCCCTGAGGCTGCTGGGCCAAAGAGGTCTTGGGCATCCAGCCCCTTGCTGGTCCCTTCCCTCTGACGAAGCCCTCTGAGCTCCAGCACCTTGCAGTGTGGAGAGAGCCCCTGCCAGCAACCTCCTCTCCAAGGAGGCCTCAACCGAGGCCTAGGCCCAGGGGAAAGGCACCAGCGGGGATGAGCCTGGGGAGGCGCCCGGGCATGTCTGGACCCAGTCCCCGCAGCCTGCCCCTTGGTGGGGCAGTAGCCCCGGAGGCCAGGAAGGTCTGGGAAAGGCTGGCCAGGGGAAGGGGACTTGCTGGGTCCTGCCCCTGGCATGTGGGGCGTCTGAGCACAACCGGCCCTCTCCCGCTGGAAGACCTCCCCGGCTGCCTCCAAAGGCCGCTTTGCAAGCACTCTCGCCGGTGTTCCCGCCAGCTGCGCACAATGCTCCCAAGCCCGGGAGAAAAGCGCTTCGGGGTGGTGCTCTCTCCCGGCCCTTGCCCCTGAGCCTGGGGGCCAGGCAGGGGGTCCACAGTCCCAGGCCAAGGCAGAACCACATGCACACGTCTGTTCCTGCCCCCTGCACCAGCAGAGAGCTCGGGGGAGCCAGAGACTGTCAGGCAGCTGCTGGGCTGGCCGCCTGTTTGGGAAGGGGCAGAGCCGACCTAGGGGCACACTGGGCCTCTTGCTCTCCCTGCTGCCCTGAGGCTGCTGGGCCAAAGAGGTCTTGGGCATCCAGCCCCTTGCTGGTCCCTTCCCTCTGACGAGTCCCTCTGAGCTCCAGCACCTTGCAGTGTGGAGACAGGCCCTGCCAGCAACCTCCTCTCCAAGGAGGCCTCAACCGAGGCCTAGGCCCAGGGGAAAGGCACCAGCGGGGATGAGCCTGGGGAGGCGCCCAGGCATGTCTGGGCCCAGTCCCCGCAGCCTGCCCCTTGGTGGGGCAGTACCCCCGGAGGCCAGGAACGTCTGGGCAAGGCTGGCCAGGGACAGGGGCCCTGCTGGGTCCTGCCCCTGGCCTGTGGGGCCTCTGAGCACAACCGGCCCTCTCCCGCTGGAAGACCTCCCCGGCTGCCTCCAAAGGCCGCTTTGCAAGCACTCTCGCCGGCTGTTCCCGCCAGCCGCGCAAAATGCTCCCAAGTCCGGGAGAAAAGCGCTTCGGGGTGGTGCTCTCTCCCGGCCCTTCCCCCTGAGCCTGAGGGCCAGGCAGGGGGTCCACACTCCCAGGCCAAGGCAGAACCACATGCACACGTCTGTTCCTGCCCCCTACACCGGCAGAGAGCTCGGGGGAGCCAGAGTCTGTCAGGCAGCTGCTGGGCTGGCTGCCCGTGTGAGAAGGGGCAGAGCCGACCTAGAGGCACAGTGGGCCTCTTGCTCTCCCTGCTGCCCTGAGGCTGCTGGGCCAAAGAGGTCTTGGGCATCCAGCCCCTTGCTGGTCCCTTCCCTCTGACGAAGCCCTCTGAGCTCCAGCACCTTGCAGTGTGGAGAGAGCCCCTGCCAGCAACCTCCTCTCCAAGGAGGCCTCAAGCGAGGCCTAGGCCCAGGGGAAAGGCACCAGCGGGGATGAGCCTGGGAAGGCGCAGGGGAATGTCTGGACCCAGTCCCCGCAGCCTGCCCCTTGGTGGGGCAGTACCCCCGGAGGCCAGGAAGGTCTGGGCAAGGCTGGCCAGGGGAAGGGGACCTGCTGGGTGCTTTCCCTGGCCTGTGGGGCCTCTGAGCACAACCGACCCTCTCCCGCTGGAAGACCTCCCCGGCTGCCTCCAAAGGCCGCTTTGCAAGCACTCTCGCCGGCTGTTCCCGCCAGCCGCGCAAAATGCTCCCAAGTCCGGGAGAAAAGCGCTTCGGGGTGGTGCTCTCTCCCGGCCCTTCCTCTTGAGCCTGAGGGCCAGGCAGGGGGTCCACACTCCCAGGCCAAGGCAGAACCACATGCACACGTCTGTTCCTGCCCCCTACACCGGCAGAGAGCTCGGGGGAGCCAGAGTCTGTCAGGCAGCTGCTGGGCTGGCTGCCCGTGTGGGAAGGGGCAGAGCCGACCTAGAGGCACAGTGGGCCTCTTGCTCTCCCTGCTGCCCTGAGGCTGCTGGGCCAAAGAGGTCTTGGGCATCCAGCCCCTTGCTGGTCCCTTCCCTCTGACGAGTCCCTCTGAGCTCCAGCACCTTGCAGTGTGGAGACAGGCCCTGCCAGCAACCTCCTCTCCAAGGAGGCCTCAACCGAGGCCTAGGCCCAGGGGAAAGGCACCAGCGGGGATGAGCCTGGGGAGGCGCCCAGGCATGTCTGGGCCCAGTCCCCGCAGCCTGCCCCTTGGTGGGGCAGTAGCCCCGGAGGCCAGGAAGGTCTGGGCAAGGCTGGCCAGGGGAAGGGGACTTGCTGGGTCCTGCCCCTGGCCTGTGGGGCCTCTGAGCACAACCGGCCCTCTCCCGCTGGAAGACCTCCCCGGCTGCCTCCAAAGGCCGCTTTGCAAGCACTCTCGCCGGTGTTCCCGCCAGCTGCGCACAATGCTCCCAAGCCCGGGAGAAAAGCGCTTCGGGGTGGTGCTCTCTCCCGGCCCTTGCCCCTGAGCCTGGGGGCCAGGCAGGGGGTCCACAGTCCCTGGCCAAGGCAGAACCACATGCACAGGTCTGTTCCTGTCCCCTGCACCAGCAGAGAGCTCGGGGGAGCCAGAGACTCTCAGGCAGCTGCTGGGCTGGCCGCCTGTTTGGGAAGGGGCAGAGCCGACCTAGGGGCACACTGGGCCTCTTGCTCTCCCTGCTGCCCTGAGGCTGCTGGGCCAAAGAGGTCTTGGGCATCCAGCCCCTTGCTGGTCCCTTCCCTCTGACGAGTCCCTCTGAGCTCCAGCACCTTGCAGTGTGGAGACAGGCCCTGCCAGCAACCTCCTCTCCAAGGAGGCCTCAACCGAGGCCTAGGCCCAGGGGAAAGGCACCAGCGGGGATGAGCTTGGGGAGGCGCCTGGGCATGTCTGGACCCAGTCCCCGCAGCCTGCCCCTTGGTGGGGCAGAAGCCCCGGAGGCCAGGAAGGTCTGGGCAAGGCTGGCCAGGGACAGGGGCCCTGCTGGGTCCTGCCCCTGGCCTGTGGGGCCTCTGAGCACAACCGGCCCTCTCCCGCTGGAAGACCTCCCCGGCTGCCTCCAAAGGCCGCTTTGCAAGCACTCTCGCCGGCTGTTCCCGCCAGCCGCGCAAAATGCTCCCAAGTCCGGGAGAAAAGCGCTTCGGGGTGGTGCTCTCTCCCGGCCCTTGCCCCTGAGCCTGAGGGCCAGGCAGGGGGTCCACACTCCCAGGCCAAGGCAGAACCACATGCACACGTCTGTTCCTGCCCCCTGCACCGGCAGAGAGCTCGGGGGAGCCAGAGTCTGTCAGGCAGCTGCTGGGCTGGCTGCCCGTGTGGGAAGGGGCAGAGCCGACCTAGAGGCACAGTGGGCCTCTTGCTCTCCCTGCTGCCCTGAGGCTGCTGGGCCAAAGAGGTCTTGGGCATCCAGCCCCTTGCTGGTCCCTTCCCTCTGACGAAGCCCTCTGAGCTCCAGCACCTTGCAGTGTGGAGAGAGCCCCTGCCAGCAACCTCCTCTCCAAGGAGGCCTCAACCGAGGCCTAGGCCCAGGGGAAAGGCACCAGCGGGGATGAGCCTGGGAAGGCGCAGGGGAATGTCTGGACCCAGTCCCCGCAGCCTGCCCCTTGGTGGGGCAGTACCCCCGGAGGCCAGGAAGGTCTGGGCAAGGCTGGCCAGGGGAAGGGGACCTGCTGGGTGCTTTCCCTGGCCTGTGGGGCCTCTGAGCACAAACGACCCTCTCCCGCTGGAAGACCTCCCCGGCTGCCTCCAAAGGCCGCTTTGCAAGCACTCTCGCCGGCTGTTCCCGCCAGCCGCGCAAAATGCTCCCAAGTCCGGGAGAAAAGCGCTTCGGGGTGGTGCTTTCTCCCGGCCCTTCCCCCTGAGCCTGAGGGCCAGGCAGGGGGTCCACACTCCCAGGCCAAGGCAGAACCACATGCACACGTCTGTTCCTGCCCCCTACACCGGCAGAGAGCTCGGGGGAGCCAGAGTCTGTCAGGCAGCTGCTGGGCTGGCTGCCCGTGTGGGAAGGGGCAGAGCCGACCTAGAGGCACAGTGGGACTCTTGCTCTCCCTGCTGCCCTGAGGCTGCTGGGCCAAAGAGGTCTTGGGCATCCAGCCCCTTGCTGGTCCCTTCCCTCTGACGAAGCCCTCTGAGCTCCAGCACCTTGCAGTGTGGAGAGAGCCCCTGCCAGCAACCTCCTCTCCAAGGAGGCCTCAACCGAGGCCTAGGCCCAGGGGAAAGGCACCAGCGGGGATGAGCCTGGGGAGGCGCCCGGGCATGTCTGGACCCAGTCCCCGCAGCCTGCCCCTTGGTGGGGCAGTAGCCCCGGAGGCCAGGAAGGTCTGGGAAAGGCTGGCCAGGGGAAGGGGACTTGCTGGGTCCTGCCCCTGGCCTGTGGGGCCTCTGAGCACAACCGGCCCTCTCCCGCTGGAAGACCTCCCCGGCTGCCTCCAAAGGCCGCTTTGCAAGCACTCTCGCCGGCTGTTCCCGCCAGCTGCGCACAATGCTCCCAAGCCCGGGAGAAAAGCGCTTCGGGGTGGTGCTCTCTCCCGGCCCTTGCCCCTGAGCCTGGGGGCCAGGCAGGGGGTCCACAGTCCCTGGCCAAGGCAGAACCACATGCACAGGTCTGTTCCTGTCCCCTGCACCAGCAGAGAGCTCGGGGGAGCCAGAGACTGTCAGGCAGCTGCTGGGCTGGCCGCCTGTGTGGGAAGGGGCAGAGCCGACCTAGGGGCACACTGGGCCTCTTGCTCTCCCTGCTGCCCTGAGGCTGCTGGGCCAAAGAGTTCTTGGGCATCCAGCCCCTTGCTGGTCCCTTCCCTCTGACGAGTCCCTCTGAGCTCCAGCGCCTTGCAGTGTGGAAACAGGCCCTGCCAGCAACCTCCTCTCCAAGGAGGCCTCAACCGAGGCCTAGGCCCAGGGGAAAGGCACCAGCGGGGATGAGCCTGGGGAGGCGCCCAGGCATGTCTGGGCCCAGTCCCCGCAGCCTGCCCCTTGGTGGGGCAGTACCCCCGGAGGCCAGGAACGTCTGGGCAAGGCTGGCCAGGGACAGGGGCCCTGCTGGGTCCTGCCCCTGGCCTGTGGGGCCTCTGAGCACAACCGGCCCTCTCCCGCTGGAAGACCTCCCCGGCTGCCTCCAAAGGCCGCTTTGCAAGCACTCTCGCTGGCTGTTCCCGCCAGCCGCGCAAAATGCTCCCAAGTCCGGGAGAAAAGCGCTTCGGGGTGGTGCTCTCTCCCGGCCCTTCCCCCTGAGCCTGAGGGCCAGGCAGGGGGTCCACACTCCCAGGCCAAGGCAGAACCACATGCACACGTCTGTTCCTGCCCCCTACACCGGCAGAGAGCTCGGGGGAGCCAGAGTCTGTCAGGCAGCTGCTGGGCTGGCTGCCCGTGTGGGAAGGGACAGAGCCGACCTAGAGGCACAGTGGGCCTCTTGCTCTCCCTGCTGCCCTGAGGCTGCTGGGCCAAAGAGGTCTTGGGCATCCAGCCCCTTGCTGGTCCCTTCCCTCTGACGAAGCCCTCTGAGCTCCAGCACCTTGCAGTGTGGAGAGAGCCCCTGCCAGCAACCTCCTCTCCAAGGAGGCCTCAACCGAGGCCTAGGCCCAGGGGAAAGGCACCAGCGGGGATGAGCCTGGGAAGGCGCAGGGGAATGTCTGGACCCAGTCCCCGCAGCCTGCCCCTTGGTGGGGCAGTACCCCCGGAGACCAGGAAGGTCTGGGCAAGGCTGGCCAGGGGAAGGGGCCCTGCTGGGTCCTGCCCCTGGCCTGTGGGGCCTCTGAGCACCACCGGCCCTCTCCCGCTGGAAGACCTCCCCGGCTGCCTCCAAAGGCCGCTTTGCAAGCACTCTCGCCGGCTGTTCCCGCCAGCTGCGCACAATGCTCCCAAGCCCAGGAGAAAAGCGCTTCGGGGTGGTGCTCTCTCCCGGCCCTGGCCCCTGAGCCTGGGGGGGAGGCAGGGGGTCCACAGTCCGTGGCCAAGGCAGAACCACATGCACAGGTCTGTTCCTGCCCCCTGCACCAGCAGAGAGCTCGGGGGAGCCAGAGTCTGTCAGGCAGCTGCTGGGCTGGCCGCCTGTGTGGGAAGGGGCAGAGCCGACCTAGGGGCACACTGGGCCTCTTGCTCTCCCTGCTGCCCTGAGGCTGCTGGGCCAAAGAGGTCTTGGGCATCCAGCCCCTTGCTGGTCCCTTCCCTCTGACGAGTCCCTCTGAGCTCAGCACCTTGCAGTGTGGAGACAGCACCTGCCAGCAACCTCCTCTCCAAGGAGGCCTCAACCGAGGCCTAGGCCCAGGGGAAAGGCACCAGCGGGGATGAGCCTGGGGAGGCGCCCAGACATGTCTGGGCCCAGTCCCCGCAGCCTGCCCCTTGGTGGGGCTGTACCCCCGGAGGCCAGGAAGGTCTGGGCAAGGCTGGCCAGGGGAAGGGGACCTGCTGGGTGCTGTCCCTGGCCTGTGGGGCCTCTGAGCACAACCGACCCTCTCCCGTTGGAAGACCTCCCCGGCTGCCTCCAAAGGCCGCTTTGCAAGCACTCTCGCCGGCTGTTCCCGCCAGCCGCGCAAAATGCTCCCAAGTCCGGGAGAAAAGCGCTTCGGGGTGGTGCTCTCTCCCGGCCCTTGCCCCAGAGCCTGAGGACCAGGCAGGGGTCCACACTCCCAGGCCAAGGCAGAACCACATGCACACGTCTGTTCCTGCCCCCTGCACCAGCAGAGAGCTCGGGGGAGCCAGAGTCTGTCAGGCAGCTGCTGGGCTGGCCGCCTGTGTGGGAAGGGGCAGAGCCGACCTAGGGGCACACTGGGCCTCTTGCTCTCCCTGCTGCCCTGAGGCTGCTGGGCCAAAGAGGTCTTGGGCATCCAGCCCCTTGCTGGTCCCTTCCCTCTGACGAAGACCTCTGAGCTCCAGCACCTTGGAGTGTGGAGAGAGCCCCTGCCAGCAACCTCCTCTCCAAGGAGGCCTCAACCGAGGCCTAGGCCCAGGGGAAAGGCACCAGCGGGGATGAGCATGGGGAGGCGCCCGGGCATGTCTGAACCCAGTCCCCGCAGCCTGCCCCTTGGTGGGGCAGTAGCCCCGGAGGCCAGGAAGGTCTGGGCAAGGCTGGCCAGGGGAAGGGGACTTGCTGGGTGCTGTCCCTGGCCTGTGGGGCGTCTGAGCACAACCGGCCCTCTCCCGCTGGAAGTCCTCCCCGGCTGCCTCCAAGGCCGCTTTGCAAGCACTCTCGCCGGCTGTTCCCGCCAGCTGCGCACAATGCTCCCAAGCCCGGGAGAAAAGCGCTTCGGGGTGGTGCTCTCTCCCGGCCCTTGCCCCTGAGCCTGGGGGCCAGGCAGGGGGTCCACAGTCCCAGGCCAAGGCAGAACCACATGCACACGTCTGTTCCTGCCCCCTGCACCGGCAGAGAGCTCGGGGGAGCCAGAGACTGTCAGGCAGCTGCTGGGCTGGCCGCCTGTTTGGGAAGGGGCAGAGCCGACCTAGGGGCACACTGGGCCTCTTGCTCTCCCTGCTGCCCTGAGGCTGCTGGGCCAAAGAGGTCTTGGGCATCCAGCCCCTTGCTGGTCCCTTCCCTCTGACGAGTCCCTCTGAGCTCCAGCACCTTGCAGTGTGGAGACAGGCCCTGCCAGCAACCTCCTCTCCAAGGAGGCCTCAACCGAGGCCTAGGCCCAGGGGAAAGGCACCAGCGGGGATGAGCCTGGGGAGGCGCCCAGGCATGTCTGGGCCCAGTCCCCGCAGCCTGCCCCTTGGTGGGGCAGTACCCCCGGAGGCCAGGAACGTCTGGGCAAGGCTGGCCAGGGACAGGGGCCCTGCTGGGTCCTGCCCCTGGCCTGTGGGGCCTCTGAGCACAACCGGCCCTCTCCCGCTGGAAGACCTCCCCGGCTGCCTCCAAAGGCCGCTTTGCAAGCACTCTCGCCGGCTGTTCCCGCCAGCCGCGCAAAATGCTCCCAAGTCCGGGAGAAAAGCGCTTCGGGGTGGTGCTCTCTCCCGGCCCTTCCTCCTGAGCCTGAGGGCCAGGCAGGGGGTCCACACTCCCAGGCCAAGGCAGAACCACATGCACACGTCTGTTCCTGCCCCCTACACCGGCAGAGAGCTCGGGGGAGCCAGAGTCTGTCAGGCAGCTGCTGGGCTGGCTGCCCGTGTGGGAAGGGGCAGAGCCGACCTAGAGGCACAGTGGGCCTCTTGCTCTCCCTGCTGCCCTGAGGCTGCTGGGCCAAAGAGGTCTTGGGCATCCAGCCCCTTGCTGGTCCCTTCCCTCTGACGAAGACCTCTGAGCTCCAGCACCTTGCAGTGTGGAGACAGGCCCTGCCAGCAACCTCCTCTCCAAGGAGGCCTCAACCGAGGCCTAGGCCCAGGGGAAAGGCACCAGCGGGGATGAGCCTGGGGAGGCGCCCGGGCATGTCTGGACCCAGTCCCCGCAGCCTGCCCCTTGCTGGGGCAGTAGCCCCGGAGGCCAGGAAGGTCTGGGCAAGGCTGGCCAGGGGAAGGGGACTTGCTGGGTCCTGCCCCTGGCCTGTGGGGCCTCTGAGCACAACCGGCCCTCTCCCGCTGGAAGACCTCCCCGGCTGCCTCCAAAGGCCGCTTTGCAAGCACTCTCGCCGGCTGTTCCCGCCAGCTGCGCACAATGCTCCCAAGCCCGGGAGAAAAGCGCTTCGGGGTGGTGCTCTCTCCCGGCCCTTGCCCCTGAGCCTGGGGGCCAGGCAGGGGGTCCACAGTCCCTGGCCAAGGCAGAACCACATGCACAGGTCTGTTCCTGTCCCCTGCCCCAGCAGAGAGCTCGGGGGAGCCAGAGACTCTCAGGCAGCTGCTGGGCTGGCCGCCTGTTTGGGAAGGGGCAGAGCCGACCTAGGGGCACACTGGGCCTCTTGCTCTCCCTGCTGCCCTGAGGCTGCTGGGCCAAAGAGGTCTTGGGCATCCAGCCCCTTGCTGGTCCCTTCCCTCTGACGAGTCCCTCTGAGCTCCAGCACCTTGCAGTGTGGAGACAGGCCCTGCCAGCAACCTCCTCTCCAAGGAGGCCTCAACCGAGGCCTAGGCCCAGGGGAAAGGCACCAGCGGGGATGAGCCTGGGGAGGCGCCCAGGCATGTCTGGGCCCAGTCCCCGCAGCCTGCCCCTTGGTGGGGCAGTACCCCCGGAGGCCAGGAAGGTCTGGGCAAGGCTGGCCAGGGTCAGGGGCCCTACTGGGTCTTGCCCCTGGCCTGTGGGGCCTCTGAGCACAACCGGCCCTCTCACGCTGGAAGTCCTCCCCGGCTGCCTCCAAGGCCGCTTTGCAAGCACTCTCGCCGGCTGTTCCCGCCAGCTGCGCACAATGCTCCCAAGCCCGGGAGAAAAGCGCTTCGGGGTGGTGCTCTCTCCCGGCCCTTGCCCCTGAGCCTGGGGGCCAGGCAGGGGGTCCACAGTCCCAGGCCAAGGCAGAACCACATGCACACGTCTGTTCCTGCCCCCTGCACCGGCAGAGAGCTCGGGGGAGCCAGAGACTGTCAGGCAGCTGCTGGGCTGGCCGCCTGTGTGGGAAGGGGCAGAGCCGTCCTAGGGGCACACTGGGCCTCTTGCTCTCCCTGCTGCCCTGAGGCTGCTGGGCCAAAGAGGTCTTGGGCATCCAGCCCATTGCTGGTCCCTTCCCTCTGACGAAGACCTCTGAGCTCCAGCACCTTGCAGTGTGGAGAGAGCCCCTGCCAGCAACCTCCTCTCCAAGGAGGCCTCAACCGAGGCCTAGGCCCAGGGGAAAGGCACCAGCGGGGATGAGCCTGGGGAGGCGCCCGGGCATGTCTGGACCCAGTCCCCGCAGCCTGCCCCTTGGTGGGGCAGTAGCCCCGGAGGCCAGGAAGGTCTGGGCAAGGCTGGCCAGGGGAAGGGGACTTGCTGGGTCCTGCCCCTGGCCTGTGGGGCCTCTGAGCACAACCGGCCCTCTCCCGCTGGAAGACCTCCCCGGCTGCCTCCAAAGGCCGCTTTGCAAGCACTCTCGCCGGCTGTTCCCGCCAGCTGCGCACAATGCTCCCAAGCCCGGGAGAAAAGCGCTTCGGGGTGGTGCTCTCTCCCGGCCCTTGCCCCTGAGCCTGGGGGCCAGGCAGGGGGTCCACAGTCCCTGGCCAAGGCAGAACCACATGCACAGGTCTGTTCCTGTCCCCTGCACCAGCAGAGAGCTCGGGGGAGCCAGAGTCTGTCAGGCAGCTGCTGGGCTGGCTGCCCGTGTGGGAAGGGGCAGAGCCGACCTAGAGGCACAGTGGGCCTCTTGCTCTCCCTGCTGCCCTGAGGCTGCTGGGCCAAAGAGGTCTTGGGCATCCAGCCCCTTGCTGGTCCCTTCCCTCTGACGAAGCCCTCTGAGCTCCAGCACCTTGCAGTGTGGAGAGAGCCCCTGCCAGGAACCTCCTCTCCAAGGAGGCCTCAAGCGAGGCCTAGGCCCAGGGGAAAGGCACCAGCGGGGATGAGCCTGGGAAGGCGCAGGGGAATGTCTGGACCCAGTCCCCGCAGCCTGCCCCTTGGTGGGGCAGTACCCCCGGAGACCAGGAAGGTCTGGGCAATGCTGGCCAGGGGAAGGGGCCCTGCTGGGTCCTGCCCCTGGCCTGTGGGGCCTCTGAGCACCACCGGCCCTCTCCCGCTGGAAGACCTCCCCGGCTGCCTCCAAAGGCCGCTTTGCAAGCACTCTCGCCGGCTGTTCCCGCCAGCTGCGCACAATGCTCCCAAGCCCAGGAGAAAAGCGCTTCGGGGTGGTGCTCTCTCCCGGCCCTGGCCCCTGAGCCTGGGGGGGAGGCAGGGGGTCCACAGTCCGTGGCCAAGGCAGAACCACATGCACAGGTCTGTTCCTGCCCCCTGCACCAGCAGAGAGCTCGGGGGAGCCAGAAACTGTCAGGCAGCTGCTGGGCTGGCCGCCTGTGTGGGAAGGGGCAGAGCCGACCTAGGGGCACACTGGGCCTCTTGCTCTCCCTGCTGCCCTGAGGCTGCTGGGCCAAAGAGGTCTTGGGCATCCAGCCCCTTGCTGGTCCCTTCCCTCTGACGAGTCCCTCTGAGCTCAGCACCTTGCAGTGTGGAGACAGCACCTGCCAGCAACCTCCTCTCCAAGGAGGCCTCAACCGAGGCCTAGGCCCAGGGGAAAGGCACCAGCGGGGATGAGCCTGGGGAGGCGCCCAGACATGTCTGGGCCCAGTCCCTGCAGCCTGCCCCTTGGTGGGGCAGTACCCCCGGAGGCCAGGAAGGTCTGGGCAAGGCTGGCCAGGGTCAGGGGCCCTGCTGGGTCTTGCCCCTGGCCTGTGGGGCCTCTGAGCACAACCGGCCCTCTCACGCTGGAAGTCCTCCCCGGCTGCCTCCAAGGCCGCTTTGCAAGCACTCTCGCCGGCTGTTCCCGCCAGCTGCGCACAATGCTCCCAAGCCCGGGAGAAAAGCGCTTCGGGGTGGTGCTCTCTCCCGGCCCTTGCCCCTGAGCCTGGGGGCCAGGCAGGGGGTCCACAGTCCCAGGCCAAGGCAGAACCACATGCACACGTCTGTTCCTGCCCCCTGCACCGGCAGAGAGCTCGGGGGAGCCAGAGACTGTCAGGCAGCTGCTGGGCTGGCCGCCTGTTTGGGAAGGGGCAGAGCCGACCTAGGGGCACACTGGGCCTCTTGCTCTCCCTGCTGCCCTGAGGCTGCTGGGCCAAAGAGGTCTTGGGCATCCAGCCCCTTGCTGGTCCCTTCCCTCTGACGAGTCCCTCTGAGCTCCAGCACCTTGCAGTGTGGAGACAGGCCCTGCCAGCAACCTCCTCTCCAAGGAGGCCTCAACCGAGGCCTAGGCCCAGGGGAAAGGCACCAGCGGGGATGAGCCTGGGGAGGCGCCCAGGCATGTCTGGGCCCAGTCCCCGCAGCCTGCCCCTTGGTGGGGCAGTACCCCCGGAGGCCAGGAACGTCTGGGCAAGGCTGGCCAGGGACAGGGGCCCTGCTGGGTCCTGCCCCTGGCCTGTGGGGCCTCTGAGCACAACCGGCCCTCTCCCGCTGGAAGACCTCCCCGGCTGCCTCCAAAGGCCGCTTTGCAAGCACTCTCGCCGGCTGTTCCCGCCAGCCGCGCAAAATGCTCCCAAGTCCGGGAGAAAAGCGCTTCGGGGTGGTGCTCTCTCCCGGCCCTTCCCCCTGAGCCTGAGGGCCAGGCAGGGGGTCCACACTCCCAGGCCAAGGCAGAACCACATGCACACGTCTGTTCCTGCCCCCTACACCGGCAGAGAGCTCGGGGGAGCCAGAGTCTGTCAGGCAGCTGCTGGGCTGGCTGCCCGTGTGGGAAGGGGCAGAGCCGACCTAGAGGCACAGTGGGCCTCTTGCTCTCCCTGCTGCCCTGAGGCTGCTGGGCCAAAGAGGTCTTGGGCATCCAGCCCCTTGCTGGTCCCTTCCCTCTGACGAGTCCCTCTGAGCTCCAGCACCTTGCAGTGTGGAGACAGGCCCTGCAAGCAACCTCCTCTCCAAGGAGGCCTCAACCGAGGCCTAGGCCCAGGGGAAAGGCACCAGCGGGGATGAGCCTGGGGAGGCGCCCAGGCATGTCTGGGCCCAGTCCCCGCAGCCTGCCCCTTGGTGGGGCAGTAGCCCCGGAGGCCAGGAAGGTCTGGGCAAGGCTGGCCAGGGTCAGGGGCCCTGCTGGGTCCTGCCCCTGGCCTGTGGGGCCTCTGAGCACAACCGGCCCTCTCACGCTGGAAGTCCTCCCCGGCTGCCTCCAAGGCTGCTTTGCAAGCACTCTCGCCGGCTGTTCCCGCCAGCTGCGCACAATGCTCCCAAGCCTGGGAGAAAAGCGCTTCGGGGTGGTGCTCTCTCCCGGCCCTTGCCCCTGAGCCTGGGGGCCAGGCAGGGGGTCCACAGTCCCAGGCCAAGGCAGAACCACATGCACACGTCTGTTCCTGCCCCCTGCACCGGCAGAGAGCTCGGGGGAGCCAGAGACTGTCAGGCAGCTGCTGGGCTGGCCGCCTGTGTGGGAAGGGGCAGAGCCGACCTAGGGGCACACTGGGCCTCTTGCTCTCCCTGCTGCCCTGAGGCTGCTGGGCCAAAGAGGTCTTGGGCATCCAGCCCATTGCTGGTCCCTTCCCTCTGACGAAGACCTCTGAGCTCCAGCACCTTGCAGTGTGGAGAGAGCCCCTGCCAGCAACCTCCTCTCCAAGGAGGCCTCAACCGAGGCCTAGGCCCAGGGGAAAGGCACCAGCGGGGATGAGCCTGGGGAGGCGCCCGGGCATGTCTGGACCCAGTCCCCGCAGCCTGCCCCTTGGTGGGGCAGTAGCCCCGGAGGCCAGGAAGGTCTGGGCAAGGCTGGCCAGGGGAAGGGGACTTGCTGGGTCCTGCCCCTGGCCTGTGGGGCCTCTGAGCACAACCGGCCCTCTCCCGCTGGAAGACCTCCCCGGCTGCCTCCAAAGGCCGCTTTGCAAGCACTCTCGCCGGCTGTTCCCTCCAGCTGCGCACAATGCTCCCAAGCCCGGGAGAAAAGCGCTTCGGGGTGGTGCTCTCTCCCGGCCCTTGCCCCTGAGCCTGGGGGGCAGGCAGGGGGTCCACAGTCCCTGGCAAAGGCAGAACCACATGCACAGGTCTGTTCCTGTCCCCTGCACCAGCAGAGAGCTCGGGGGAGCCAGAGACTCTCAGGCAGCTGCTGGGCTGGCCGCTTGTTTGGGAAGAGGCAGAGCCGACCTAGGGGCACACTGGGCCTCTTGCTCTCCCTGCTGCCCTGAGGCTTCTGGGCCAAAGAGGTCTTGGGCATCCAGCCCCTTGCTGGTCCCTTCCCTCTGACGAGTCCCTCTGAGCTCCAGCACCTTGCAGTGTGGAGACAGGCCCTGCCAGCAACCTCCTCTCCAAGGAGGCCTCAACCGAGGCCTAGGCCCAGGGGAAAGGCACCAGCGGGGATGAGCCTGGGGAGGCGCCCAGGCATGTCTGGGCCCAGTCCCCGCAGCCTGCCCCTTGGTGGGGCAGTACCCCCGGAGGCCAGGAACGTCTGGGCAAGGCTGGCCAGGGACAGGGGCCCTGCTGGGTCCTGCCCCTGGCCTGTGGGGCCTCTGAGCACAACCGGCCCTCTCCCGCTGGAAGACCTCCCCGGCTGCCTCCAAAGGCCGCTTTGCAAGCACTCTCGCCGGCTGTTCCCGCCAGCCGCGCAAAATGCTCCCAAGTCCGGGAGAAAAGCGCTTCGGGGTGGTGCTCTCTCCCGGCCCTTCCCCCTGAGCCTGAGGGCCAGGCAGGGGGTCCACACTCCCAGGCCAAGGCAGAACCACATGCACACGTCTGTTCCTGCCCCCTACACCGGCAGAGAGCTCGGGGGAGCCAGAGTCTGTCAGGCAGCTGCTGGGCTGGCTGCCCGTGTGGGAAGGGGCAGAGCCGACCTAGAGGCACAGTGGGCCTCTTGCTCTCCCTGCTGCCCTGAGGCTGCTGGGCCAAAGAGGTCTTGGGCATCCAGCCCCTTGCTGGTCCCTTCCCTCTGACGAAGCCCTCTGAGCTCCAGCACCTTGCAGTGTGGAGAGAGCCCCTGCCAGCAACCTCCTCTCCAAGGAGGCCTCAAGCGAGGCCTAGGCCCAGGGGAAAGGCACCAGCGGGGATGAGCCTGGGAAGGCACAGGGGAATGTCTGGACCCAGTCCCCGCAGCCTGCCCCTTGGTGGGGCAGTACCCCCGGAGACCAGGAAGGTCTGGGCAAGGCTGGCCAGGGGAAGGGGCCCTGCTGGGTCCTGCCCCTGGCCTGTGGGGCCTCTGAGCACCACCGGCCCTCTCCCGCTGGAAGACCTCCCCGGCTGCCTCCAAAGGCCGCTTTGCAAGCACTCTCGCCGGCTGTTCCCGCCAGCTGCGCACAATGCTCCCAAGCCCAGGAGAAAAGCGCTTCGGGGTGGTGCTCTCTCCCGGCCCTGGCCCCTGAGCCTGGGGGGGAGGCAGGGGGTCCACCGTCCGTGGCCAAGGCAGAACCACATGCACAGGTCTGTTCCTGCCCCCTGCACCAGCAGAGAGCTCGGGGGAGCCAGAAACTGTCAGGCAGCTGCTGGGCTGGCCGCCTGTGTGGGAAGGGGCAGAGCCGACCTAGGGGCACACTGGGCCTCTTGCTCTCCCTGCTGCCCTGAGGCTGCTGGGCCAAAGAGGTCTTGGGCATCCAGCCCCTTGCTGGTCCCTTCCCTCTGACGAGTCCCTCGGAGCTCAGCACCTTGCAGTGTGGAGACAGCACCTGCCAGCAACCTCCTCTCCAAGGAGGCCTCAACCGAGGCCTAGGCCCAGGGGAAAGGCACCAGCGGGGATGAGCCTGGGGAGGCGCCCAGACATGTCTTGGCCCAGTCCCCGCAGCCTGCCCCTTGGTGGGGCAGTACCCCCGGAGGCCAGGAAGGTCTGGGCAAGGCTGGCCAGGGTCAGGGGCCCTGCTGGGTCTTGCCCCTGGCCTGTGGGGCCTCTGAGCACAACCGGCCCTCTCACGCTGGAAGTCCTCCCCGGCTGCCTCCAAGGCCGCTTTGCAAGCACTCTCGCCGGCTGTTCCCGCCAGCTGCGCACAATGCTCCCAAGCCCGGGAGAAAAGCGCTTCGGGGTGGTGTTCTCTCCCGGCCCTTGCCCCTGAGCCTGGGGGCCAGGCAGGGGGTCCACAGTCCCAGGCCAAGGCAGAACCACATGCACACGTCTGTTCCTGCCCCCTGCACCGGCAGAGAGCTCGGGGGAGCCAGAGACTGTCAGGCAGCTGCTGGGCTGGCCGCCTGTTTGGGAAGGGGCAGAGCCGACCTAGGGGCACACTGGGCCTCTTGCTCTCCCTGCTGCACTGAGGCTGCTGGGCCAAAGAGGTCTTGGGCATCCAGCCCCTTGCTGGTCCCTTCCCTCTGACGAGTCCCTCTGAGCTCCAGCACCTTGCAGTGTGGAGACAGGCCCTGCCAGCAACCTCCTCTCCAAGGAGGCCTCAACCGAGGCCTAGGCCCAGGGGAAAGGCACCAGCGGGGATGAGCCTGGGGAGGCGCCCAGACATGTCTGGGCCCAGTCCCCGCAGCCTGCCCCTTGGTGGGGCAGTACCCCCGGAGGCCAGGAACGTCTGGGCAAGGCTGGCCAGGGACAGGGGCCCTGCTGGGTCCTGCCCCTGGCCTGTGGGGCCTCTGAGCACAACCGGCCCTCTCCCGCTGGAAGACCTCCCCGGCTGCCTCCAAAGGCCGCTTTGCAAGCACTCTCGCCGGCTGTTCCCGCCAGCCGCGCAAAATGCTCCCAAGTCCGGGAGAAAAGCGCTTCGGGGTGGTGCTCTCTCCCGGCCCTTCCCCCTGAGCCTGAGGGCCAGGCAGGGGGTCCACACTCCCAGGCCAAGGCAGAACCACATGCACACGTCTGTTCCTGCCCCCTGCACCGGCAGAGAGCTCGGGGGAGCCAGAGTCTGTCAGGCAGCTGCTGGGCTGGCTGCCCGTGTGGGAAGGGGCAGAGCCGACCTAGAGGCACAGTGGGCCTCTTGCTCTCCCTGCTGCCCTGAGGCTGCTGGGCCAAAGAGGTCTTGGGCATCCAGCCCCTTGCTGGTCCCTTCCCTCTGACGAAGCCCTCTGAGCTCCAGCACCTTGCAGTGTGGAGAGAGCCCCTGCCAGCAACCTCCTCTCCAAGGAGGCCTCAAGCGAGGCCTAGGCCCAGGGGAAAGGCACCAGCGGGGATGAGCCTGGGAAGGCACAGGGGAATGTCTGGACCCAGTCCCCGCAGCCTGCCCCTTGGTGGGGCAGTACCCCCGGAGACCAGGAAGGTCTGGGCAAGGCTGGCCAGGGGAAGGGGCCCTGCTGGGTCCTGCCCCTGGCCTGTGGGGCCTCTGAGCACCACCGGCCCTCTCCCGCTGGAAGACCTCCCCGGCTGCCTCCAAAGGCCGCTTTGCAAGCACTCTCGCCGGCTGTTCCCGCCAGCTGCGCACAATGCTCCCAAGCCCAGGAGAAAAGCGCTTCGGGGTGGTGCTCTCTCCCGGCCCTGGCCCCTGAGCCTGGGGGGGAGGCAGGGGGTCCACCGTCCGTGGCCAAGGCAGAACCACATGCACAGGTCTGTTCCTGCCCCCTGCACCAGCAGAGAGCTCGGGGGAGCCAGAAACTGTCAGGCAGCTGCTGGGCTGGCCGCCTGTGTGGGAAGGGGCAGAGCCGACCTAGGGGCACACTGGGCCTCTTGCTCTCCCTGCTGCCCTGAGGCTGCTGGGCCAAAGAGGTCTTGGGCATCCAGCCCCTTGCTGGTCCCTTCCCTCTGACGAGTCCCTCTGAGCTCAGCACCTTGCAGTGTGGAGACAGCACCTGCCAGCAACCTCCTCTCCAAGGAGGCCTCAACCGAGGCCTAGGCCCAGGGGAAAGGCACCAGCGGGGATGAGCCTGGGAAGGCGCAGGGGAATGTCTGGACCCAGTCCCCGCAGCCTGCCCCTTGGTGGGGCAGTACCCCCGGAGGCCAGGAAGGTCTGGGCAAGGCTGGCCAGGGTTAGGGGCCCTGCTGGGTCTTGCCCCTGGCCTGTGGGGCCTCTGAGCACAACCGGCCCTCTCACGCTGGAAGTCCTCCCCGGCTGCCTCCAAGGCCGCTTTGCAAGCACTCTCGCCGGCTGTTCCCGCCAGCTGCGCACAATGCTCCCAAGCCCGGGAGAAAAGCGCTTCGGGGTGGTGTTCTCTCCCGGCCCTTGCCCCTGAGCCTGGGGGCCAGGCAGGGGGTCCACAGTCCCAGGCCAAGGCAGAACCACATGCACACGTCTGTTCCTGCCCCCTGCACCGGCAGAGAGCTCGGGGGAGCCAGAGACTGTCAGGCAGCTGCTGGGCTGGCCGCCTGTTTGGGAAGGGGCAGAGCCGACCTAGGGGCACACTGGGCCTCTTGCTCTCCCTGCTGCACTGAGGCTGCTGGGCCAAAGAGGTCTTGGGCATCCAGCCCCTTGCTGGTCCCTTCCCTCTGACGAGTCCCTCTGAGCTCCAGCACCTTGCAGTGTGGAGACAGGCCCTGCCAGCAACCTCCTCTCCAAGGAGGCCTCAACCGAGGCCTAGGCCCAGGGGAAAGGCACCAGCGGGGATGAGCCTGGGGAGGCGCCCAGACATGTCTGGGCCCAGTCCCCGCAGCCTGCCCCTTGGTGGGGCAGTACCCCCGGAGGCCAGGAACGTCTGGGCAAGGCTGGCCAGGGACAGGGGCCCTGCTGGGTCCTGCCCCTGGCCTGTGGGGCCTCTGAGCACAACCGGCCCTCTCCCGCTGGAAGACCTCCCCGGCTGCCTCCAAAGGCCGCTTTGCAAGCACTCTCGCCGGCTGTTCCCGCCAGCCGCGCAAAATGCTCCCAAGTCCGGGAGAAAAGCGCTTCGGGGTGGTGCTCTCTCCCGGCCCTTCCCCCTGAGCCTGAGGGCCAGGCAGGGGGTCCACACTCCCAGGCCAAGGCAGAACCACATGCACACGTCTGTTCCTGCCCCCTACACCGGCAGAGAGCTCGGGGAAGCCAGAGTCTGTCAGGCAGCTGCTGGGCTGGCTGCCCGTGTGGGAAGGGGCAGAGCCGACCTAGAGGCACAGTGGGCCTCTTGCTCTCCCTGCTGCCCTGAGGCTGCTGGGCCAAAGAGGTCTTGGGCATCCAGCCCCTTGCTGGTCCCTTCCCTCTGACGAAGCCCTCTGAGCTCCAGCACCTTGCAGTGTGGAGAGAGCCCCTGCCAGCAACCTCCTCTCCAAGGAGGCCTCAACCGAGGCCTAGGCCCAGGGGAAAGGCACCAGCGGGGATGAGCCTGGGAAGGCGCAGGGGAATGTCTGGACCCAGTCCCCGCAGCCTGCCCCTTGGTGGGGCAGTACCCCCGGAGGCCAGGAAGGTCTGGGCAAGGCTGGCCAGGGGAAGGGGACCTGCTGGGTGCTTTCCCTGGCCTGTGGGGCCTCTGAGCACAACCGGCCCTCTCCCGCTGGAAGACCTCCCCGGCTGCCTCCAAAGGCCACTTTGCAAGCACTCTCGCCGGCTGTTCCCGCCAGCCGCGCAAAATGCTCCCAAGTCCGGGAGAAAAGCGCTTCGGGGTGGTGCTCTCTCCCGGCCCTTCCCCCTGAGCCTGAGGGCCAGGCAGGGGGTCCACACTCCCAGGCCAAGGCAGAACCACATGCACACGTCTGTTCCTGCCCCCTACACCGGCAGAGAGCTCGGGGGAGCCAGAGTCTGTCAGGCAGCTGCAGGGCTGGCTGCCCGTGTGGGAAGGGGCAGAGCCGACCTAGAGGCACAGTGGGCCTCTTGCTCTCCCTGCTGCCCTGAGGCTGCTGGGCCAAAGAGGTCTTGGGCATCCAGCCCCTTGCTGGTCCCTTCCCTCTGACGAAGCCCTCTGAGCTCCAGCACCTTGCAGTGTGGAGAGAGCCCCTGCCAGCAACCTCCTCTCCAAGGAGGCCTCAACCGAGGCCTAGGCCCAGGGGAAAGGCACCAGCGGGGATGAGCCTGGGGAGGCGCCCGGGCATGTCTGGACCCAGTCCCCGCAGCCTGCCCCTTGGTGGGGCAGTAGCCCCGGAGGCCAGGAAGGTCTGGGCAAGGCTGGCCAGGGGAAGGGGACTTGCTGGGTCCTGCCCCTGGCCTGTGGGGCCTCTGAGCACAACCGGCCCTCTCCCGCTGGAAGACCTCCCCGGCTGCCTCCAAAGGCCGCTTTGCAAGCACTCTCGCCGGCTGTTCCCGCCAGCTGCGCACAATGCTCCCAAGCCCGGGAGAAAAGCGCTTCGGGGTGGTGCTCTCTCCCGGCCCTTGCCCCTGAGCCTGGGGGCCAGGCAGGGGGTCCACAGTCCCTGGCCAAGGCAGAACCACATGCACAGGTCTGTTCCTGTCCCCTGCCCCAGCAGAGAGCTCGGGGGAGCCAGAGACTCTCAGGCAGCTGCTGGGCTGGCCGCCTGTTTGGGAAGGGGCAGAGCCGACCTAGGGGCACACTGGGCCTCTTGCTCTCCCTGCTGCCCTGAGGCTGCTGGGCCAAAGAGGTCTTGGGCATCCAGCCCCTTGCTGGTCCCTTCCCTCTGACGAGTCCCTCTGAGCTCCAGCACCTTGCAGTGTGGAGACAGGCCCTGCCAGCAACCTCCTCTCCAAGGAGGCCTCAACCGAGGCCTAGGCCCAGGGGAAAGGCACCAGCGGGGATGAGCCTGGGGAGGCGCCCAGGCATGTCTGGGCCCAGTCCCCGCAGCCTGCCCCTTGGTGGGGCAGTACCCCCGGAGGCCAGGAACGTCTGGGCAAGGCTGGCCAGGGACAGGGGCCCTGCTGGGTCCTGCCCCTGGCCTGTGGGGCCTCTGAGCACAACCGGCCCTCTCCCGCTGGAAGACCTCCCCGGCTGCCTCCAAAGGCCGCTTTGCAAGCACTCTCGCCGGCTGTTCCCGCCAGCCGCGCAAAATGCTCCCAAGTCCGGGAGAAAAGCGCTTCGGGGTGGTGCTCTCTCCCGGCCCTTCCTCCTGAGCCTGAGGGCCAGGCAGGGGGTCCACACTCCCAGGCCAAGGCAGAACCACATGCACACGTCTGTTCCTGCCCCCTACACCGGCAGAGAGCTCGGGGGAGCCAGAGTCTGTCAGGCAGCTGCTGGGCTGGCTGCCCGTGTGGGAAGGGGCAGAGCCGACCTAGAGGCACAGTGGGCCTCTTGCTCTCCCTGCTGCCCTGAGGCTGCTGGGCCAAAGAGGTCTTGGGCATCCAGCCCCTTGCTGGTCCCTTCCCTCTGACGAAGACCTCTGAGCTCCAGCACCTTGCAGTGTGGAGAGAGCCCCTGCCAGCAACCTCCTCTCCAAGGAGGCCTCAAGCGAGGCCTAGGCCCAGGGGAAAGGCACCAGCGGGGATGAGCCTGGGGAGGCGCCCGGGCATGTCTGGACCCAGTCCCCGCAGCCTGCCCCTTGGTGGGGCAGTAGCCCCGGAGGCCAGGAAGGTCTGGGCAAGGCTGGCCAGGGGAAGGGGACTTGCTGGGTCCTGCCCCTGGCCTGTGGGGCCTCTGAGCACAACCGGCCCTCTCCCGCTGGAAGACCTCCCCGCTGCCTCCAAAGGCCGCTTTGCAAGCACTCTCGCCGGCTGTTCCCGCCAGCTGCGCACAATGCTCCCAAGCCCGGGAGAAAAGCGCTTCGGGGTGGTGCTCTCTCCCGGCCCTTGCCCCTGAGCCTGGGGGCCAGGCAGGGGGTCCACAGTCCCAGGCCAAGGCAGAACCACATGCACACGTCTGTTCCTGCCCCCTGCACCGGCAGAGAGCTCGGGGGAGCCAGAGACTGTCAGGCAGCTGCTGGGCTGGCCGCCTGTGTGGGAAGGGGCAGAGCCGACCTAGGGGCACACTGGGCCTCTTGCTCTCCCTGCTGCCCTGAGGCTGCTGGGCCAAAGAGGTCTTGGGCATCCAGCCCATTGCTGGTCCCTTCCCTCTGACGAAGACCTCTGAGCTCCAGCACCTTGCAGTGTGGAGAGAGCCCCTGCCAGCAACCTCCTCTCCAAGGAGGCCTCAACCGAGGCCTAGGCCCAGGGGAAAGGCACCAGCGGGGATGAGCCTGGGAAGGCGCAGGGGAATGTCTGGACCCAGTCCCCGCAGCCTGCCCCTTGGTGGGGCAGTACCCCCGGAGGCCAGGAAGGTCTGGGCAAGGCTGGCCAGGGGAAGGGGACCTGCTGGGTGCTTTCCTTGGCCTGTGGGGCCTCTGAGCACAACCGGCCCTCTCCCGCTGGAAGACCTCCCCGGCTGCCTCCAAAGGCCGCTTTGCAAGCACTCTCGCCGGCTGTTCCCGCCAGCCGCGCAAAATGCTCCCAAGTCCGGGAGAAAAGCGCTTCGGGGTGGTGCTCTCTCCCGGCCCTTCCCCCTGAGCCTGAGGGCCAGGCAGGGGGTCCACACTCCCAGGCCAAGGCAGAACCACATGCACACGTCTGTTCCTGCCCCCTACACCGGCAGAGAGCTCGGGGGAGCCAGAGTCTGTCAGGCAGCTGCTGGGCTGGCTGCCCGTGTGGGAAGGGGCAGAGCCGACCTAGAGGCACAGTGGGCCTCTTGCTCTCCCTGCTGCCCTGAGGCTGCTGGGCCAAAGAGGTCTTGGGCATCCAGCCCCTTGCTGGTCCCTTCCCTCTGACGAAGCCCTCTGAGCTCCAGCACCTTGCAGTGTGGAGAGAGCCCCTGCCAGCAACCTCCTCTCCAAGGAGGCCTCAACCGAGGCCTAGGCCCAGGGGAAAGGCACCAGCGGGGATGAGCCTGGGGAGGCGCCCGGGCATGTCTGGACCCAGTCCCCGCAGCCTGCCCCTTGGTGGGGCAGTAGCCCCGGAGGCCAGGAAGGTCTGGGCAAGGCTGGCCAGGGGAAGGGGACTTGCTGGGTCCTGCCCCTGGCCTGTGGGGCCTCTGAGCACAACCGGCCCTCTCCCGCTGGAAGACCTCCCCGGCTGCCTCCAAAGGCCGCTTTGCAAGCACTCTCGCCGGCTGTTCCCGCCAGCTGCGCACAATGCTCCCAAGCCCGGGAGAAAAGCGCTTCGGGGTGGTGCTCTCTCCCGGCCCTTGCCCCTGAGCCTGGGGGCCAGGCAGGGGGTCCACAGTCCCTGGCCAAGGCAGAACCACATGCACAGGTCTGTTCCTGTCCCCTGCCCCAGCAGAGAGCTCAGGGGAGCCAGAGACTCTCAGGCAGCTGCTGGGCTGGCCGCCTGTTTGGGAAGGGGCAGAGCCGACCTAGGGGCACACTGGGCCTCTTGCTCTCCCTGCTGCCCTGAGGCTGCTGGGCCAAAGAGGTCTTGGGCATCCAGCCCCTTGCTGGTCCCTTCCCTCTGACGAGTCCCTCTGAGCTCCAGCACCTTGCAGTGTGGAGACAGGCCCTGCCAGCAACCTCCTCTCCAAGGAGGCCTCAACCGAGGCCTAGGCCCAGGAGAAAGGCACCAGCGGGGATGAGCCTGGGGAGGCGCCCAGGCATGTCTGGGCCCAGTCCCCGCAGCCTGCCCCTTGGTGGGGCAGTACCCCCGGAGGCCAGGAAGGTCTGGGCAAGGCTGGCCAGGGTCAGGGGCCCTGCTGGGTCCTGCCCCTGGCCTGTGGGGCCTCTGAGCACAACCGGCCCTCTCACGCTGGAAGTCCTCCCCGGCTGCCTCCAAGGCCGCTTTGCAAGCACTCTCGCCGGCTGTTCCCGCCAGCTGCGCACAATGCTCCCAAGCCCGGGAGAAAAGCGCTTCGGGGTGGTGCTCTCTCCCGGCCCTTGCCCCTGAGCCTGGGGGCCAGGCAGGGGGTCCACAGTCCCAGGCCAAGGCAGAACCACATGCACACGTCTGTTCCTGCCCCCTGCACCGACAGAGAGCTCGGGGGAGCCAGAGACTGTCAGGCAGCTGCTGGGCTGGCCGCCTGTGTGGGAAGGGGCAGAGCCGACCTAGGGGCACACTGGGCCTCTTGCTCTCCCTGCTGCCCTGAGGCTGCTGGGCCAAAGAGGTCTTGGGCATCCAGCCCCTTGCTGGTCCCTTCCCTCTGACGAAGCCCTCTGAGCTCCAGCACCTTGCAGTGTGGAGAGAGCCCCTGCCAGCAACCTCCTCTCCAAGGAAGCCTCAAGCGAGGCCTAGGCCCAGGGGAAAGGCACCAGCGGGGATGAGCCTGGGGAGGCGCCCGGGCATGTCTGGACCCAGTCCCCGCAGCCTGCCCCTTGGTGGGGCAGTAGCCCCGGAGGCCAGGAAGGTCTGGGCAAGGCTGGCCAGGGGAAGGGGACTTGCTGGGTCCTGCCCCTGGCCTGTGGGGCCTCTGAGCACAACCGGCCCTCTCCCGCTGGAAGACCTCCCCGGCTGCCTCCAAAGGCCGCTTTGCAAGCACTCTCGCCGGCTGTTCCCGCCAGCTGCGCACAATGCTCCCAAGCCCGGGAGAAAAGCGCTTCGGGGTGGTGCTCTCTCCCGGCCCTTGCCCCTGAGCCTGGGGGCCAGGCAGGGGGTCCACAGTCCCTGGCCAAGGCAGAACCACATGCACAGGTCTGTTCCTGTCCCCTGCACCAGCAGAGAGCTCGGGGGAGCCAGAGACTCTCAGGCAGCTGCTGGGCTGGCCGCCTGTTTGGGAAGGGGCAGAGCCGACCTAGGGGCACACTGGGCCTCTTGCTCTCCCTGCTGCCCTGAGGCTGCTGGGCCAAAGAGGTCTTGGGCATCCAGCCCCTTGCTGGTCCCTTCCCTCTGACGAGTCCCTCTGAGCTCCAGCACCTTGCAGTGTGGAGACAGGCCCTGCCAGCAACCTCCTCTCCAAGGAGGCCTCAACCGAGGCCTAGGCCCAGGGGAAAGGCACCAGCGGGGATGAGCCTGGGGAGGCGCCCAGGCATGTCTGGGCCCAGTCCCCGCAGCCTGCCCCTTGGTGGGGCAGTAGCCCCGGAGGCCAGGAAGGTCTGGGCAAGGCTGGCTAGGGGAAGGGGACTTGCTGGTTCCTGCCCCTGGCCTGTGGGGCCTCTGAGCACAACCGGCCCTCTCCCGCTGGAAGACCTCCCCGGCTGCCTCCAAAGGCCGCTTTGCAAGCACTCTCGCCGGCTGTTCCCGCCAGCTGCGCACAATGCTCCCAAGCCCGGGAGAAAAGCGCTTCGGGGTGCTGCTCTCTCCCGGCCCTTGACCCTGAGCCTGGGGGCCAGGCAGGGGGTCCACAGTCCCTGGCCAAGGCAGAACCACATGCACAGGTCTGTTCCTGTCCCCTGCACCAGCAGAGAGCTCGGGGGAGCCAGACACTCTCAGGCAGCTGCTGGGCTGGCCGCCTGTTTGGGAAGGGGCAGAGCCGACCTAGGGGCACAATGGGCCTCTTGCTCTCCCTGCTGCCCTGAGGCTGCTGGGCCAAAGAGGTCTTGGGCATCCAGCCCCTTGCTGGTCCCTTCCCTCTGACGAAGACCTCTGAGCTCCAGCACCTTGCAGTGTGGAGAGAGCCCCTGCCAGCAACCTCCTCTCCAAGGAGGCCTCAACCGAGGCCTAGGCCCAGGGGAAAGGCACCAACGGGGATGAGCCTGGGGAGGCGCCCGGGCATGTCTGGACCCAGTCCCCGCAGCCTGCCCCTTGGTGGGGCAGTACCCCCGGAGGCCAGGAACGTCTGGGCAAGGCTGGCCAGGGACAGGGGCCCTGCTGGGTCCTGCCCCTGGCCTGTGGGGCCTCTGAGCACAACCGGCCCTCTCCCGCTGGAAGACCTCCCCGGCTGCCTCCAAAGGCCGCTTTGCAAGCACTCTCGCCGGCTGTTCCCGCCAGCCGCGCAAAATGCTCCCAAGTCCGGGAGAAAAGCGCTTCGGGGTGGTGCTCTCTCCCGGCCCTTCCCCCTGAGCCTGAGGGCCAGGCAGGGGGTCCACACTCCCAGGCCAAGGCAGAACCACATGCACACGTCTGTTCCTGCCCCCTACACCGGCAGAGAGCTCGGGGGAGCCAGAGTCTGTCAGGCAGCTGCTGGGCTGGCTGCCCGTGTGGGAAGGGGCAGAGCCGACCTAGAGGCACAGTGGGCCTCTTGCTCTCCCTGCTGCCCTGAGGCTGCTGGGCCAAAGAGGTCTTGGGCATCCAGCCCCTTGCTGGTCCCTTCCCTCTGACGAAGCCCTCTGAGCTCCAGCACCTTGCAGTGTGGAGAGAGCCCCTGCCAGCAACCTCCTCTCCAAGGAGGCCTCAACCGAGGCCTAGGCCCAGGGGAAAGGCACCAGCGGGGATGAGCCTGGGAAGGCGCAGGGGAATGTCTGGACCCAGTCCCCGCAGCCTGCCCCTTGGTGGGGCAGTACCCCCGGAGGCCAGGAAGGTCTGGGCAAGGCTGGCCAGGGGAAGGGGACCTGCTGGGTGCTTTCCCTGGCCTGTGGGGCCTCTGAGCACAACCGGCCCTCTCCCGCTGGAAGACCTCCCCGGCTGCCTCCAAAGGCCGCTTTGCAAGCACTCTCGCCGGCTGTTCCCGCCAGCCGCGCAAAATGCTCCCAAGTCCGGGAGAAAAGCGCTTCGGGGTGGTGCTCTCTCCCGGCCCTTCCCCCTGAGCCTGAGGGCCAGGCAGGGGGTCCACACTCCCAGGCCAAGGCAGAACCACATGCACACGTCTGTTCCTGCCCCCTACACCGGCAGAGAGCTCGGGGGAGCCAGAGTCTGTCAGGCAGCTGCTGGGCTGGCTGCCCGTGTGGGAAGGGGCAGAGCCGACCTAGAGGCACAGTGGGCCTCTTGCTCTCCCTGCTGCCCTGAGGCTGCTGGGCCAAAGAGGTCTTGGGCATCCAGCCCCTTGCTGGTCCCTTCCCTCTGACGAAGCCCTCTGAGCTCCAGCACCTTGCAGTGTGGAGAGAGCCCCTGCCAGCAACCTCCTCTCCAAGGAGGCCTCAACCGAGGCCTAGGCCCAGGGGAAAGGCACCAGCGGGGATGAGCCTGGGGAGGCGCCCGGGCATGTCTGGACCCAGTCCCCGCAGCCTGCCCCTTGGTGGGGCAGTAGCCCCGGAGGCCAGGAAGGTCTGGGCAAGGCTGGCCAGGGGAAGGGGACTTGCTGGGTCCTGCCCCTGGCCTGTGGGGCCTCTGAGCACAACCGGCCCTCTCCCGCTGGAAGACCTCCCCGGCTGCCTCCAAAGGCCGCTTTGCAAGCACTCTCGCCGGCTGTTCCCGCCAGCTGCGCACAATGCTCCCAAGCCCGGGAGAAAAGCGCTTCGGGGTGGTGCTCTCTCCCGGCCCTTGCCCCTGAGCCTGGGGGCAAGGCAGGGGGTCCACAGTCCCTGGCCAAGGCAGAACCACATGCACAGGTCTGTTCCTGTCCCCTGCCCCAGCAGAGAGCTCGGGGGAGCCAGAGACTCTCAGGCAGCTGCTGGGCTGGCCGCCTGTTTGGGAAGGGGCAGAGCCGACCTAGGGGCACACTGGGCCTCTTGCTCTCCCTGCTGCCCTGAGGCTGCTGGGCCAAAGAGGTCTTGGGCATCCAGCCCCTTGCTGGTCCCTTCCCTCTGACGTGTCCCTCTGAGCTCCAGCACCTTGCAGTGTGGAGACAGGCCCTGCCAGCAACCTCCTCTCCAAGGAGGCCTCAACCGAGGCCTAGGCCCAGGGGAAAGGCACCAGCAGGGATGAGCCTGGGGAGGCGCCCAGGCATGTCTGGGCCCAGTCCCCGCAGCCTGCCCCTTGGTGGGGCAGTACCCCCGGAGGCCAGGAACGTCTGGGCAAGGCTGGCCAGGGACAGGGGCCCTGCTGGGTCCTGCCCCTGGCCTGTGGGGCCTCTGAGCACAACCGGCCCTCTCCCGCTGGAAGACCTCCCCGGCTGCCTCCAAAGGCCGCTTTGCAAGCACTCTCGCCGGCTGTTCCCGCCAGCCGCGCAAAATGCTCCCAAGTCCGGGAGAAAAGCGCTTCGGGGTGGTGCTCTCTCCCGGCCCTTCCTCCTGAGCCTGAGGGCCAGGCAGGGGGTCCACACTCCCAGGCCAAGGCAGAACCACATGCACACGTCTGTTCCTGCCCCCTACACCGGCAGAGAGCTCGGGGGAGCCAGAGTCTGTCAGGCAGCTGCTGGGCTGGCTGCCCGTGTGGGAAGGGGCAGAGCCGACCTAGAGGCACAGTGGGCCTCTTGCTCTCCCTGCTGCCCTGAGGCTGCTGGGCCAAAGAGGTCTTGGGCATCCAGCCCCTTGCTGGTCCCTTCCCTCTGACGAAGACCTCTGAGCTCCAGCACCTTGCAGTGTGGAGAGAGCCCCTGCCAGCAACCTCCTCTCCAAGGAGGCCTCAACCGAGGCCTAGGCCCAGGGGAAAGGCACCAGCGGGGATGAGCCTGGGGAGGCGCCCGGGCATGTCTGGACCCAGTCCCCGCAGCCTGCCCCTTGGTGGGGCAGTAGCCCCGGAGGCCAGGAAGGTCTGGGCAAGGCTGGCCAGGGGAAGGGGACTTGCTGGGTCCTGCCCCTGGCCTGTGGGGCCTCTGAGCACAACCGGCCCTCTCCCGCTGGAAGACCTCCCCGCTGCCTCCAAAGGCCGCTTTGCAAGCACTCTCGCCGGCTGTTCCCGCCAGCTGCGCACAATGCTCCCAAGCCCGGGAGAAAAGCGCTTCGGGGTGGTGCTCTCTCCCGGCCCTTGCCCCTGAGCCTGGGGGCCAGGCAGGGGGTCCACAGTCCCTGGCCAAGGCAGAACCACATGCACAGGTCTGTTCCTGTCCCCTGCCCCAGCAGAGAGCTCGGGGGAGCCAGAGACTCTCAGGCAGCTGCTGGGCTGGCCGCCTGTTTGGGAAGGGGCAGAGCCGACCTAGGGGCACACTGGGCCTCTTGCTCTCCCTGCTGCCCTGAGGCTGCTGGGCCAAAGAGGTCTTGGGCATCCAGCCCCTTGCTGGTCCCTTCCCTCTGACGTGTCCCTCTGAGCTCCAGCACCTTGCAGTGTGGAGACAGGCCCTGCCAGCAACCTCCTCTCCAAGGAGGCCTCAACCGAGGCCTAGGCCCAGGGGAAAGGCACCAGCGGGGATGAGCCTGGGGAGGCGCCCAGGCATGTCTGGGCCCAGTCCCCGCAGCCTGCCCCTTGGTGGGGCAGTACCCCCGGAGGCCAGGAACGTCTGGGCAAGGCTGGCCAGGGTCAGGGGCCCTGCTGGGTCCTGCCCCTGGCCTGTGGGGCCTCTGAGCACAACCGGCCCTCTCACGCTGGAAGTCCTCCCCGGCTGCCTCCAAGGCCGCTTTGCAAGCACTCTCGCCGGCTGTTCCCGCCAGCTGCGCACAATGCTCCCAAGCCCGGGAGAAAAGCGCTTCGGGGTGGTGCTCTCTCCCGGCCCTTGCCCCTGAGGCTGGGGGCCAGGCAGGGGGTCCACAGTCCCAGGCCAAGGCAGAACCACATGCACACGTCTGTTCCTGCCCCCTGCACCGGCAGAGAGCTCGGGGGAGCCAGAGACTGTCAGGCAGCTGCTGGGCTGGCCGCCTGTGTGGGAAGGGGCAGAGCCGACCTAGGGGCACACTGGGCCTCTTGCTCTCCCTGCTGCCCTGAGGCTGCTGGGCCAAAGAGGTCTTGGGCATCCAGCCCATTGCTGGTCCCTTCCCTCTGACGAAGACCTCTGAGCTCCAGCACCTTGCAGTGTGGAGAGAGCCCCTGCCAGCAACCTCCTCTCCAAGGAGGCCTCAACCGAGGCCTAGGCCCAGGGGAAAGGCACCAGCGGGGATGAGCCTGGGAAGGCGCAGGGGAATGTCTGGACCCAGTCCCCGCAGCCTGCCCCTTGGTGGGGCAGTACCCCCGGAGGCCAGGAAGGTCTGGGCAAGGCTGGCCAGGGGAAGGGGACCTGCTGGGTGCTTTCCTTGGCCTGTGGGGCCTCTGAGCACAACCGGCCCTCTCCCGCTGGAAGACCTCCCCGGCTGCCTCCAAAGGCCGCTTTGCAAGCACTCTCGCCGGCTGTTCCCGCCAGCCGCGCAAAATGCTCCCAAGTCCGGGAGAAAAGCGCTTCGGGGTGGTGCTCTCTCCCGGCCCTTCCCCCTGAGCCTGAGGGCCAGGCAGGGGGTCCACACTCCCAGGCCAAGGCAGAACCACATGCACACGTCTGTTCCTGCCCCCTACACCGGCAGAGATCTCGGGGGAGCAGAGTCTGTCAGGCAGCTGCTGGGCTGGCTGCCCGTGTGGGAAGGGGCAGAGCCGACCTAGAGGCACAGTGGGCCTCTTGCTCTCCCTGCTGCCCTGAGGCTGCTGGGCCAAAGAGGTCTTGGGCATCCAGCCCCTTGCTGGTCCCTTCCCTCTGACGAAGCCCTCTGAGCTCCAGCACCTTGCAGTGTGGAGAGAGCCCCTGCCAGCAACCTCCTCTCCAAGGAGGCCTCAACCGAGGCCTAGGCCCAGGGGAAAGGCACCAGCGGGGATGAGCCTGGGGAGGCGCCCGGGCATGTCTGGACCCAGTCCCCGCAGCCTGCCCCTTGGTGGGGCAGTAGCCCCGGAGGCCAGGAAGGTCTGGGCAAGGCTGGCCAGGGGAAGGGGACTTGCTGGGTCCTGCCCCTGGCCTGTGGGGCCTCTGAGCACAACCGGCCCTCTCCCGCTGGAAGACCTCCCCGGCTGCCTCCAAAGGCCGCTTTGCAAGCACTCTCGCCGGCTGTTCCCGCCAGCTGCGCACAATGCTCCCAAGCCCGGGAGAAAAGCGCTTCGGGGTGGTGCTCTCTCCCGGCCCTTGCCCCTGAGCCTGGGGGCCAGGCAGGGGGTCCACAGTCCCTGGCCAAGGCAGAACCACATGCACAGGTCTGTTCCTGTCCCCTGCCCCAGCAGAGAGCTCGGGGGAGCCAGAGACTCTCAGGCAGCTGCTGGGCTGGCCGCCTGTTTGGGAAGGGGCAGAGCCGACCTAGGGGCACACTGGGCCTCTTGCTCTCCCTGCTGCCCTGAGGCTGCTGGGCCAAAGAGGTCTTGGGCATCCAGCCCCTTGCTGGTCCCTTCCCTCTGACGAGTCCCTCTGAGCTCCAGCACCTTGCAGTGTGGAGACAGGCCCTGCCAGCAACCTCCTCTCCAAGGAGGCCTCAACCGAGGCCTAGGCCCAGGAGAAAGGCACCAGCGGGGATGAGCCTGGGGAGGCGCCCAGGCATGTCTGGGCCCAGTCCCCGCAGCCTGCCCCTTGGTGGGGCAGTACCCCCGGAGGCCAGGAAGGTCTGGGCAAGGCTGGCCAGGGGAAGGGGACCTGCTGGGTCCTGCCCCTGGCCTGTGGGGCCTCTGAGCACAACCGGCCCTCTCACGCTGGAAGTCCTCCCCGGCTGCCTCCAAGGCCGCTTTGCAAGCACTCTCGCCGGCTGTTCCCGCCAGCTGCGCACAATGCTCCCAAGCCCGGGAGAAAAGCGCTTCGGGGTGGTGCTCTCTCCCGGCCCTTGCCCCTGAGCCTGGGGGCCAGGCAGGGGGTCCACAGTCCCAGGCCAAGGCAGAACCACATGCACACGTCTGTTCCTGCCCCCTGCACCGGCAGAGAGCTCGGGGGAGCCAGAGACTGTCAGGCAGCTGCTGGGCTGGCTGCCTGTGTGGGAAGGGGCAGAGCCGACCTAGGGGCACAGTGGGCCTCTTGCTCTCCCTGCTGCCCTGAGGCTGCTGGGCCAAAGAGGTCTTGGGCATCCAGCCCCTTGCTGGTCCCTTCCCTCTGACGAAGCCCTCTGAGCTCCAGCACCTTGCAGTGTGGAGAGAGCCCCTGCCAGCAACCTCCTCTCCAAGGAGGCCTCAAGCGAGGCCTAGGCCCAGGGGAAAGGCACCAGCGGGGATGAGCCTGGGGAGGCGCCCGGGCATGTCTGGACCCAGTCCCCGCAGCCTGCCCCTTGGTGGGGCAGTAGCCCCGGAGGCCAGGAAGGTCTGGGCAAGGCTGGCCAGGGGAAGGGGACTTGCTGGGTCCTGCCCCTGGCCTGTGGGGCCTCTGAGCACAACCGGCCCTCTCCCGCTGGAAGACCTCCCCGGCTGCCTCCAAAGGCCGCTTTGCAAGCACTCTCGCCGGCTGTTCCCGCCAGCTGCGCACAATGCTCCCAAGTCCGGGAGAAAAGCGCTTCGGGGTGGTGCTCTCTCCCGGCCCTTGCCCCTGAGCCTGGGGGCCAGGCAGGGGGTCCACAGTCCCTGGCCAAGGCAGAACCACATGCACAGGTCTGTTCCTGTCCCCTGCACCAGCAGAGAGCTCGGGGGAGCCAGAGACTCTCAGGCAGCTGCTGGGCTGGCCGCCTGTTTGGGAAGGGGCAGAGCCGACCTAGGGGCACACTGGGCCTCTTGCTCTCCCTGCTGCCCTGAGGCTGCTGGGCCAAAGAGGTCTTGGGCATCCAGCCCCTTGCTGGTCCCTTCCCTCTGACGAGTCCCTCTGAGCTCCAGCACCTTGCAGTGTGGAGACAGGCCCTGCCAGCAACCTCCTCTCCAAGGAGGCCTCAACCGAGGCCTAGGCCCAGGGGAAAGGCACCAGCGGGGATGAGCCTGGGGAGGCGCCCAGGCATGTCTGGGCCCAGTCCCCGCAGCCTGCCCCTTGGTGGGGCAGTAGCCCCGGAGGCCAGGAAGGTCTGGGCAAGGCTGGCTAGGGGAAGGGGACTTGCTGGTTCCTGCCCCTGGCCTGTGGGGCCTCTGAGCACAACCGGCCCTCTCCCGCTGGAAGACCTCCCCGGCTGCCTCCAAAGGCCGCTTTGCAAGCACTCTCGCCGGCTGTTCCCGCCAGCTGCGCACAATGCTCCCAAGCCCGGGAGAAAAGCGCTTCGGGGTGCTGCTCTCTCCCGGCCCTTGACCCTGAGCCTGGGGGCCAGGCAGGGGGTCCACAGTCCCTGGCCAAGGCAGAACCACATGCACAGGTCTGTTCCTGTCCCCTGCACCAGCAGAGAGCTCGGGGGAGCCAGACACTCTCAGGCAGCTGCTGGGCTGGCCGCCTGTTTGGGAAGGGGCAGAGCCGACCTAGGGGCACACTGGGCCTCTTGCTCTCCCTGCTGCCCTGAGGCTGCTGGGCCAAAGAGGTCTTGGGCATCCAGCCCCTTGCTGGTCCCTTCCCTCTGACGAAGACCTCTGAGATCCAGCACCTTGCAGTGTGGAGAGAGCCCCTGCCAGCAACCTCCTCTCCAAGGAGGCCTCAACCGAGGCCTAGGCCCAGGGGAAAGGCACCAACGGGGATGAGCCTGGGGAGGCGCCCGGGCATGTCTGGACCCAGTCCCCGCAGCCTGCCCCTTGGTGGGGCAGTAGCCCCGGAGGCCAGGAAGGTCTGGGCAAGGCTGGCCAGGGGAAGGGGACTTGCTGGGTCCTGCCCCTGGCCTGTGGGGCCTCTGAGCACAACCGGCCCTCTCCCGCTGGAAGACCTCCCCGGCTGCCTCCAAAGGCCGCTTTGCAAGCACTCTCGCCGGTGTTCCCGCCAGCTGCGCACAATGCTCCCAAGCCCGGGAGAAAAGCGCTTCGGGGTGGTGCTCTCTCCCGGCCCTTGCCCCTGAGCCTGGGGGCCAGGCAGGGGGTCCACAGTCCCTGGCCAAGGCAGAACCACATGCACAGGTCTGTTCCTGTCCCCTGCACCAGCAGAGAGCTCGGGGGAGCCAGAGACTCTCAGGCAGCTGCTGGGCTGGCCGCCTGTTTGGGAAGGGGCAGAGCCGACCTAGGGGCACACTGGGCCTCTTGCTCTCCCTGCTGCCCTGAGGCTGCTGGGCCAAAGAGGTCTTGGGCATCCAGCCCCTTGCTGGTCCCTTCCCTCTGACGAGTCCCTCTGAGCTCCAGCACCTTGCAGTGTGGAGACAGGCCCTGCCAGCAACCTCCTCTCCAAGGAGGCCTCAACCGAGGCCTAGGCCCAGGGGAAAGGCACCAGCGGGGATGAGCCTGGGGAGGCGCCCAGACATGTCTGGGCCCAGTCCCCGCAGCCTGCCCCTTGGTGGGGCAGTACCCCCGGAGGCCAGGAAGGTCTGGGCAAGGCTGGCCAGGGTCAGGGGCCCTCCTGGGTCCTGTCCCTGGCCTGTGGGGCCTCTGAGCACAACCGGCCCTCTTACGCTGGAAGTCCTCCCTGGCTGCCTCCAAGGCCGCTTTGCAAGCACTCTCGCCGGCTGTTCCCGCCAGCTGCGCACAATGCTCCCAAGCCCGGGAGAGAAGCGCTTCGGGGTGGTGCTCTCTCTCGGCCCTTGCCCCTGAGCCTGGGGGCCAGGCAGGGGGTCCACAGTCCCTGGCCAAGGCAGAACCACATGCACACGTCTGTTCCTGCCCCCTGCACCGGCAGAGAGCTCGGGGGAGCCAGAGACTGTCAGGCAGCTGCTGGGCTGGCCGCCTGTGTGGGAAGGGGCAGAGCTGACCTAGGGGCACACTGGGCCTCTTGCTCTCCCTGCTGCCCTGAGGCTGCTGGGCCAAAGAGGTCTTGGGCATCCAGCCCCTTGCTGGTCCCTTCCCTCTGACGAAGACCTCTGAGCTCCAGCACCTTGCAGTGTGGAGAGAGCCCCTGCCAGCAACCTCCTCTCCAAGGAGGCCTCAACCGAGGCCTAGGCCCAGGGGAAAGGCACCAGCGGGGATGAGCCTGGGGAGGCGCCTGGGCATGTCTGGACCCAGTCCCCGCAGCCTGCCCCTTGGTGGGGCAGTAGCCCCGGAGGCCAGGAAGTCTGGGCAAGGCTGGCCAAGGGAAGGGGACTTGCTGGGTCCTGCCCCTGGCCTGTGGGGCCTCTGAGCACAACCGGCCCTCTCCCGCTGGAAGACCTCCCCGGCTGCCTCCAAAGGCCGCTTTGCAAGCACTCTCGCCGGCTGTTCCCGCCAGCCGCGCAAAATGCTCCCAAGTCCGGGAGAAAAGCGCTTCGGGGTGGTGCTCTCTCCCGGCCCTTGCCCCAGAGCCTGAGGACCAGGCAGGGGTCCACACTCCCAGGCCAAGGCAGAACCACATGCACACGTCTGTTCCTGCCCCCTGCACCGGCAGAGAGCTCGGGGGAGCCAGAGTCTGTCAGGCAGCTGCTGGGCTGGCCGCCTGTGTGGGAAGGGGCAGAGCCGACCTAGGGGCACACTGGGCCTCTTGCTCTCCCTGCTGCCCTGAGGCTGCTGGGCCAAAGAGGTCTTGGGCATCCAGCCCCTTGCTGGTCCCTTCCCTCTGACGAAGCCCTCTGAGCTCCAGCACCTTGCAGTGTGGAGAGAGCCCCTGCCAGCAACCTCCTCTCCAAGGAGGCCTCAACCGAGGCCTAGGCCCAGGGGAAAGGCACCAGCGGGGATGAGCCTGGGGAGGCGCCCGGGCATGTCTGGACCCAGTCCCCGCAGCCTGCCCCTTGGTGGGGCAGTAGCCCCGGAGGCCAGGAAGGTCTGGGCAAGGCTGGCCAGGGGAAGGGGACTTGCTGGGTGCTGTCCCTGGCCTGTGGGGCCTCTGAGCACAACCGGCCCTCTCCCGCTGGAAGACCTCCCCGGCTGCCTCCAAAGGCCGCTTTGCAAGCACTCTCGCCGGTGTTCCCGCCAGCTGCGCACAATGCTCCCAAGCCCGGGAGAAAAGCGCTTCGGGGTGGTGCTCTCTCCCGGCCCTTGCCCCTGAGCCTGGGGGCCAGGCAGGGCGTCCACAGTCCCTGGCCAAGGCAGAACCACATGCACAGGTCTGTTCCTGTCCCCTGCACCAGCAGAGAGTTCGGGGGAGCCAGAGACTCTCAGGCAGCTGCTGGGCTGGCCGCCTGTTTGGGAAGGGGCAGAGCCGACCTAGGGGCACACTGGGCCTCTTGCTCTCCCTGCTGCCCTGAGGCTGCTGGGCCAAAGAGGTCTTGGGCATCCAGCCCCTTGCTGGTCCCTTCCCTCTGACGAGTCCCTCTGAGCTCCAGCACCTTGCAGTGTGGAGACAGGCCCTGCCAGCAACCTCCTCTCCAAGGAGGCCTCAACCGAGGCCTAGGCCCAGGGGAAAGGCACCAGCGGGGATGAGCCTGGGGAGGCGCCCAGGCATGTCTGGGCCCAGTCCCCGCAGCCTGCCCCTTGGTGGGGCAGTACCCCCGGAGGCCAGGAACGTCTGGGCAAGGCTGGCCAGGGACAGGGGCCCTGCTGGGTCCTGCCCCTGGCCTGTGGGGCCTCTGAGCACAACCGGCTATCTCCCGCTGGAAGACCTCCCCGGCTGCCTCCAAAGGCCGCTTTGCAAGCACTCTCGCCGGCTGTTCCCGCCAGCCGCGCAAAATGCTCCCAAGTCTGCGAGAAAAGCGCTTCGGGGTGGTGCTCTCTCCCGGCCCTTCCCCCTGAGCCTGAGGGCCAGGCAGGGGGTCCATACTCCCAGGCCAAGGCAGAACCACATGCACACGTCTGTTCCTGCCCCCTACACCGGCAGAGAGCTCGAGGGAGCCAGAGTCTGTCAGGCAGCTGCTGGGCTGGCTGCCCGTGTGGGAAGGGGCAGAGCCGACCTAGAGGCACAGTGGGCCTCTTGCTCTCCCTGCTGCCCTGAGGCTGCTGGGCCAAAGAGGTCTTGGGCATCCAGCCCCTTGCTGGTCCCTTCCCTCTGATGAAGCCCTCTGAGCTCCAGCACCTTGCAGTGTGGAGAGAGCCCCTGCCAGCAACCTCCTCTCCAAGGAGGCCTCAACCGAGGCCTAGGCCCAGGGGAAAGGCACCAGCAGGGATGAGCCTGGGGAGGCGCACGGGCATGTCTGGACCCAGTCCCCGCAGCCTGCCCCTTGGTGGGGCAGTAGCCCCGGAGGCCAGGAAGGTCTGGGCAAGGCTGGCCAGGGGAAGGGGACTTGCTGGGTCCTGCCTCTGGCCTGTGGGGCCTCTGAGCACAACCGGCCCTCTCCCGCTGGAAGACCTCCCCGGCTGCCTCCAAAGGCCGCTTTGCAAGCACTCTCGCCGGCTGTTCCCGCCAGCTGCACACAATGCTCCCAAGCCCGGGAGAAAAGCGCTTCGGGGTGGTGCTCTCTCCCGGCCCTTGCCCCTGAGCCTGGGGGCCAGGCAGGGGGTCCACAGTCCCTGGCCAAGGCAGAACCACATGCACAGGTCTGTTCCTGTCCCCTGCACCAGCAGAGAGCTCGGGGGAGCCAGAGACTGTCAGGCAGCTGCTGGGCTGGCCGCCTGTGTGGGAAGGGGCAGAGCCGACCTAGGGCACACTGGGCCTCTTGCTCTCCCTGCTGCCCTGAGGCTGCTGGGCCAAAGAGTTCTTGGGCATCCAGCCCCTTGCTGGTCCCTTCCCTCTGACGAGTCCCTCTGAGCTCCAGCACCTTGCAGTGTGGAGACAGGCCCTGCCAGCAACCTCCTCTCCAAGGAGGCCTCAACCGAGGCCTAGGCCCAGGGGAAAGGCACCAGCGGGGATGAGCCTGGCGAGGCGCCCAGGCATGTCTGGGCCCAGTCCCCGCAGCCTGCCCCTTGGTGGGGCAGTAGCCCCGGAGGCCAGGAAGGTCTGGGCAAGGCTGGCCAGGGTCAGGGGCCCTGCTGGGTCCTGCCCCTGGCCTGTGGGGCCTCTGAGCACAACCGGCCCTCTCACGCTGGAAGTCCTCCCCGGCTGCCTCCAAGGCCGCTTTGCAAGCACTCTCGCCGGCTGTTCCCGCCAGCTGCGCACAATGCTCCCAAGCCCGGGAGAAAAGCGCTTCGGGGTGGTGCTCTCTCCCGGCCCTTGCCCCTGAGCCTGGGGGCCAGGCAGGGGGTCCACAGTCCCAGGCCAAGGCAGAACCACATGCACACGTCTGTTCCTGCCCCCTGCACCGGCAGAGAGCTCGGGGGAGCCAGAGACTGTCAGGCAGCTGCTGGGCTGGCCGCCTGTGTGGGAAGGGGCAGAGCCGACCTAGGGGCACACTGGGCCTCTTGCTCTCCCTGCTGCCCTGAGGCTGCTGGGCCAAAGAGGTCTTGGGCATCCAGCCCCTTGCTGGTCCCTTCCCTCTGACGAGTCCCTCTGAGCTCCAGCACCTTGCAGTGTGGAGACAGGCCCTGCCAGCAACCTCCTCTCCAAGGAGGCCTCAACCAAGGCCTAGGCCCAGGGGAAAGGCACCAGCGGGGATGAGCCTGGGGAGGCGCCCAGGCATGTCTGGGCCCAGTCCCCGCAGCCTGCCCCTTAGTGGGGCAGTACCCCCGGAGGCCAGGAACGTCTGGGCAAGTCTGGCCAGGGACAGGGGCCCTGCTTGGTCCTGCCCCTGGCCTGTGGGGCCTCTGAGCACAACCGGCCCTCTCCCGCTGGAAGACCTCCCCGGCTGCCTCCAAAGGCCGCTTTGCAAGCACTCTCGCCGGCTGTTCCCGCCAGCCGCGCAAAATGCTCCCAAGTCCGGGAGAAAAGCGCTTCGGGGTGGTGCTCTCTCCCGGCCCTTCCCCCTGAGCCTGAGGGCCAGGCAGGGGGTCCACACTCCCAGGCCAAGGCAGAACCACATGCACACGTCTGTTCCTGCCCCCTACACCGGCAGAGAGCTCGGGGGAGCCAGAGTCTGTCAGGCAGCTGCTGGGCTGGCTGCCCGTGTGGGAAGGGGCAGAGCCGACCTAGAGGCACAGTGGGCCTCTTGCTCTCCCTGCTGCCCTGAGGCTGCTGGGCCAAAGAGGTCTTGGGCATCCAGCCCCTTGCTGGTCCCTTCCCTCTGACGAAGCCCTCTGAGCTCCAGCACCTTGCAGTGTGGAGAGAGCCCCTGCCAGCAACCTCCTCTCCAAGGAGGCCTCAACCGAGGCCTAGGCCCAGGGGAAAGGCACCAGCGGGGATGAGCCTGGGAAGGCACAGGGGAATGTCTGGACCCAGTCCCCGCAGCCTGCCCCTTGGTGGGGCAGTACCCCCGGAGGCCAGGAAGTTCTGGGCAAGGCTGGCCAGGGGAAGGGGACCTGCTGGGTGCTTTCCCTGGCCTGTGGGGCCTCTGAGCACAACCGACCCTCTCCCGCTGGAAGACCTCCCCGGCTGCCTCCAAAGGCCGCTTTGCAAGCACTCTCGCCGGCTGTTCCCGCCAGCCGCGCAAAATGCTCCCAAGTCCGGGAGAAAAGCGCTTCGGGGTGGTGCTCTCTCCTGGCCCTTCCCCCTGAGCCTGAGGGCCAGGCAGGGGGTCCACACTCCCAGGCCAAGGCAGAACCACATGCACACGTCTGTTCCTGCCCCCTACACCGGCAGAGAGCTCGGGGGAGCCAGAGTCTGTCAGGCAGCTGCTGGGCTGGCTGCCCGTGTGGGAAGGGGCAGAGCCGACCTAGAGGCACAGTGGGCCTCTTGCTCTCCCTGCTGCCCTGAGGCTGCTGGGCCAAAGAGGTCTTGGGCATCCAGCCCCTTGCTGGTCCCTTCCCTCTGACGAAGCCCTCTGAGCTCCAGCACCTTGCAGTGTGGAGAGAGCCCCTGCCAGCAACCTCCTCTCCAAGGAGGCCTCAAGCGAGGCCTAGGCCCAGGGGAAAGGCACCAGCGGGGATGAGCCTGGGGAGGCGCCCGGGCATGTCTGGACCCAGTCCCCGCAGCCTGCCCCTTGGTGGGGCAGTAGCCCCGGAGGCCAGGAAGGTCTGGGCAAGGCTGGCCAGGGGAAGGGGACTTGCTGGGTCCTGCCCCTGGCCTGTGGGGCCTCTGAGCACAACCGGCCCTCTCCCGCTGGAAGACCTCCCCGGCTGCCTCCAAAGGCCGCTTTGCAAGCACTCTCGCCGGCTGTTCCCGCCAGCTGCGCACAATGCTCCCAAGCCCGGGAGAAAAGGGCTTCGGGGTGGTGCTCTCTCCCGGCCCTTGCCCCTGAGCCTGGGGGCCAGGCAGGGGGTCCACAGTCCCAAGCCAAGGCAGAACCACATGCACACGTCTGTTCCTGCCCCCTGCACCGGCAGAGAGCTCGGGGGAGCCAGAGACTGTCAGGCAGCTGCTGGGCTGGCCGCCTGTGTGGGAAGGGGCAGAGCCGACCTAGGGGCACACTGGGCCTCTTGCTCTCCCTGCTGCCCTGAGGCTGCTGGGCCAAAGAGGTCTTCGGCATCCAGCCCCTTGCTGGTCCCTTCCCTCTGACGAAGCCCTCTGAGCTCCAGCACCTTGCAGTGTGGAGAGAGCCCCTGCCAGCAACCTCCTCTCCAAGGAGGCCTCAACCGAGGCCTAGGCCCAGGGGAAAGGCACCAGCGGGGATGAGCCTGGGGAGGCGCCCAGACATGTCTGGGCCCAGTCCCCGCAGCCTGCCCCTTGGTGGGGCTGTACCCCCGGAGGCCAGGAAGGTCTGGGCAAGGCTGGCCAGGGGAAGGGGACCTGCTGGGTGCTGTCCCTGGCCTGTGGGGCCTCTGAGCACAACCGACCCTCTCCCGCTGGAAGACCTCCCCGGCTGCCTCCAAAGGCCGCTTTGCAAGCACTCTCGCCGGCTGTTCCCGCCAGCCGCGCAAAATGCTCCCAAGTCCGGGAGAAAAGCGCTTCGGGGTGGTGCTCTCTCCCGGCCCTTGCCCCAGAGCCTGAGGACCAGGCAGGGGTCCACACTCCCAGGCCAAGGCAGAACCACATGCACACGTCTGTTCCTGCCCCCTGCACCAGCAGAGAGCTCGGGGGAGCCAGAGTCTGTCAGGCAGCTGCTGGGCTGGCCGCCTGTGTGGGAAGGGGCAGAGCCGACCTAGGGGCACACTGGGCCTCTTGCTCTCCCTGCTGCCCTGAGGCTGCTGGGCCAAAGAGGTCTTGGGCATCCAGCCCATTGCTGGTCCCTTCCCTCTGACGAAGCCCTCTGAGCTCCAGCACCTTGCAGTGTGGAGAGAGCCCCTGCCAGCAACCTCCTCTCCAAGGAGGCCTCAACCGAGGCCTAGGCCCAGGGGAAAGGCACCAGCGGGGATGAGCCTGGGGACGCGCCGGGGCATGTCTGGACCCAGTCCCCGCAGCCTGCCCCTTGGTGGGGCAGTAGCCCCGGAGGCCAGGAAGGTCTGGGCAAGGCAGGCCAGGGGAAGGGGACTTGCTGGGTGCTGTCCCTGGCCTGTGGGGCCTCTGAGCCCAACCGGCCCTCTCCCGCTGGAAGACCTCCCCGGCTGCCTCCAAAGGCCCCTTTGCAAGCACTCTCGCCGGTGTTCCCGCCAGCTGCGCACAATGCTCCCAAGCCCGGGAGAAAAGCGCTTCGGGGTGGTGCTCTCTCCCGGCCCTTGCCCCTGAGCCTGGGGGCCAGGCAGGGCGTCCACAGTCCCTGGCCAAGGCAGAACCACATGCACAGGTCTGTTCCTGTCCCCTGCACCAGCAGAGAGCTCGGGGGAGCCAGAGACTCTCAGGCAGCTGCTGGGCTGGCCGCCTGTTTGGGAAGGGGCAGAGTCGACCTAGGGGCACACTGGGCCTCTTGCTCTCCCTGCTGCCCTGAGGCTGCTGGGCCAAAGAGGTCTTGGGCATCCAGCCCCTTGCTGGTCCCTTCCCTCTGACGAGTCCCTCTGAGCTCCAGCACCTTGCAGTGTGGAGACAGGCCCTGCCAGCAACCTCCTCTCCAAGGAGGCCTCAACCAAGGCCTAGGCCCAGGGGAAAGGCACCAGCGGGGATGAGCCTGGGGAGGCGCCCAGGCATGTCTGGGCCCAGTCCCCGCAGCCTGCCCCTTGGTGGGGCAGTACCCCCGGAGGCCAGGAACGTCTGGGCAAGGCTGGCCAGGGACAGGGGCCCTGCTTGGTCCTGCCCCTGGCCTGTGGGGCCTCTGAGCACAACCGGCCCTCTCCCGCTGGAAGACCTCCCCGGCTGCCTCCAAAGGCCGCTTTGCAAGCACTCTCGCCGGCTGTTCCCGCCAGCCGCGCAAAATGCTCCCAAGTCCGGGAGAAAAGCGCTTCGGGGTGGTGCTCTCTCCCGGCCCTTCCCCCTGAGCCTGAGGGCCAGGCAGGGGGTCCACACTCCCAGGCCAAGGCAGAACCACATGCACACGTCTGTTCCTGCCCCCTACACCGGCAGAGAGCTCGGGGGAGCCAGAGTCTGTCAGGCAGCTGCTGGGCTGGCTGCCCGTGTGGGAAGGGGCAGAGCCGACCTAGAGGCACAGTGGGCCTCTTGCTCTCCCTGCTGCCCTGAGGCTGCTGGGCCAAAGAGGTCTTGGGCATCCAGCCCCTTGCTGGTCCCTTCCCTCTGACGAAGCCCTCTGAGCTCCAGCACCTTGCAGTGTGGAGAGAGCCCCTGCCAGCAACCTCCTCTCCAAGGAGGCCTCAACCGAGGCCTAGGCCCAGGGGAAAGGCACCAGCGGGGATGAGCCTGGGAAGGCGCAGGGGAATGTCTGGACCCAGTCCCCGCAGCCTGCCCCTTGGTGGGGCAGTACCCCCGGAGGCCAGGAAGGTCTGGGCAAGGCTGGCCAGGGGAAGGGGACCTGCTGGGTGCTTTCCCTGGCCTGTGGGGCCTCTGAGCACAACCGACCCTCTCCCGCTGGAAGACCTCCCCGGCTGCCTCCAAAGGCCGCTTTGCAAGCACTCTCGCCGGCTGTTCCCGCCAGCCGCGCAAAATGCTCCCAAGTCCGGGAGAAAAGCGCTTCGGGGTGGTGCTCTCTCCTGGCCCTTCCCCCTGAGCCTGAGGGCCAGGCAGGGGGTCCACACTCCCAGGCCAAGGCAGAACCACATGCACACGTCTGTTCCTGCCCCCTACACCGGCAGAGAGCTCGGGGGAGCCAGAGTCTGTCAGGCAGCTGCTGGGCTGGCTGCCCGTGTGGGAAGGGGCAGAGCCGACCTAGAGGCACAGTGGGCCTCTTGCTCTCCCTGCTGCCCTGAGGCTGCTGGGCCAAAGAGGTCTTGGGCATCCAGCCCCTTGCTGGTCCCTTCCCTCAGACGAAGCCCTCTGAGCTCCAGCACCTTGCAGTGTGGAGAGAGCCCCTGCCAGCAACCTCCTCTCCAAGGAGGCCTCAACCGAGGCCTAGGCCCAGGGGAAAGGCACCAGCGGGGATGAGCCTGGGGAGGCGCCCGGGCATGTCTGGACCCAGTCCCCGCAGCCTGCCCCTTGGTGGGGCAGTAGCCCCAGAGGCCAGGAAGGTCTGGGCAAGGCTGGCCAGGGGAAGGGGACTTGCTGGGTCCTGCCCCTGGCCTGTGGGGCCTCTGAGCACAACCGGCCCTCTCCCGCTGGAAGACCTCCCCGGCTGCCTCCAAAGGCCACTTTGCAAGCACTCTCGCCGGCTGTTCCCGCCAGCTGCGCACAATGCTCCCAAGCCCGGGAGAAAAGGGCTTCGGGGTGGTGCTCTCTCCCGGCCCTTGCCCCTGAGCCTGGGGGCCAGGCAGGGGGTCCACAGTCCCAAGCCAAGGCAGAACCACATGCACACGTCTGTTCCTGCCCCCTGCACCGGCAGAGAGCTCGGGGGAGCCAGAGACTGTCAGGCAGCTGCTGGGCTGGCCGCCTGTGTGGGAAGGGGCAGAGCCGACCTAGGGGCACACTGGGCCTCTTGCTCTCCCTGCTGCCCTGAGGCTGCTGGGCCAAAGAGGTCTTGGGCATCCAGCCCCTTGCTGGTCCCTTCCCTCTGACGAAGCCCTCTGAGCTCCAGCACCTTGCAGTGTGGAGAGAGCCCCTGCCAGCAACCTCCTCTCCAAGGAGGCCTCAACCGAGGCCTAGGCCCAGGGGAAAGGCACCAGCGGGGATGAGCCTGGGGAGGCGCCCAGACATGTCTGGGCCCAGTCCCCGCAGCCTGCCCCTTGGTGGGGCTGTACCCCCGGAGGCCAGGAAGGTCTGGGCAAGGCTGGCCAGGGGAAGGGGACCTGCTGGGTGCTGTCCCTGGCCTGTGGGGCCTCTGAGCACAACCGACCCTCTCCCGTTGGAAGACCTCCCCGGCTGCCTCCAAAGGCCGCTTTGCAAGCACTCTCGCCGGCTGTTCCCGCCAGCCGCGCAAAATGCTCCCAAGTCCGGGAGAAAAGCGCTTCGGGGTGGTGCTCTCTCCCGGCCCTTGCCCCAGAGCCTGAGGACCAGGCAGGGGTCCACACTCCCAGGCCAAGGCAGAACCACATGCACACGTCTGTTCCTGCCCCCTGCACCAGCAGAGAGCTCGGGGGAGCCAGAGTCTGTCAGGCAGCTGCTGGGCTGGCCGCCTGTGTGGGAAGGGGCAGAGCCGACCTAGGGGCACACTGGGCCTCTTGCTCTCCCTGCTGCCCTGAGGCTGCTGGGCCAAAGAGGTCTTGGGCATCCAGCCCATTGCTGGTCCCTTCCCTCTGACGAAGACCTCTGAGCTCCAGCACCTTGCAGTGTGGAGAGAGCCCCTGCCAGCAACCTCCTCTCCAAGGAGGCCTCAACCGAGGCCTAGGCCCAGGGGAAAGGCACCAGCGGGGATGAGCCTGGGGAGGCGCCCGGGCATGTCTGGACCCAGTCCCCGCAGCCTGCCCCTTGGTGGGGCAGTAGCCCCGGAGGCCAGGAAGGTCTGGGCAAGGCAGGCCAGGGGAAGGGGACTTGCTGGGTGCTGTCCCTGGCCTGTGGGGCCTCTGAGCCCAACCGGCCCTCTCCCGCTGGAAGACCTCCCCGGCTGCCTCCAAAGGCCGCTTTGCAAGCACTCTCGCCGGTGTTCCCGCCAGCTGCGCACAATGCTCCCAAGCCCGGGAGAAAAGCGCTTCGGGGTGGTGCTCTCTCCCGGCCCTTGCCCCTGAGCCTGGGGGCCAGGCAGGGCGTCCACAGTCCCTGGCCAAGGCAGAACCACATGCACAGGTCTGTTCCTGTCCCCTGCACCAGCAGAGAGCTCGGGGGAGCCAGAGACTCTCAGGCAGCTGCTGGGCTGGCCGCCTGTTTGGGAAGGGGCAGAGCCGACCTAGGGGCACACTGGGCCTCTTGCTCTCCCTGCTGCCCTGAGGCTGCTGGGCCAAAGAGGTCTTGGGCATCCAGCCCCTTGCTGGTCCCTTCCCTCTGACGAGTCCCTCTGAGCTCCAGCACCTTGCAGTGTGGAGACAGGCCCTGCCAGCAACCTCCTCTCCAAGGAGGCCTCAACCGAGGCCTAGGCCCAGGGGAAAGGCACCAGCGGGGATGAGCCTGGGGAGGCGCCCAGGCATGTCTGGGCCCAGTCCCCGCAGCCTGCCCCTTGGTGGGGCAGTACCCCCGGAGGCCAGGAACGTCTGGGCAAGGCTGGCCAGGGACAGGGGCCCTGCTTGGTCCTGCCCCTGGCCTGTGGGGCCTCTGAGCACAACCGGCCCTCTCCCGCTGGAAGACCTCCCCGGCTGCCTCCAAAGGCCGCTTTGCAAGCACTCTCGCCGGCTGTTCCCGCCAGCCGCGCAAAATGCTCCCAAGTCCGGGAGAAAAGCGCTTCGGGGTGGTGCTCTCTCCCGGCCCTTCCCCCTGAGCCTGAGGGCCAGGCAGGGGGTCCACACTCCCAGGCCAAGGCAGAACCACATGCACACGTCTGTTCCTGCCCCCTACACCGGCAGAGAGCTCGGGGGAGCCAGAGTCTGTCAGGCAGCTGCTGGGCTGGCTGCCCGTGTGGGAAGGGGCAGAGCCGACCTAGAGGCACAGTGGGCCTCTTGCTCTCCCTGCTGCCCTGAGGCTGCTGGGCCAAAGAGGTCTTGGGCATCCAGCCCCTTGCTGGTCCCTTCCCTCTGACGAAGCCCTCTGAGTTCCAGCACCTTGCAGTGTGGAGAGAGCCCCTGCCAGCAACCTCCTCTCCAAGGAGGCCTCAACCGAGGCCTAGGCCCAGGGGAAAGGCACCAGCGGGGATGAGCCTGGGGAGGCGCCCGGGCATGTCTGGACCCAGTCCCCGCAGCCTGCCCCTTGGTGGGGCAGTAGCCCCGGAGGCCAGGAAGGTCTGGGCAAGGCTGGCCAGGGGAAGGGGACTTGCTGGGTCCTGCCCCTGGCCTGTGGGGCCTCTGAGCACAACCGGCCCTCTCCCGCTGGAAGACCTCCCCGGCTGCCTCCAAAGGCCGCTTTGCAAGCACTCTCGCCGGCTGTTCCCGCCAGCCGCGCACAATGCTCCCAAGCCCGGGAGAAAAGCGCTTCGGGGTGGTGCTCTCTCCCGGCCCTTGCCCCTGAGCCTGGGGGCCAGGCAGGGGGTCCACAGTCCCAAGCCAAGGCAGAACCACATGCACACGTCTGTTCCTGTCCCCTGCACCGGCAGAGAGCTCGGGGGAGCCAGAGACTGTCAGGCAGCTGCTGGGCTGGCCGCCTGTGTGGGAAGGGGCAGAGCCGACCTAGGGGCACACTGGGCCTCTTGCTCTCCCTGCTGCCCTGAGGCTGCTGGGCCAAAGAGGTCTTGGGCATCCAGCCCCTTGCTGGTCCCTTCCCTCTGACGAAGCCCTCTGAGCTCCAGCACCTTGCAGTGTGGAGAGAGCCCCTGCCAGCAACCTCCTCTCCAAGGAGGCCTCAACCGAGGCCTAGGCCCAGGGGAAAGGCACCAGCGGGGATGAGCCTGGGGAGGCGCCCAGGCATGTCTGGGCCCAGTCCCCGCAGCCTGCCCCTTGGTGGGGCAGTACCCCCGGAGGCCAGGAACGTCTGGGCAAGGCTGGCCAGGGACAGGGGCCCTGCTTGGTCCTGCCCCTGGCCTGTGGGGCCTCTGAGCACAACCGGCCCTCTCCCGCTGGAAGACCTCCCCGGCTGCCTCCAAAGGCCGCTTTGCAAGCACTCTCGCCGGCTGTTCCCGCCAGCCGCGCAAAATGCTCCCAAGTCCGGGAGAAAAGCGCTTCGGGGTGGTGCTCTCTCCCGGCCCTTCCCCCTGAGCCTGAGGGCCAGGCAGGGGGTCCACACTCCCAGGCCAAGGCAGAACCACATGCACACGTCTGTTCCTGCCCCCTACACCGGCAGAGAGCTCGGGGGAGCCAGAGTCTGTCAGGCAGCTGATGGGCTGGCCGCCCGTGTGGGAAGGGGCAGAGCCGACCTAGAGGCACAGTGGGCCTCTTGCTCTCCCTGCTGCCCTGAGGCTGCTGGGCCAAAGAGGTCTTGGGCATCCAGCCCCTTGCTGGTCCCTTCCCTCTGACGAAGCCCTCTGAGCTCCAGCACCTTGCAGTGTGGAGAGAGCCCCTGCCAGCAACCTCCTCTCCAAGGAGGCCTCAACCGAGGCCTAGGCCCAGGGGAAAGGCACCAGCGGGGATGAGCCTGGGGAGGCGCCCGGGCATGTCTGGACCCAGTCCCCGCAGCCTGCCCCTTGGTGGGGCAGTAGCCCCGGAGGCCAGGAAGGTCTGGGCAAGGCTGGCCAGGGGAAGGGGACTTGCTGGGTCCTGCCCCTGGCCTGTGGGGCCTCTGAGCACAACCGGCCCTCTCCCGCTGGAAGACCTCCCCGGCTGCCTCCAAAGGCCGCTTTGCAAGCACTCTCGCCGGCTGTTCCCGCCAGCTGCGCACAATGCTCCCAAGCCCGGGAGAAAAGGGCTTCGGGGTGGTGCTCTCTCCCGGCCCTTGCCCCTGAGCCTGGGGGCCAGGCAGGGGGTCCACAGTCCCAAGCCAAGGCAGAACCACATGCACACGTCTGTTCCTGGCCCCTGCACCGGCAGAAAGCTCGGGGGAGCCAGAGACTGTCAGGCAGCTGCTGGGCTGGCCGCCTGTGTGGGAAGGGGCAGAGCCGACCTAGGGGCACACTGGGCCTCTTGCTCTCCCTGCTGCCCTGAGGCTGCTGGGCCAAAGAGGTCTTGGGCATCCAGCCCCTTGCTGGTCCCTTCCCTCTGACGAAGCCCTCTGAGCTCCAGCACCTTGCAGTGTGGAGAGAGCCCCTGCCAGCAACCTCCTCTCCAAGGAGGCCTCAACCGAGGCCTAGGCCCAGGGGAAAGGCACCAGCGGGGATGAGCCTGGGGAGGCGCCCAGACATGTCTGGGCCCAGTCCCCGCAGCCTGCCCCTTGGTGGGGCTGTACCCCCGGAGGCCAGGAAGGTCTGGGCAAGGCTGGCCAGGGGAAGGGGACCTGCTGGGTGCTGTCCCTGGCCTGTGGGGCCTCTGAGCACAACCGACCCTCTCCCGTTGGAAGACCTCCCCGGCTGCCTCCAAAGGCCGCTTTGCAAGCACTCTCGCCGGCTGTTCCCGCCAGCCGCGCAAAATGCTCCCAAGTCCGGGAGAAAAGCGCTTCGGGGTGGTGCTCTCTCCCGGCCCTTGCCCCAGAGCCTGAGGACCAGGCAGGGGTCCACACTCCCAGGCCAAGGCAGAACCACATGCACACGTCTGTTCCTGCCCCCTGCACCAGCAGAGAGCTCGGGGGAGCCAGAGTCTGTCAGGCAGCTGCTGGGCTGGCCGCCTGTGTGGGAAGGGGCAGAGCCGACCTAGGGGCACACTGGGCCTCTTGCTCTCCCTGCTGCCCTGAGGCTGCTGGGCCAAAGAGGTCTTGGGCATCCAGCCCATTGCTGGTCCCTTCCCTCTGACGAAGCCCTCTGAGCTCCAGCACCTTGCAGTGTGGAGAGAGCCCCTGCCAGCAACCTCCTCTCCAAGGAGGCCTCAACCGAGGCCTAGGCCCAGGGGAAAGGCACCAGCGGGGATGAGCCTGGGGACGCGCCGGGGCATGTCTGGACCCAGTCCCCGCAGCCTGCCCCTTGGTGGGGCAGTAGCCCCGGAGGCCAGGAAGGTCTGGGCAAGGCAGGCCAGGGGAAGGGGACTTGCTGGGTGCTGTCCCTGGCCTGTGGGGCCTCTGAGCCCAACCGGCCCTCTCCCGCTGGAAGACCTCCCCGGCTGCCTCCAAAGGCCGCTTTGCAAGCACTCTCGCCGGTGTTCCCGCCAGCTGCGCACAATGCTCCCAAGCCCGGGAGAAAAGCGCTTCGGGGTGGTGCTCTCTCCCGGCCCTTGCCCCTGAGCCTGGGGGCCAGGCAGGGCGTCCACAGTCCCTGGCCAAGGCAGAACCACATGCACAGGTCTGTTCCTGTCCCCTGCACCAGCAGAGAGCTCGGGGGAGCCAGAGACTCTCAGGCAGCTGCTGGGCTGGCCGCCTGTTTGGGAAGGGGCAGAGTCGACCTAGGGGCACACTGGGCCTCTTGCTCTCCCTGCTGCCCTGAGGCTGCTGGGCCAAAGAGGTCTTGGGCATCCAGCCCCTTGCTGGTCCCTTCCCTCTGACGAGTCCCTCTGAGCTCCAGCACCTTGCAGTGTGGAGACAGGCCCTGCCAGCAACCTCCTCTCCAAGGAGGCCTCAACCAAGGCCTAGGCCCAGGGGAAAGGCACCAGCGGGGATGAGCCTGGGGAGGCGCCCAGGCATGTCTGGGCCCAGTCCCCGCAGCCTGCCCCTTGGTGGGGCAGTACCCCCGGAGGCCAGGAACGTCTGGGCAAGGCTGGCCAGGGACAGGGGCCCTGCTTGGTCCTGCCCCTGGCCTGTGGGGCCTCTGAGCACAACCGGCCCTCTCCCGCTGGAAGACCTCCCCGGCTGCCTCCAAAGGCCGCTTTGCAAGCACTCTCGCCGGCTGTTCCCGCCAGCCGCGCAAAATGCTCCCAAGTCCGGGAGAAAAGCGCTTCGGGGTGGTGCTCTCTCCCGGCCCTTCCCCCTGAGCCTGAGGGCCAGGCAGGGGGTCCACACTCCCAGGCCAAGGCAGAACCACATGCACACGTCTGTTCCTGCCCCCTACACCGGCAGAGAGCTCGGGGGAGCCAGAGTCTGTCAGGCAGCTGCTGGGCTGGCTGCCCGTGTGGGAAGGGGCAGAGCCGACCTAGAGGCACAGTGGGCCTCTTGCTCTCCCTGCTGCCCTGAGGCTGCTGGGCCAAAGAGGTCTTGGGCATCCAGCCCCTTGCTGGTCCCTTCCCTCTGACGAAGCCCTCTGAGCTCCAGCACCTTGCAGTGTGGAGAGAGCCCCTGCCAGCAACCTCCTCTCCAAGGAGGCCTCAACCGAGGCCTAGGCCCAGGGGAAAGGCACCAGCGGGGATGAGCCTGGGAAGGCGCAGGGGAATGTCTGGACCCAGTCCCCGCAGCCTGCCCCTTGGTGGGGCAGTACCCCCGGAGGCCAGGAAGGTCTGGGCAAGGCTGGCCAGGGGAAGGGGACCTGCTGGGTGCTTTCCCTGGCCTGTGGGGCCTCTGAGCACAACCGACCCTCTCCCGCTGGAAGACCTCCCCGGCTGCCTCCAAAGGCCGCTTTGCAAGCACTCTCGCCGGCTGTTCCCGCCAGCCGCGCAAAATGCTCCCAAGTCCGGGAGAAAAGCGCTTCGGGGTGGTGCTCTCTCCTGGCCCTTCCCCCTGAGCCTGAGGGCCAGGCAGGGGGTCCACACTCCCAGGCCAAGGCAGAACCACATGCACACGTCTGTTCCTGCCCCCTACACCGGCAGAGAGCTCGGGGGAGCCAGAGTCTGTCAGGCAGCTGCTGGGCTGGCTGCCCGTGTGGGAAGGGGCAGAGCCGACCTAGAGGCACAGTGGGCCTCTTGCTCTCCCTGCTGCCCTGAGGCTGCTGGGCCAAAGAGGTCTTGGGCATCCAGCCCCTTGCTGGTCCCTTCCCTCAGACGAAGCCCTCTGAGCTCCAGCACCTTGCAGTGTGGAGAGAGCCCCTGCCAGCAACCTCCTCTCCAAGGAGGCCTCAACCGAGGCCTAGGCCCAGGGGAAAGGCACCAGCGGGGATGAGCCTGGGGAGGCGCCCGGGCATGTCTGGACCCAGTCCCCGCAGCCTGCCCCTTGGTGGGGCAGTAGCCCCAGAGGCCAGGAAGGTCTGGGCAAGGCTGGCCAGGGGAAGGGGACTTGCTGGGTCCTGCCCCTGGCCTGTGGGGCCTCTGAGCACAACCGGCCCTCTCCCGCTGGAAGACCTCCCCGGCTGCCTCCAAAGGCCGCTTTGCAAGCACTCTCGCCGGCTGTTCCCGCCAGCTGCGCACAATGCTCCCAAGCCCGGGAGAAAAGGGCTTCGGGGTGGTGCTCTCTCCCGGCCCTTGCCCCTGAGCCTGGGGGCCAGGCAGGGGGTCCACAGTCCCAAGCCAAGGCAGAACCACATGCACACGTCTGTTCCTGCCCCCTGCACCGGCAGAGAGCTCGGGGGAGCCAGAGACTGTCAGGCAGCTGCTGGGCTGGCCGCCTGTGTGGGAAGGGGCAGAGCCGACCTAGGGGCACACTGGGCCTCTTGCTCTCCCTGCTGCCCTGAGGCTGCTGGGCCAAAGAGGTCTTGGGCATCCAGCCCCTTGCTGGTCCCTTCCCTCTGACGAAGACCTCTGAGCTCCAGCACCTTGCAGTGTGGAGACAGGCCCTGCCAGCAACCTCCTCTCCAAGGAGGCCTCAACCGAGGCCTAGGCCCAGGGGAAAGGCACCAGCGGGGATGAGCCTGGGGAGGCGCCCAGACATGTCTGGGCCCAGTCCCCGCAGCCTGCCCCTTGGTGGGGCTGTACCCCCGGAGGCCAGGAAGGTCTGGGCAAGGCTGGCCAGGGGAAGGGGACCTGCTGGGTGCTGTCCCTGGCCTGTGGGGCCTCTGAGCACAACCGACCCTCTCCCGTTGGAAGACCTCCCCGGCTGCCTCCAAAGGCCGCTTTGCAAGCACTCTCGCCGGCTGTTCCCGCCAGCCGCGCAAAATGCTCCCAAGTCCGGGAGAAAAGCGCTTCGGGGTGGTGCTCTCTCCCGGCCCTTGCCCCAGAGCCTGAGGACCAGGCAGGGGTCCACACTCCCAGGCCAAGGCAGAACCACATGCACACGTCTGTTCCTGCCCCCTGCACCAGCAGAGAGCTCGGGGGAGCCAGAGTCTGTCAGGCAGCTGCTGGGCTGGCCGCCTGTGTGGGAAGGGGCAGAGCCGACCTAGGGGCACACTGGGCCTCTTGCTCTCCCTGCTGCCCTGAGGCTGCTGGGCCAAAGAGGTCTTGGGCATCCAGCCCATTGCTGGTCCCTTCCCTCTGACGAAGACCTCTGAGCTCCAGCACCTTGCAGTGTGGAGAGAGCCCCTGCCAGCAACCTCCTCTCCAAGGAGGCCTCAACCGAGGCCTAGGCCCAGGGGAAAGGCACCAGCGGGGATGAGCCTGGGGACGCGCCCGGGCATGTCTGGACCCAGTCCCCGCAGCCTGCCCCTTGGTGGGGCAGTAGCCCCGGAGGCCAGGAAGGTCTGGGCAAGGCAGGCCAGGGGAAGGGGACTTGCTGGGTGCTGTCCCTGGCCTGTGGGGCCTCTGAGCCCAACCGGCCCTCTCCCGCTGGAAGACCTCCCCGGCTGCCTCCAAAGGCCGCTTTGCAAGCACTCTCGCCGGTGTTCCCGCCAGCTGCGCACAATGCTCCCAAGCCCGGGAGAAAAGCGCTTCGGGGTGGTGCTCTCTCCCGGCCCTTGCCCCTGAGCCTGGGGGCCAGGCAGGGCGTCCACAGTCCCTGGCCAAGGCAGAACCACATGCACAGGTCTGTTCCTGTCCCCTGCACCAGCAGAGAGCTCGGGGGAGCCAGAGACTCTCAGGCAGCTGCTGGGCTGGCCGCCTGTTTGGGAAGGGGCAGAGCCGACCTAGGGGCACACTGGGCCTCTTGCTCTCCCTGCTGCCCTGAGGCTGCTGGGCCAAAGAGGTCTTGGGCATCCAGCCCCTTGCTGGTCCCTTCCCTCTGACGAGTCCCTCTGAGCTCCAGCACCTTGCAGTGTGGAGACAGGCCCTGCCAGCAACCTCCTCTCCAAGGAGGCCTCAACCGAGGCCTAGGCCCAGGGGAAAGGCACCAGCGGGGATGAGCCTGGGGAGGCGCCCAGGCATGTCTGGGCCCAGTCCCCGCAGCCTGCCCCTTGGTGGGGCAGTACCCCCGGAGGCCAGGAACGTCTGGGCAAGGCTGGCCAGGGACAGGGGCCCTGCTTGGTCCTGCCCCTGGCCTGTGGGGCCTCTGAGCACAACCGGCCCTCTCCCGCTGGAAGACCTCCCCGGCTGCCTCCAAAGGCCGCTTTGCAAGCACTCTCGCCGGCTGTTCCCGCCAGCCGCGCAAAATGCTCCCAAGTCCGGGAGAAAAGCGCTTCGGGGTGGTGCTCTCTCCCGGCCCTTCCCCCTGAGCCTGAGGGCCAGGCAGGGGGTCCACACTCCCAGGCCAAGGCAGAACCACATGCACACGTCTGTTCCTGCCCCCTACACCGGCAGAGAGCTCGGGGGAGCCAGAGTCTGTCAGGCAGCTGCTGGGCTGGCTGCCCGTGTGGGAAGGGGCAGAGCCGACCTAGAGGCACAGTGGGCCTCTTGCTCTCCCTGCTGCCCTGAGGCTGCTGGGCCAAAGAGGTCTTGGGCATCCAGCCCCTTGCTGGTCCCTTCCCTCTGACGAAGCCCTCTGAGTTCCAGCACCTTGCAGTGTGGAGAGAGCCCCTGCCAGCAACCTCCTCTCCAAGGAGGCCTCAACCGAGGCCTAGGCCCAGGGGAAAGGCACCAGCGGGGATGAGCCTGGGGAGGCGCCCGGGCATGTCTGGACCCAGTCCCCGCAGCCTGCCCCTTGGTGGGGCAGTAGCCCCGGAGGCCAGGAAGGTCTGGGCAAGGCTGGCCAGGGGAAGGGGACTTGCTGGGTCCTGCCCCTGGCCTGTGGGGCCTCTGAGCACAACCGGCCCTCTCCCGCTGGAAGACCTCCCCGGCTGCCTCCAAAGGCCGCTTTGCAAGCACTCTCGCCGGCTGTTCCCGCCAGCTGCGCACAATGCTCCCAAGCCCGGGAGAAAAGGGCTTCGGGGTGGTGCTCTCTCCCGGCCCTTGCCCCTGAGCCTGGGGGCCAGGCAGGGGGTCCACAGTCCCAAGCCAAGGCAGAACCACATGCACACGTCTGTTCCTGTCCCCTGCACCGGCAGAGAGCTCGGGGGAGCCAGAGACTGTCAGGCAGCTGCTGGGCTGGCCGCCTGTGTGGGAAGGGGCAGAGCCGACCTAGGGGCACAGTGGGCCTCTTGCTCTCCCTGCTGCCCTGAGGCTGCTGGGCCAAAGAGGTCTTGGGCATCCAGCCCCTTGCTGGTCCCTTCCCTCTGACGAAGCCCTCTGAGCTCCAGCACCTTGCAGTGTGGAGAGAGCCCCTGCCAGCAACCTCCTCTCCAAGGAGGCCTCAACCGAGGCCTAGGCCCAGGGGAAAGGCACCAGCGGGGATGAGCCTGGGGAGGCGCCCAGGCATGTCTGGGCCCAGTCCCCGCAGCCTGCCCCTTGGTGGGGCAGTACCCCCGGAGGCCAGGAACGTCTGGGCAAGGCTGGCCAGGGACAGGGGCCCTGCTTGGTCCTGCCCCTGGCCTGTGGGGCCTCTGAGCACAACCGGCCCTCTCCCGCTGGAAGACCTCCCCGGCTGCCTCCAAAGGCCGCTTTGCAAGCACTCTCGCCGGCTGTTCCCGCCAGCCGCGCAAAATGCTCCCAAGTCCGGGAGAAAAGCGCTTCGGGGTGGTGCTCTCTCCCGGCCCTTCCCCCTGAGCCTGAGGGCCAGGCAGGGGGTCCACACTCCCAGGCCAAGGCAGAACCACATGCACACGTCTGTTCCTGCCCCCTACACCGGCAGAGAGCTCGGGGGAGCCAGAGTCTGTCAGGCAGCTGATGGGCTGGCCGCCCGTGTGGGAAGGGGCAGAGGCGACCTAGAGGCACAGTGGGCCTCTTGCTCTCCCTGCTGCCCTGAGGCTGCTGGGCCAAAGAGGTCTTGGGCATCCAGCCCCTTGCTGGTCCCTTCCCTCTGACGAAGCCCTCTGAGCTCCAGCACCTTGCAGTGTGGAGAGAGCCCCTGCCAGCAACCTCCTCTCCAAGGAGGCCTCAACCGAGGCCTAGGCCCAGGGGAAAGGCACCAGCGGGGATGAGCCTGGGGAGGCGCCCGGGCATGTCTGGACCCAGTCCCCGCAGCCTGCCCCTTGGTGGGGCAGTAGCCCCGGAGGCCAGGAAGGTCTGGGCAAGGCTGGCCAGGGGAAGGGGACTTGCTGGGTCCTGCCCCTGGCCTGTGGGGCCTCTGAGCACAACCGGCCCTCTCCCGCTGGAAGACCTCCCCGGCTGCCTCCAAAGGCCGCTTTGCAAGCACTCTCGCCGGCTGTTCCCGCCAGCTGCGCACAATGCTCCCAAGCCCGGGAGAAAAGGGCTTCGGGGTGGTGCTCTCTCCCGGCCCTTGCCCCTGAGCCTGGGGGCCAGGCAGGGGGTCCACAGTCCCAAGCCAAGGCAGAACCACATGCACACGTCTGTTCCTGGCCCCTGCACCGGCAGAAAGCTCGGGGGAGCCAGAGACTGTCAGGCAGCTGCTGGGCTGGCCGCCTGTGTGGGAAGGGGCAGAGCCGACCTAGGGGCACACTGGGCCTCTTGCTCTCCCTGCTGCCCTGAGGCTGCTGGGCCAAAGAGGTCTTGGGCATCCAGCCCCTTGCTGGTCCCTTCCCTCTGACGAAGCCCTCTGAGCTCCAGCACCTTGCAGTGTGGAGAGAGCCCCTGCCAGCAACCTCCTCTCCAAGGAGGCCTCAACCGAGGCCTAGGCCCAGGGGAAAGGCACCAGCGGGGATGAGCCTGGGGAGGCGCCCAGACATGTCTGGGCCCAGTCCCCGCAGCCTGCCCCTTGGTGGGGCTGTACCCCCGGAGGCCAGGAAGGTCTGGGCAAGGCTGGCCAGGGGAAGGGGACCTGCTGGGTGCTGTCCCTGGCCTGTGGGGCCTCTGAGCACAACCGACCCTCTCCCGTTGGAAGACCTCCCCGGCTGCCTCCAAAGGCCGCTTTGCAAGCACTCTCGCCGGCTGTTCCCGCCAGCCGCGCAAAATGCTCCCAAGTCCGGGAGAAAAGCGCTTCGGGGTGGTGCTCTCTCCCGGCCCTTGCCCCTGAGCCTGGGGGCCAGGCAGGGCGTCCACAGTCCCTGGCCAAGGCAGAACCACATGCACAGGTCTGTTCCTGTCCCCTGCACCAGCAGAGAGCTCAGGGGAGCCAGAGACTCTCAGGCAGCTGCTGGGCTGGCCGCCTGTTTGGGAAGGGGCAGAGCCGACCTAGGGGCACACTGGGCCTCTTGCTCTCCCTGCTGCCCTGAGGCTGCTGGGCCAAAGAGGTCTTGGGCATCCAGCCCCTTGCTGGTCCCTTCCCTCTGACGAGTCCCTCTGAGCTCCAGCACCTTGCAGTGTGGAGACAGGCCCTGCCAGCAACCTCCTCTCCAAGGAGGCCTCAACCGAGGCCTAGGCCCAGGGGAAAGGCACCAGCGGGGATGAGCCTGGGGAGGCTCCCAGGCATGTCTGGGCCCAGTCCCCGCAGCCTGCCCCTTGGTGGGGCAGTACCCCCGGAGGCCAGGAACGTCTGGGCAAGGCTGGCCAGGGACAGGGGCCCTGCTTGGTCCTGCCCCTGGCCTGTGGGGCCTCTGAGCACAACCGGCCCTCTCCCGCTGGAAGACCTCCCCGGCTGCCTCCAAAGGCCGCTTTGCAAGCACTCTCGCCGGCTGTTCCCGCCAGCCGCGCAAAATGCTCCCAAGTCCGGGAGAAAAGCGCTTCGGGGTGGTGCTCTCTCCCGGCCCTTCCCCCTGAGCCTGAGGGCCAGGCAGGGGGTCCACACTCCCAGGCCAAGGCAGAACCACATGCACACGTCTGTTCCTGCCCCCTACACCGGCAGAGAGCTCGGGGGAGCCAGAGTCTGTCAGGCAGCTGCTGGGCTGGCTGCCCGTGTGGGAAGGGGCAGAGCCGACCTAGAGGCACAGTGGGCCTCTTGCTCTCCCTGCTGCCCTGAGGCTGCTGGGCCAAAGAGGTCTTGGGCATCCAGCCCCTTGCTGGTCCCTTCCCTCTGACGAAGCCCTCTGAGCTCCAGCACCTTGCAGTGTGGAGAGAGCCCCTGCCAGGAACCTCCTCTCCAAGGAGGCCTCAACCGAGGCCTAGGCCCAGGGGAAAGGCACCAGCGGGGATGAGCCTGGGAAGGCGCAGGGGAATGTCTGGACCCAGTCCCCGCAGCCTGCCCCTTGGTGGGGCAGTACCCCCGGAGGCCAGGAAGGTCTGGGCAAGGCTGGCCAGGGGAAGGGGACCTGCTGGGTGCTTTCCCTGGCCTGAGGGGCCTCTGAGCACAACCGACCCTCTCCCGCTGGAAGACCTCCCCGGCTGCCTCCAAAGGCCGCTTTGCAAGCACTCTCGCCGGCTGTTCCCGCCAGCCGCGCAAAATGCTCCCAAGTCCGGGAGAAAAGCGCTTCGGGGTGGTGCTCTCTCCCGGCCCTTCCCGCTGAGCCTGAGGGCCAGGCAGGGGGTCCACACTCCCAGGCCAAGGCAGAACCACATGCACACGTCTGTTCCTGCCCCCTACACCGGCAGAGAGCTCGGGGGAGCCAGAGTCTGTCAGGCAGCTGCTGGGCTGGCTGCCCGTGTGGGAAGGGGCAGAGCCGACCTAGAGGCACAGTGGGCCTCTTGCTCTCCCTGCTGCCCTGAGGCTGCTGGGCCAAAGAGGTCTTGGGCATCCAGCCCCTTGCTGGTCCCTTCCCTCTGACGAAGCCCTCTGAGCTCCAGCACCTTGCAGTGTGGAGAGAGCCCCTGCCAGCAACCTCCTCTCCAAGGAGGCCTCAACCGAGGCCTAGGCCCAGGGGAAAGGCACCAGCGGGGATGAGCCTGGGGAGGCGCCCGGGCATGTCTGGACCCAGTCCCCGCAGCCTGCCGCTTGGTGGGGCAGCAGCCCCGGAGGCCAGGAAGGTCTGGGCAAGGCTGGCCAGGGGAAGGGGACTTGCTGGGTCCTGCCCCTGGCCTGTGGGGCCTCTGAGCACAACCGGCCCTCTCCCGCTGGAAGACCTCCCCGGCTGCCTCCAAAGGCCGCTTTGCAAGCACTCTCGCCGGCTGTTCCCGCCAGCTGCGCACAATGCTCCCAAGCCCGGGAGAAAAGGGCTTCGGGATGGTGCTCTCTCCCGGCCCTTGCCCCTGAGCCTGGGGGCCAGGCAGGGGGTCCACAGTCATAAGCCAAGGCAGAACCACATGCACACGTCTGTTCCTGCCCCCTGCACCGGCAGAGAGCTCGGGGGAGCCAGAGACTGTCAGGCAGCTGCTGGGCTGGCCGCCTGTGTGGGAAGGGGCAGAGCCGACCTAGGGGCACACTGGGCCTCTTGCTCTCCCTGCTGCCCTGAGGCTGCTGGGCCAAAGAGGTCTTGGGCATCCAGCCCCTTGCTGGTCCCTTCCCTCTGACGAAGCCCTCTGAGCTCCAGCACCTTGCAGTGTGGAGAGAGCCCCTGCCAGCAACCTCCTCTCCAAGGAGGCCTCAACCGAGGCCTAGGCCCAGGGGAAAGGCACCAGCGGGGATGAGCCTGGGGAGGCGCCCAGACATGTCTGGGCCCAGTCCCCGCAGCCTGCCCCTTGGTGGGGCTGTACCCCCGGAGGCCAGGAAGGTCTGGGCAAGGCTGGCCAGGGGAAGGGGACCTGCTGGGTGCTGTCCCTGGCCTGTGGGGCCTCTGAGCACAACCGGCCCTCTCCCGCTGGAAGACCTCCCCGGCTGCCTCCAAAGGCCGCTTTGCAAGCACTCTCGCCGGTGTTCCCGCCAGCTGCGCACAATGCTCCCAAGCCCGGGAGAAAAGCGCTTCGGGGTGGTGCTCTCTCCCGGCCCTTGCCCCTGAGCCTGGGGGCCAGGCAGGGCGTCCACAGTCCGTGGCCAAGGCAGAACCACATGCACAGGTCTGTTCCTGTCCCCTGCACCAGCAGAGAGCTCGGGGGAGCCAGAGACTCTCAGGCAGCTGCTGGGCTGGCCGCCTGTTTGGGAAGGGGCAGAGCCGACCTAGGGGCACACTGGGCCTCTTGCTCTCCCTGCTGCCCTGAGGCTGCTGGGCCAAAGAGGTCTTGGGCATCCAGCCCCTTGCTGGTCCCTTCCCTCTGACGAGTCCCTCTGAGCTCCAGCACCTTGCAGTGTGGAGACAGGCCCTGCCAGCAACCTCCTCTCCAAGGAGGCCTCAACCGAGGCCTAGGCCCAGGGGAAAGGCACCAGCGGGGATGAGCCTGGGGAGGCGCCCAGGCATGTCTGGGCCCAGTCCCCGCAGCCTGCCCCTTGGTGGGGCAGTACCCCCGGAGGCCAGGAAGGTCTGGGCAAGGCTGGCCAGGGTCAGGGGCCCTGCTAGGTCTTGCCCCTGGCCTGTGGGGCCTCTGAGCACAACCGGCCCTCTCACGCTGGAAGTCCTCCCCGGCTGCCTCCAAGGCCGCTTTGCAAGCACTCTCGCCGGCTGTTCCCGCCAGCTGCGCACAATGCTCCCAAGCCCGGGAGAAAAGCGCTTCGGGGTGGTGCTCTCTCCCGGCCCTTGCCCCTGAGCCTGGGGGCCAGGCAAGGGGTCCACAGTCCCAGGCCAAGGCAGAACCACATGCACACGTCTGTTCCTGCCCCCTGCACCGGCAGAGAGCTCGGGGGAGCCAGAGACTGTCAGGCAGCTGCTGGGCTGGCCGCCTGTTTGGGAAGGGGCAGAGCCGACCTAGGGGCACACTGGGCCTCTTGCTCTCCCTGCTGCCCTGAGGCTGCTGGGCCAAAGAGGTCTTGGGCATCCAGCCCCTTGCTGGTCCCTTCCCTCTGACGAGTCCCTCTGAGCTCCAGCACCTTGCAGTGTGGAGACAGGCCCTGCCAGCAACCTCCTCTCCAAGGAGGCCTCAACCGAGGCCTAGGCCCAGGGGAAAGGCACCAGCGGGGATGAGCCTGGGGAGGCGCCCAGGCATGTCTGGGCCCAGTCCCCGCAGCCTGCCCCTTGGTGGGGCAGTACCCCCGGAGGCCAGGAACGTCTGGGCAAGGCTGGCCAGGGACAGGGGCCCTGCTGGGTCCTGCCCCTGGCCTGTGGGGCCTCTGAGCACAACCGGCCCTCTCCCGCTGGAAGACCTCCCCGGCTGCCTCCAAAGGCCGCTTTGCAAGCACTCTCGCCGGCTGTTCCCGCCAGCCGCGCAAAATGCTCCCAAGTCCGGGAGAAAAGCGCTTCGGGGTGGTGCTCTCTCCCGGCCCTTCCCCCTGAGCCTGAGGGCCAGGCAGGGGGTCCACACTCCCAGGCCAAGGCAGAACCACATGCACACGTCTGTTCCTGCCCCCTACACCGGCAGAGAGCTCGGGGGAGCCAGAGTCTGTCAGGCAGCTGCTGGGCTGGCTGCCCGTGTGGGAAGGGGCAGAGCCGACCTAGAGGCACAGTGGGCCTCTTGCTCTCCCTGCTGCCCTGAGGCTGCTGGGCCAAAGAGGTCTTGGGCATCCAGCCCCTTGCTGGTCCCTTCCCTCTGACGAAGCCCTCTGAGCTCCAGCACCTTGCAGTGTGGAGAGAGCCCCTGCCAGCAACCTCCTCTCCAAGGAGGCCTCAACCGAGGCCTAGGCCCAGGGGAAAGGCACCAGCGGGGATGAGCCTGGGAAGGCGCAGGGGAATGTCTGGACCCAGTCCCCGCAGCCTGCCCCTTGGTGGGGCAGTACCCCCGGAGGCCAGGAAGGTCTGGGCAAGGCTGGCCAGGGGAAGGGGACCTGCTGGGTGCTTTCCCTGGCCTGTGGGGCCTCTGAGCACAACCGACCCTCTCCCGCTGGAAGACCTCCCCGGCTGCCTCCAAAGGCCGCTTTGCAAGCACTCTCGCCGGCTGTTCCCGCCAGCCGCGCAAAATGCTCCCAAGTCCGGGAGAAAAGCGCTTCGGGGTGGTGCTCTCTCCCGGCCCTTCCCCCTGAGCCTGAGGGCCAGGCAGGGGGTCCACACTCCCAGGCCAAGGCAGAACCACATGCACACGTCTGTTCCTGCCCCCTACACCGGCAGAGAGCTCGGGGGAGCCAGAGTCTGTCAGGCAGCTGCTGGGCTGGCTGCCCGTGTGGGAAGGGGCAGAGCCGACCTAGAGGCACAGTGGGCCTCTTGCTCTCCCTGCTGCCCTGAGGCTGCTGGGCCAAAGAGGTCTTGGGCATCCAGCCCCTTGCTGGTCCCTTCCCTCTGACGAAGCCCTCTGAGCTCCAGCACCTTGCAGTGTGGAGAGAGCCCCTGCCAGCAACCTCCTCTCCAAGGAGGCCTCAAGCGAGGCCTAGGCCCAGGGGAAAGGCACCAGCGGGGATGAGCCTGGGGAGGCGCCCGGGCATGTCTGGACCCAGTCCCCGCAGCCTGCCCCTTGGTGGGGCAGTAGCCCCGGAGGCCAGGAAGGTCTGGGCAAGGCTGGCCAGGGGAAGGGGACTTGCTGGGTCCTGCCCCTGGCCTGTGGGGCCTCTGAGCACAACCGGCCCTCTCCCGCTGGAAGACCTCCCCGGCTGCCTCCAAAGGCCGCTTTGCAAGCACTCTCGCCGGCTGTTCCCGCCAGCTGCGCACAATGCTCCCAAGCCCGGGAGAAAAGCGCTTCGGGGTGGTGCTCTCTCCCGGCCCTTGCCCCTGAGCCTGGGGGCCAGGCAGGGGGTCCACAGTCCCAAGCCAAGGCAGAACCACATGCACACGTCTGTTCCTGCCCCCTGCACCGGCAGAGAGCTCGGGGGAGCCAGAGACTGTCAGGCAGCTGCTGGGCTGGCCGCCTGTGTGGGAAGGGGCAGAGCCGACCTAGGGGCACACTGGGCCTCTTGCTCTCCCTGCTGCCCTGAGGCTGCTGGGCCAAAGAGGTCTTGGGCATCCAGCCCCTTGCTGGTCCCTTCCCTCTGACGAGTCCCTCTGAGCTCCAGCACCTTGCAGTGTGGAGACAGGCCCTGCCAGCAACCTCCTCTCCAAGGAGGCCTCAATCGAGGCCTAGGCCCAGGGGAAAGGCACCAGCGGGGATGAGCCTGGGGAGGCGCCCAGGCATGTCTGGGCCCAGTCCCCGCAGCCTGTCCCTTGGTGGGGCAGTACCCCCGGAGGTCAGGAAGGTCTGGGCAAGGCTGGCCAGGGTCAGGGGCCCTGCTGGGTCCTGCCCCTGGCCTGTGGGGCCTCTGAGCACAACCGGCTATCTCCCGCTGGAAGTCCTCCCCGGCTGCCTCCAAGGCCGCTTTGCAAGCACTCTCGCCGGCTGTTCCCGCCAGCTGCGCACAATGCTCCCAAGCCCGGGAGAAAAGCGCTTCGGGGTGGTGCTCTCTCCCGGCCCTTGCCCCTGAGCCTGGGGGCCAGGCAGGGGATCCACAGTCCCAGGCCAAGGTAAAACCACATGCACACGTCTGTTCCTTCCCCCTGCACCGGCAGAGAGCTCGGGGGAGCCAGAGACTGTCAGGCAGCTGCTGGGCTGGCCGCCTGTGTGGGAAGGGGCAGAGCCGACCTAGGGGCACAGTGGGCCTCTTGCTCTCCCTGCTGCTCTGAGGCTGCTGGGCCAAAGAGGTCTTGGGCATCCAGCCCCTTGCTGGTCCCTTCCCTCTGACGAAGCCCTCTGAGCTCCAGCACCTTGCAGTGTGGAGAGAGCCCCTGCCAGCAACCTCCTCTCCAAGGAGGCCTCAAGCGAGGCCTAGGCCCAGGGGAAAGGCACCAGCGGGGATGAGCCTGGGGAGGCGCCCGGGCATGTCTGGACCCAGTCCCCGCAGCCTGCCCCTTGGTGGGGCAGTAGCCCCGGTGGCCAGGAAGGTCTGGGCAAGGCTGGCCAGGGGAAGGGGACTTGCTGGGTCCTGCCCCTGGCCTGTGGGGCCTCTGAGCACAACCGGCCCTCTCACGCTGGAAGACCTCCCCGGCTGCCTCCAAAGGCCGCTTTGCAAGCACTCTCGCCGGCTGTTCCCGCCAGCTGCGCACAATGCTCCCAAGCCCGGGAGAAAAGCGCTTCGGGGTGGTGCTCTCTCCCGGCCCTTGCCCCTGAGCCTGGGGGCCAGGCAGGGGGTCCACAGTCCCTGGCCAAGGCAGAACCACATGCACAGGTCTGTTCCTGTCCCCTGCACCAGCAGAGAGCTCGGGGGAGCCAGAGACTCTCAGGCAGCTGCTGGGCTGGCCGCCTGTTTGGGAAGGGGCAGAGCCGACCTAGGGGCACACTGGGCCTCTTGCTCTCCCTGCTGCCCTGAGGCTGCTGGGCCAAAGAGGTCTTGGGCTTCCAGCCCCTTGCTGGTCCCTTCCCTCTGACGAGTCCCTCTGAGCTCCAGCACCTTGCAGTGTGGAGACAGGCCCTGCCAGCAACCTCCTCTCCAAGGAGGCCTCAACCGAGGCCTAGGCCCAGGGGAAAGGCACCAGCGGGGATGAGCCTGGGGAGGCGCCCAGGCATGTCTGGGCCCAGTCCCCGCAGCCTGCCCCTTGGTGGGGCAGTACCCCCGGAGGCCAGGAACGTCTGGGAAATGCTGGCCAGGGACAGGGGCCCTGCTGGGTCCTGCCCCTGGCCTGTGGGGCCTCTGAGCACAACCGGCCCTCTCCCGCTGGAAGACCTCACCGGCTGCCTCCAAAGGCCGCTTTGCAAGCACTCTCGCCGGCTGTTCCCGCCAGCCGCGCAAAATGCTCCCAAGTCCGGGAGAAAAGCGCTTCGGGGTGGTGCTCTCTCCCGGCCCTTCCCCCTGAGCCTGAGGGCCAGGCAGGGGGTCCACACTCCCAGGCCAAGGCAGAACCACATGCACACGTCTGTTCCTGCCCCCTACACCGGCAGAGAGCTCGGGGGAGCCAGAGTCTGTCAGGCAGCTGCTGGGCTGGCTGCCCGTGTGGGAAGGGGCAGAGCCGACCTAGAGGCACAGTGGGCCTCTTGCTCTCCCTGCTGCCCTGAGGCTGCTGGGCCAAAGAGGTCTTGGGCATCCAGCCCCTTGCTGGTCCCTTCCCTCTGACGAAGACCTCTGAGCTCCAGCACCTTGCAGTGTGGAGAGAGCCCCTGCCAGCAACCTCCTCTCCAAGGAGGCCTCAAGCGAGGCCTAGGCCCAGGGGAAAGGCACCAGCGGGGATGAGCCTGGGGAGGCGCCCGGGCATGTCTGGACCCAGTCCCCGCAGCCTGCCCCTTGGTGGGGCAGTAGCCCCGGAGGCCAGGAAGGTCTGGGCAAGGCTGGCCAGGGGAAGGGGACTTGCTGGGTCCTGCCCCTGGCCTGTGGGGCCTCTGAGCACAACCGGCCCTCTCCCGCTGGAAGACCTCCCCGGCTGCCTCCAAAGGCCGCTTTGCAAGCACTCTCGCCGGCTGTTCCCGCCAGCTGCGCACAATGCTCCCAAGCCCGGGAGAAAAGCGCTTCGGGGTGGTGCTCTCTCCCGGCCCTTGCCCCTGAGCCTGGGGGCCAGGCAGGGGGTCCACAGTCCCTGGCCAAGGCAGAACCACATGCACAGGTCTGTTCCTGTCCCCTGCACCAGCAGAGAGCTCGGGGGAGCCAGAGACTCTCAGGCAGCTGCTGGGCTGGCCGCCTGTTTGGGAAGGGGCAGAGCCGACCTAGGGGCACACTGGGCCTCTTGCTCTCCCTGCTACCCTGAGGCTGCTGGGCCAAAGAGGTCTTGGGCATCCAGCCCCTTGCTGGTCCCTTCCCTCTGACGAGTCCCTCTGAGCTCCAGCACCTTGCAGTGTGGAGACAGGCCCTGCCAGCAACCTCCTCTCCAAGGAGGCCTCAACCGAGGCCTAGGCCCAGGGGAAAGGCACCAGCGGGGATGAGCCTGGGGAGGCGCCCAGGCATGTCTGGGCCCAGTCCCCGCAGCCTGCCCCTTGGTGGGGCAGTACCCCCGGAGGCCAGGAAGGTCTGGGCAAGGCTGGCCAGGGTCAGGGGCCCTGCTGGGTCCTGCCCCTGGCCTGTGGGGCCTCTGAGCACAACCGGCCCTCTCACGCTTTAAGTCCTCCCCGGCTGCCTCCAAGGCCGCTTTGCAAGCACTCTCGCCGGCTGTTCCCGCCAGCTGCGCACAATGCTCCCAAGCCCGGGAGAAAAGCGCTTCGGGGTGGTGCTCTCTCCCGGCCCTTGCCCCTGAGCCTGGGGGCCAGGCAGGGGGTCCACAGTCCCAGGCCAAGGCAAAACCACATGCACACGTCTGTTCCTGCCCCCTGCACCGGCAGAGAGCTCGGGGGAGCCAGAGACTGTCAGGCAGCTGCTGGGCTGGCCGCCTGTGTGGGAAGGGGCAGAGCCGACCTAGGGGCACACTGGGCCTCTTGCTCTCCCTGCTGCCCTGAGGCTGCTGGGCCAAAGAGGTCTTGGGCATCCAGCCCCTTGCTGGTCCCTTCCCTCTGACGAAGCCCTCTGAGCTCCAGCACCTTGCAGTGTGGAGAGAGCCCCTGCCAGCAACCTCCTCTCCAAGGAGGCCTCAAGCGAGGCCTAGGCCCAGGGGAAAGACACCAGCGGGGATGAGCCTGGGGAGGCGCCCGGGCATGTCTGGACCCAGTGCCCGCAGCCTCCCCCTTGGTGGGGCAGTAGCCCCGGAGGCCAGGAAGGTCTGGGCAAGGCTGGCCAGGGGAAGGGGACTTGCTGGGTCCTGCCCCTGGCCTATGGGGCCTCTGAGCACAACCGGCCCTCTCCCGCTGGAAGACCTCCCCGGCTGCCTCCAAAGGCCGCTTTGCAAGCACTCTCGCCGGCTGTTCCCGCCAGCTGCGCACAATGCTCCCAAGCCCGGGAGAAAAGCGCTTCGGGGTGGTGCTCTCTCCCGGCCCTTGCCCCTGAGCCTGGGGGCCAGGCAGGGGGTCCACAGTCCCTGGCCAAGGCAGAACCACATGCACAGGTCTGTTCCTGTCCCCTGCACCAGCAGAGAGCTCGGGGGAGCCAGAGACTCTCAGGCAGCTGCTGGGCTGGCCGCCTGTTTGGGAAGGGGCAGAGCCGACCTAGGGGCACACTGGGCCTCTTGCTCTCCCTGCTGCCCTGAGGCTGCTGGGCCAAAGAGGTCTTGGGCATCCAGCCCCTTGCTGGTCCCTTCCCTCTGACGAGTCCCTCTGAGCTCCAGCACCTTGCAGTGTGGAGACAGGCCCTGCCAGCAACCTCCTCTCCAAGGAGGCCTCAACCGAGGCCTAGGCCCAGGGGAAAGGCACCAGCGGGGATGAGCCTGGGGAGGCGCCCAGGCATGTCTGGGCCCAGTCCCCGCAGCCTGCCCCTTGGTGGGGCAGTACCCCCGGAGGCCAGGAACGTCTGGGCAAGGCTGGCCAGGGACAGGGGCCCTGCTGGGTCCTGCCCCTGGCCTGTGGGGCCTCTGAGCACAACCGGCTATCTCCCGCTGGAAGACCTCCCCGGCTGCCTCCAAAGGCTGCTTTGCAAGCACTCTCGCCGGCTGTTCCCGCCAGCCGCGCAAAATGCTCCCAAGTCCGGGAGAAAAGCGCTTCGGGGTGGTGCTCTCTCCCGGCCCTTCCCCCTGAGCCTGAGGGCCAGGCAGGGGGTCCACACTCCCAGGCCAAGGCAGAACCACATGCACACGTCTGTTCCTGCCCCCTACACCGGCAGAGAGCTCGGGGGAGCCAGAGTCTGTCAGGCAGCTGCTGGGCTGGCTGCCCGTGTGGGAAGGGGCAGAGCCGACCTAGAGGCACAGTGGGCCTCTTGCTCTCCCTGCTGCCCTGAGGCTGCTGGGCCAAAGAGGTCTTGGGCATCCAGCCCCTTGCTGGTCCCTTCCCTCTGACGAAGCCCTCTGAGCTCCAGCACCTTGCAGTGTGGAGAGAGCCCCTGCCAGCAACCTCCTCTCCAAGGAGGCCTCAACCGAGGCCTAGGCCCAGGGGAAAGGCACCAGCGGGGATGAGCCTGGGGAGGCGCCCGGGCATGTCTGGACCCAGTCCCCGCAGCCTGCCCCTTGGTGGGGCAGTAGCCCCGGAGGCCAGGAAGGTCTGGGCAAGGCTGGCCAGGGGAAGGGAGTACTTGCTGGGTCCTGCCCCTGGCCTGTGGGGCCTCTGAGCACAACCGGCCCTCTCCCGCTGGAAGACCTCCCCGGCTGCCTCCAAAGGCCGCTTTGCAAGCACTCTCGCCGGCTGTTCCCGCCAGCTGCGCACAATGCTCCCAAGCCCGGGAGAAAAGCGCTTCGGGGTGGTGCTCTCTCCCGGCCCTTGCCCCTGAGCCTGGGGGCCAGGCAGGGGGTCCACAGTCCCTGGCCAAGGCAGAACCACATGCACAGGTCTGTTCCTGTCCCCTGCACCAGCAGAGAGCTCGGGGGAGCCAGAGACTCTCAGGCAGCTGCTGGGCTGGCCGCCTGTTTGGGAAGGGGCAGAGCCGACCTAGGGGCACACTGGGCCTCTTGCTCTCCCTGCTGCCCTGAGGCTGCTGGGCCAAAGAGGTCTTGGGCATCCAGCCCCTTGCTGGTCCCTTCCCTCTGACGAGTCCCTCTGAGCTCCAGCACCTTGCAGTGTGGAGACAGGCCCTGCCAGCAACCTCCTCTCCAAGGAGGCCTCAACCGAGGCCTAGGCCCAGGGGAAAGGCACCAGCGGGGATGAGCCTGGGGAGGCGCCCAGGCATGTCTGGGCCCAGTCCCCGCAGCCTGCCCCTTGGTGGGGCAGTAGCCCCGGAGGCCAGGAAGGTCTGGGCAAGGCTGGCCAGGGTCAGGGGCCCTGCTGGGTCCTGCCCCTGGCCTGTGGGGCCTCTGAGCACAACCGGCCCTCTCACGCTGGAAGTCCTCCCCGGCTGCCTCCAAGGCCGCTTTGCAAGCACTCTCGCCGGCTGTTCCCGCCAGCTGCGCACAATGCTCCCAAGCCCGGGAGAAAAGCGCTTCGGGGTGGTGCTCTCTCCCGGCCCTTGCCCCTGAGCCTGGGGGCCAGGCAGGGGGTCCACAGTCCCAGGCCAAGGCAAAACCACATGCACACGTCTGTTCCTGCCCCCTGCACCGGCAGAGAGCTCTTGGGAGCCAGAGACTGTCAGGCAGCTGCTGGGCTGGCCGCCTGTGTGGGAAGGGGCAGAGCCGACCTAGGGGCACACTGGGCCTCTTGCTCTCCCTGCTGCCCTGAGGCTGCTGGGCCAAAGAGGTCTTGGGCATCCAGCCCCTTGCTGGTCCCTTCCCTCTGACGAAGACCTCTGAGCTCCAGCACCTTGCAGTGTGGAGAGAGCCCCTGCCAGCAACCTCCTCTCCAAGGAGGCCTCAACCGAGGCCTAGGCCCAGGGGAAAGGCACCAGCGGGGATGAGCCTGGGGACGCGCCCGGGCATGTCTTGACCCAGTCCCCGCAGCCTGCCCCTTGGTGGGGCAGTAGCCCCGGAGGCCAGGAAGGTCTGGGCAAGGCTGGCCAGGGGAAGGGGACTTGCTGGGTCCTGCCCCTGGCCTGTGGGGCCTCTGAGCACAACCGGCCCTCTCCCGCTGGAAGACCTCCCCGGCTGCCTCCAAAGGCCGCTTTGCAAGCACTCTCGCCGGCTGTTCCCGCCAGCTGCGCACAATGCTCCCAAGCCCGGGAGAAAAGCGCTTCGGGGTGGTGCTCTCTCCCGGCCCTTGCCCCTGAGCCTGGGGGCCAGGCAGGGGGTCCACAGTCCCTGGCCAAGGCAGAACCACATGCACAGGTCTGTTCCTGTCCCCTGCACCAGCAGAGAGCTCGGGGGAGCCAGAGACTCTCAGGCAGCTGCTGGGCTGGCCGCCTGTTTGGGAAGGGGCAGAGCCGACCTAGGGGCACACTGGGCCTCTTGCTCTCCCTGCTGCCCTGAGGCTGCTGGGCCAAAGAGGTCTTGGGCATCCAGCCCCTTGCTGGTCCCTTCCCTCTGACGAGTCCCTCTGAGCTCCAGCACCTTGCAGTGTGGAGACAGCCCCTGCCAGCAACCTCCTCTCCAAGGAGGCCTCAACCGAGGCCTAGGCCCACGGGAAAGGCACCAGCGGGGATGAGCCTGGGGAGGCGCCCAGGCATGTCTGGGCCCAGTCCCCGCAGCCTGCCCCTTGGTGGGGCAGTACCCCCGGAGGCCAGGAACGTCTGGGCCAGGCTGGCCAGGGACAGGGGCCCTGCTGGGTCCTGCCCCTGGCCTGTGGGGCCTCTGAGCACAACCGGCTATCTCCCGCTGGAAGACCTCCCCGGCTGCCTCCAAAGGCCGCTTTGCAAGCACTCTCGACGGCTGTTCCCGCCAACCGCGCAAAATGCTCCCAAGTCCGGGAGAAAAGCGCTTCGGGGTGGTGCTCTCTCCCGGCCCTTCCCCCTGAGCCTGAGGGCCAGGCAGGGGGTCCACACTCCCAGGCCAAGGCAGAACCACATGCACACGTCTGTTCCTGCCCCCTACACCGGCAGAGAGCTCGAGGGAGCCAGAGTCTGTCAGGCAGCTGCTGGGCTGGCTGCCCGTGTGGGAAGGGGCAGAGCCGACCTAGAGGCACAGTGGGCCTCTTGCTCTCCCTGCTGCCCTGAGGCTGCTGGGCCAAAGAGGTCTTGGGCATCCAGCCCCTTGCTGGTCCCTTCCCTCTGACGAAGCCCTCTGAGCTCCAGCACCTTGCAGTGTGGAGACAGCCCCTGCCAGGAACCTCCTCTCCAAGGAGGCCTCAACCGAGGCCTAGGCGCAGGGGAAAGGCACCACCGGGGATGAGCCTGGGGAGGCGCCCGGGCATGTCTGGACCCAGTCCCCGCAGCCTGCCCCTTGGTGGGGCAGTAGCCCCGGAGGCCAGGAAGCTCTGGGCAAGGCTGGCCAGGGGAAGGGGACTTGCTGGGTCCTGCCCCTGGCCTGTGGGGCCTCTGAGCACAACCGGCCCTCTCCCGCTGGAAGACCTCCCCGGCTGCCTCCAAAGGCCGCTTTGCAAGCACTCTCGCCGGCTGTTCCCGCCAGCTGCGCACAATGCTCCCAAGCCCGGGAGAAAAGCGCTTCGGGGTGGTGCTCTCTCCCGGCCCTTGCCCCTGAGCCTGGGGGCCAGGCAGGGGGTCCACAGTCCCTGGCCAAGGCAGAACCACATGCACAGGTCTGTTCCTGTCCCCTGCACCAGCAGAGAGCTCGGGGGAGCCAGAGACTGTCAGGCAGCTGCTGGGCTGGCCGCCGGTTTGGGAAGGGGCAGAGCCGACCTAGGGGCACACTGGGCCTCTTGCTCTCCCTGCTGCCCTGAGGCTGCTGGGCCAAAGAGGTCTTGGGCATCCAGCCCCTTGCTGGTCCCTTCCCTCTGACGAAGCCCTCTGAGCTCCAGCACCTTGCAGTGTGGAGAGAGCCCCTGCCAGCAACCTCCTCTCCAAGGAGGCCTCAACCGAGGCCTAGGCCCAGGGGAAAGGCACCAGCGGGGATGAGCCTGGGGAGGCGCACAGGCATATCTGGGCCCAGTCCCCGCAGCCTGCCCCTTGGTGGGGCAGTAGCCCCGGTGGCCAGGAAGGTCTGGGCAAGGCTGGCCAGGGTCAGGGGCCCTGCTGGGTCCTGCCCCTGGCCTGTTGGGCCTCTGAGCACAACCGGCCCTCTCACGCTGGAAGTCCTCCCCGGCTGCCTCCAAGGCCGCTTTGCAAGCACTCTCGCCGGCTGTTCCCGCCAGCTGCGCACAATGCTCCCAAGCCTGGGAGAAAAGCGCTTCGGGGTGGTGCTCTCTCCCGGCCCTTGCCCCTGAGCCTGGGGGCCAGGCAGGGCGTCCACAGTCCCAGGCCAAGGCAAAACCACATGCACACGTCTGTTCCTGCCCCCTGCACCGGCAGAGAGCTCGGGGGAGCCAGAGACTGTCAGGCAGCTGCTGGGCTGGCCGCCTGTGTGGGAAGGGGCAGAGCCGACCTAGGGGCACACTGGGCCTCTTGCTCTCCCTGCTGCCCTGAGGCTGCTGGGCCAAAGAGGTCTTGGGCATCCAGCCCCTTGCTGGTCCCTTCCCTCTGACGAAGCCGTCTGAGCTCCAGCACCTTGCAGTGTGGAGAGAGCCCCTGCCAGGAACCTCCTCTCCAAGGAGGCCTCAACCGAGGCCTAGGCCCAGGGGAAAGACACCAGCGGGGATGAGCCTGGGGAGGCGCCCGGGCATGTCTGGACCCAGTGCCCGCAGCCTGCCCCTTGGTGGGGCAGTAGCCCCGGAGGCCAGGAAGGTCTGGGCAAGGCTGGCCAGGGGAAGGGGACTTGCTGGGTCCTGCCCCTGGCCTGTGGGGCCTCTGAGCACAACCGGCCCTCTCCCGCTGGAAGACCTCCCCGGCTGCCTCCAAAGGCCGCTTTGCAAGCACTCTCGCCGGCTGTTACCGCCAGCTGCGCACAATGCTCCCAAGCCCGGGAGAAAAGCGCTTCGGGGTGGTGCTCTCTCCCGGCCCTTGCCCCTGAGCCTGGGGGCCAGTCAGGGGGTCCACAGTCCCTGGCCAAGGCAGAACCACATGCACAGGTCTGTTCCTGTCCCCTGCACCAGCAGAGAGCTCGGGGGAGCCAGAGACTCTCAGGCAGCTGCTGGGCTGGCCGTCTGTTTGGAAGGGGCAGAGCCGACCTAGGGGCACACTGGGCCTCTTGCTCTCCCTGCTGCCCTGAGGCTGCTGGGCCAAAGAGGTCTTGGGCATCCAGCCCCTTGCTGGTCCCTTCCCTCTGACGAGTCCCTCTGAGCTCCAGCACCTTGCAGTGTGGAGACAGGCCCTGCCAGCAACCTCCTCTCCAAGGAGGCCTCAACCGAGGCCTAGGCCCAGGGGAAAGGCACCAGCGAGGATGAGCCTGGGGAGGCGCCCAGGCATGTCTGGGCCCAGTCCCCGCAGCCTGCCCCTTGGTGGGGCAGTAGCCCCGGAGGCCAGGAAGGTCTGGGCAAGGCTGGCCAGGGTCAGGGGCCCTGCTGGGTCCTGCCCCTGGCCTGTGGGGCCTCTGAGCACAACCGGCCCTCTCACGCTGGAAGTCCTCCCCGGCTGCCTCCAAGGCCGCTTTGCAAGCACTCTCGCCGGCTGTTCCCGCCAGCTGCGCACAATGCTCCCAAGCTCGGGAGAAAAGCGCTTCGGGGTGGTGCTCTCTCCCGGCCCTTGCCCCTGAGCCTGGGGGCCAGGCAGGGGGTCCACAGTCCCAGGCCAAGGCAAAACCACATGCACACGTCTGTTCCTGCCCCCTGCACCGGCAGAGAGCTCGGGGGAGCCAGAGACTGTCAGGCAGCTGCTGGGTTGGCCGCCTGTGTGGTAAGGGGCAGAGCCGACCTAGGGGCACACTGGGCCTCTTGCTCTCCCTGCTGCCCTGAGGCTGCTGGGCCAAAGAGGTCTTGGGCATCCAGCCCCTTGCTGGTCCCTTCCCTCTGACGAAGACCTCTGAGCTCCAGCACCTTGCAGTGTGGAGAGAGCCCCTGCCAGCAACCTCCTCTCCAAGGAGGCCTCAACCGAGGCCTAGGCCCAGGGGAAAGGCACCAGCGGGGATGAGCCTGGGGAGGCGCCCGGGCATGTCTTGACCCAGTCCCCGCAGCCTGCCCCTTGGTGGGGCAGTAGCCCCGGAGGCCAGGAAGGTCTGGGCAAGGCTGGCCAGGGGAAGGGGACTTGCTGGGTCCTGCCCCTGGCCTGTGGGGCCTCTGAGCACAACCGGCCCTCTCCCGCTGGAAGACCTCCCCGGCTGCCTCCAAAGGCCGCTTTGCAAGCACTCTCGCCGGCTGTTCCCGCCAGCTGCGCACAATGCTCCCAAGCCCGGGAGAAAAGCGCTTCGGGGTGGTGCTCTCTCCCGGCCCTTGCCCCTGAGCCTGGGGGCCAGGCAGGGGGTCCACAGTCCGTGGCCAAGGCAGAACCACATGCACAGGTCTGTTCCTGTCCCCTGCACCAGCAGAGAGCTCGGGGGAGCCAGAGACTCTCAGGCAGCTGCTGGGCTGGCCGCCTGTTTGGGAAGGGGCAGAGCCGACCTAGGGGCACACTGGGCCTCTTGCTCTCCCTGCTGCCCTGAGGCTGCTGGGCCAAAGAGGTCTTGGGCATCCAGCCCCTTGCTGGTCCCTTCCCTCTGACGAGTCCCTCTGTGCTCCAGCACCTTGCAGTGTGGAGACAGCCCCTGCCAGCAACCTCCTCTCCAAGGAGGCCTCAACCGAGGCCTAGGCCCAGGGGAAAGGCACCAGCGGGGATGAGCCTGGGGAGGCGCCCAGGCATGTCTGGGCCCAGTCCCCGCAGCCTGCCCCTTGGTGGGGCAGTACCCCCGGAGGCCAGGAACGTCTGGGCCAGGCTGGCCAGGGACAGGGGCCCTGCTGGGTCCTGCCCCTGGCCTGGGGGGCCTCTGAGCAAAACCGGCTATCTCCCGCTGGAAGACCTCCCCGGCTGCCTCCAAAGGCCGCTTTGCAAGCCCTCTCGCCGGCTGTTCCCGCCAGCCGCGCAAAATGCTCCCAAGTCCGGGAGAAAAGCGCTTCGGGGTGGTGCTCTCTCCCGGCCCTTCCCCCTGAGCCTGAGGGCCAGGCAGGGGGTCCACACTCCCAGGCCAAGGCAGAACCACATGCACACGTCTGTTCCTGCCCCCTACACCGGCAGAGAGCTCGAGGGAGCCAGAGTCTGTCAGGCAGCTGCTGGGCTGGCTGCCCGTGTGGGAAGGGGCAGAGCCGACCTAGAGGCCCACTGTGCCTCTTGCTCTCCCTGCTGCCCTGAGGCTGCTGGGCCAAAGAGGTCTTGGGCATCCAGCCCCTTGCTGGTCCCTTCCCTCTGACGAAGCCCTCTGAGCTCCAGCACCTTGCAGTGTGGAGAGAGCCCCTGCCAGCAACCTCCTCTCCAAGGAGGCCTCAACCGAGGCCTAGGCCCAGGGGAAAGGCACCAGCGGGGATGAGCCTGGGGAGGCGCACAGGCATGTCTGGGCCCAGTCCCCGCAGCCTGCCCCTTGGTGGGGCAGTACCCCCGGAGGCCAGGAAGGTCTGGGCAAGGCTGGCCAGGGTCAGGGGCCCTGCTGGGTCCTGCCCCTGGCCTGTGGGGCCTCTGAGCACAACCGGCCCTCTCACGCTGGAAGTCCTCCCCGGCTGCCTCCAAGGCCGCTTTGCAAGCACTCTCGCCGGCTGTTCCCGCCAGCTGCGCACAATGCTCCCAAGCCCGGGAGAAAAGCGCTTCGGGGTGGTGCTCTCTCCCGGCCCTTGCCCCTGAGCCTGGGGGCCAGGCAGGGGGTCCACAGTCCCAGGCCAAGGCAGAACCACATGCACACGTCTGTTCCTGCCCCCTGCACCGGCAGAGAGCTCGGGGGAGCCAGAGACTGTCAGGCAGCTGCTGGGCTGGCCGCCCGTGTCGGAAGGGGCAGAGCCGTCCTAGGGGCACACTGGGCCTCTTGCTCTCCCTGCTGCCCTGAGGCTGCTGGGCCAAAGAGGTCTTGGGCATCCAGCCCCTTGCTGGTCCCTTCCCTCTGACGAAGACCTCTGAGCTCCAGCACCTTGCAGTGTGGAGAGAGCCCCTGCCAGCAACCTCTTCTCCAAGGAGGCCTCAACCGAGGCCTAGGCCCAGGGGAAAGGCACCAGCGGGGATGAGCCTGGGGAGGCGCCCGGGCATGTCTGGGCCCAGTCCCCGCAGCCTGCCCCTTGGTGGGGCAGTAGCCCCGGAGGCCAGGAAGGTCTGGGCAAGGCTGGCCAGGGGAAGGGGACTTGCTGGGTCCTGCCCCTGGCCTGTGGGGCCTCTGAGCACAACCGGCCCTCTCCCGCTGGAAGACCTCCCCGGCTGCCTCCAAAGGCCGCTTTGCAAGCACTCTCGCCGGCTGTTCCCGCCAGCTGCGCACAATGCTCCCAAGCCCGGGAGAAAAGCGCTTCAGGGTGGTGCTCTCTCCCGGCCCTTGCCCCTGAGCCTGGGAGCCAGGCAGGGGGTCCACAGTCCCTGGCCAAGGCAGAACGACATGCACAGGTTTGTTCCTGCCCCCTGCACTGGCAGAGAGCTCGGGGGAGCCAGAGACTGTCAGGCAGCTGCTGGGCTGGCCGCCTGTGTGGGAAGGGGCAGAGCCGACCTAGGGGCACACTGGGCCTCTTGCTCTCCCTGCTGCCCTGAGGCTGCTGGGCCAAAGAGGTCTTGGGCATCCAGCCCCTTGCTGGTCCCTTCCCTCTGACGAAGACCTCTGAGCTCCAGCACCTTGCAGTGTGGAGAGAGCCCCTGCCAGCAACCTCTTCTCCAAGGAGGCCTCAACCGAGGCCTAGGCCCAGGGGAAAGGCACCAGCGGGGATGAGCCTGGGGAGGCGCCCGGGCATGTCTGGACCCAGTCCCCGCAGCCTGCCCCTTTGTGGGGCAGTAGCCCCGGAGGCCAGGGAGGTCTGGGCAAGGCTGGCCAGGGGAAGGGGACTTGCTGGGTCCTGCCCCTGGCCTGTGGGGCCTCTGAGCACAACCGGCCCTCTCCCGCTGGAAGACCTCCCCGGCTGCCTCCAAAGGCCGCTTTGCAAGCACTCTCGCCGGCTGTTCCCGCCAGCTGCGCACAATGCTCCCAAGCCCGGGAGAAAAGCGCTTCGGGGTGGTGCTCTCTCCCGGCCCTTGCCCCTGAGCCTGGGGGCCAGGCAGGGGGTCCACAGTCCCTGGCCAAGGCAGAACCACATGCACAGGTCTGTTCCTGTCCCCTGCACCAGCAGAGAGCTCGGGGGAGCCAGAGACTCTCAGGCAGCTGCTGGGCTGGCCGCCTGTTTGGGAAGGGGCAGAGCCGACCTAGGGGCACACTGGGCCTCTTGCTCTCCCGGCTGCCGTGAGGCTGCTGGGCCAAAGAGGTCTTGGGCATCCAGCCCCTTGCTGGTCCCTTCCCTCTGACGAGTCCCTCTGAGCTCCAGCACCTTGCAGTGTGGAGACAGGCCCTGCCAGCAACCTCCTCTCCAAGGAGGCCTCAACCGAGGCCTAGGCCCAGGGAAAGGCACCAGCGGGGATGAGCCTGGGGAGGCGCCCAGGCATGTCTGGGCCCAGTCCCCGCAGCCTGCCCCTTGGTGGGGCAGTACCCCCGGAGGCCAGGAACGTCTGGGCAAGGCTGGCCAGGGACAGGGGCCCTGCTGGGTCCTGCCCCTGGCCTGTGGGGTCTCTGAGCACAACCGGCTATCTCCCGCTGGAAGACCTCCCCGGCTGCCTCCAAAGGCCGCTTTGCAAGCACTCTCGCCGGCTGTTCCCGCCAGCCGCGCAAAATGCTCCCAAGTCCGGGAGAAAAGCGCTTCGGGGTGGTGCTCTCTCCCGGCCCTTGCCCCTGAGCCTGGGGGCCAGGCAGGGGGTCCACAGTCCGTGGCCAAGGCAGAACCACATGCACAGGTCTGTTCCTGCCCCCTGCACCAGCAGAGAGCTCGGGGGAGCCAGAGACTGTCAGGCAGCTGCTGGGCTGGCCGCCTGTGTGGGAAGGGGCAGAGCGGACCTAGAGGCACAGTGGGCCTCTTGCTCTCCCTGCTGCCCTGAGGCTGCTGGGCCAAAGAGGTCTTGGGCATCCAGCCCCTTGCTGGTCCCTTCCCTCTGACGAAGCCCTCTGAGCTCCAGCACCTTGCAGTGTGGAGAGAGCCCCTGCCAGCAACCTCCTCTCCAAGGAGGCCTCAACCGAGCCCTAGGCCCAGGGGAAAGGCACCAGCGGGGATGAGCCTGGGGACGCGCCCGGGCATGTCTGGACCCAGTCCCCGCAGCCTGCCCCTTGGTGGGGCAGTAGCCCCGGAGGCCAGGAAGGTCTGGGCAAGGCTGGCCAGGGGAAGGGGACTTGCTGGGTCCTGCCCCTGGCCTGTGGGGCCTCTGAGCACAACCGGCCCTCTCCCGCTGGAAGACCTCCCCGGCTGCCTCCAAAGGCCGCTTTGCAAGCACTCTCGCCGGCTGTTCCCGCCAGCTGCGCACAATGCTCCCAAGACCGGGAGAAAAGCGCTTCGGGGTGGTGCTCTCTCCCGGCCCTTGCCCCTGAGCCTGGGGGCCAGGCAGGGGGTCCACAGTCCCTGGCCAAGGCAGAACCACATGCACAGGTCTGTTCCTGTCCCCTGCACCAGCAGAGAGCTCGGGGGAGCCAGAGACTCTCAGGCAGCTGCTGGGCTGGCCGCCTGTTTGGGAAGGGGCAGAGCCGACCTAGGGGCACACTGGGCCTCTTGCTCTCCCTGCTGCCCTGAGGCTGCTGGGCCAAAGAGGTCTTGGGCATCCAGCCCCTTGCTGGTCCCTTCCCTCTGACGAGTCCCTCTGAGCTCCAGCACCTTGCAGTGTGGAGACAGGCCCTGCCAGCAACCTCCTCTCCAAGGAGGCCTCAACCGAGGCCTAGGCCCAGGGGAAAGGCACCAGCGGGGATGAGCCTTGGGAGGCGCCCAGGCCTGTCTGGGCCCAGTCCCCGCAGCCTGCCCCTTGGTGGGGCAGAACCCCCGGAGGCCAGGAACGTCTGGGCAAGGCTGGCCAGGGACAGGGGCCCTGCTGGGTCCTGCCCCTGGCCTGTGGGGCCTCTGAGCACAACCGGCTATCTCCCGCTGGAAGACCTCCCCGGCTGCCTCCAAAGACCGCTTTGCAAGCACTCTCGCCGGCTGTTCCCGCCAGCCGCGCAAAATGCTCCCAAGTCCGGGAGAAAAGCGCTTCCGGGTGGTGCTCTCTCCCGGCCCTTCCCCATGAGCCTGAGGGCCAGGCAGGGGGTCCACACTCCCAGGCCAAGGCAGAACCACATGCACACGTCTGTTCCTGCCCCCTACACCGGCAGAGAGCTCGGGGGAGCCAGAGTCTGTCACGCAGCTGCTGGGCTGGCCGCCCGTGTGGGAAGGGGCAGAGCCGACCTAGAGGCACAGTGGGCCTCTTGCTCTCCCTGCTGCCCTGAGGCTGCTGGGCCAAAGAGGTCTTGGGCATCCAGCCCCTTGCTGGTCCCTTCCCTCTGACGAAGCCCTCTGAGCTCCAGCACCTTGCAGTGTGGAGAGAGCCCCTGCCAGCAACCTCCTCTCCAAGGAGGCCTCAACCGAGGCCTAGGCCCAGGGGAAAGGCACCAGCGGGGATGAGCCTGGGAAGGCGCAGGGGAATGTCTGGACCCAGTCCCCGTAGCCTGCCCCTTGGTGGGGCAGTACCCCCGGAGGCCAGGAAGGTCTGGGCAAGGCTGGCCAGGGAAAGGGGACCTGCTGGGTGCTGTCCCTGGCCTGTGGGGCCTCTGAGCACAACCGACCCTCTCCCGCTGGAAGACCTCCCCGGCTGCCTCCAAAGGCCGCTTTGCAAGCACTCTCGCCGGCTGTTCCCGCCAGCCGCGCAAAATGCTCCCAAGTCCGGGAGAAAAGCGCTTCGGGGTGGTGCTCTCTCCCGGCCCTTGCCCCTGAGCCTGAGGGCCAGGCAGGGGTCCACACTCCCAGGCCAAGGCAGAACCACATGCACACGTCTGTTCCTGCCCCCTACACCGGCAGAGAGCTCGGGGGAGCCAGAGTCTGTCAGGCAGCTGCTGGGCTGGCCGCCCGTGTGGGAAGGGGCAGAGCCGACCTAGAGGCACAGTGGGCCTCTTGCTCTCCCTGCTGCCCTGAGGCTGCTGGGCCAAAGAGGTCTTGGGCATCCAGCCCCTTGCTGGTCCCTTCCCTCTGACGAAGCCGTCTGAGCTCCAGCACCTTGCAGTGTGGAGAGAGCCCCTGCCAGCAACCTCCTCTCCAAGGAGGCCTCAACCGAGGCCTAGGCCCAGGGGAAAGGCACCAGCGGGGATGAGCCTGGGGAGGCGCCCGGGCATGTCTGGACCCAGTCCCCGCAGCCTGCCCCTTGGTGGGGCAGTAGCCCCGGAGGCCAGGAAGGTCTGGGCAAAGCTGGCCAGGGGAAGGGGACTTGCTGGGTCCTGCCCCTGGCCTGTGGGGCCTCTGAGCACAACCGGCCCTCTCCCGCTGGAAGACCTCCCCGGCTGCCTCCAAAGGCCGCTTTGCAAGCACTCTCGCCGGCTGTTCCCGCCAGCTGCGCACAATGCTCCCAAGCCCGGGAGAAAAGCGCTTCGGGGTGGTGCTCTCTCCCGGCCCTTGCCCCTGAGCCTGGGGGCCAGGCATGGGGTCCACAGTCCCTGGCCAAGGCAGAACCACATGCACAGGTCTGTTCCTGCCCCCTGCACTGGCAGAGAGCTCGGGGGAGCCAGAGACTGTCAGGCAGCTGCTGGGCTGGCCGCCTGTGTGGGAAGGGGCAGAGCCGACCTAGGGGCACACTGGGCCTCTTGCTCTCCCTGCTGCCCTGAGGCTGCTGGGCCAAAGAGGTCTTGGGCATCCAGCCCCTTGCTGGTCCCTTCCCTCTGACGAAGCCCTCTGAGCTCCAGCACCTTGCAGTGTGGAGAGAGCCCCTGCCAGCAACCTCCTCTCCAAGGAGGCCTCATCCGAGGCCTAGGCCCAGGGGAAAGGCACCAGCGGGGATGAGCCTGGGGAGGCGCCCGGGCATGTCTGGACCCAGTCCCCGCAGCCTGCCCCTTTGTGGGGCAGTAGCCCCGGAGGCCAGGGAGGTCTGGGCAAGGCTGGCCAGGGGAAGGGGACTTGCTGGGTCCTGCCCCTGGCCTGTGGGGCCTCTGAGCACAACCGGCCCTCTCCCGCTGGAAGACCTCCCCGGCTGCCTCCAAAGGCCGCTTTGCAAGCACTCTCGCCGGCTGTTCCCGCCAGCTGCGCACAATGCTCCCAAGCCCGGGAGAAAAGCGCTTCGGGGTGGTGCTCTCTCCCGGCCCTTGCCCCTGAGCCTGGGGGCCAGGCAGGGGGTCCACAGTCCCTGGCCAAGGCAGAACCACATGCACAGGTCTGTTCCTGTCCCCTGCACCAGCAGAGAGCTCGGGGGAGCCAGAGACTCTCAGGCAGCTGCTGGGCTGGCCGCCTGTTTGGGAAGGGGCAGAGCCGACCTAGGGGCACACTGGGCCTCTTGCTCTCCCGGCTGCCGTGAGGCTGCTGGGCCAAAGAGGTCTTGGGCATCCAGCCCCTTGCTGGTCCCTTCCCTCTGACGAGTCCCTCTGAGCTCCAGCACCTTGCAGTGTGGAGACAGGCCCTGCCAGCAACCTCCTCTCCAAGGAGGCCTCAACCGAGGCCTAGGCCCAGGGAAAGGCACCAGCGGGGATGAGCCTGGGGAGGCGCCCAGGCATGTCTGGGCCCAGTCCCCGCAGCCTGCCCCTTGGTGGGGCAGTACCCCCGGAGGCCAGGAACGTCTGGGCAAGGCTGGCCAGGGACAGGGGCCCTGCTGGGTCCTGCCCCTGGCCTGTGGGGTCTCTGAGCACAACCGGCTATCTCCCACTGGAAGACCTCCCCGGCTGCCTCCAAAGTCCGCTTTGCAAGCACTCTCGCCGGCTGTTCCCGCCAGCCGCACAAAATGCTCCCAAGTCCGGGAGAAAAGCGCTTCGGGGTGGTGCTCTCTCCCGGCCCTTCCCCCTGAGCCTGAGGGCCAGCCAGGGGGTCCACACTCCCAGGCCAAGGCAGAACCACATGCACACGTCTGTTCCTGCCCCCTACACCGGCAGAGAGCTCGGGGGAGCCAGAGTCTGTCAGGCAGCTGCTGGGCTGGCTGCCCGTGTGGGAAGGGGCAGAGCCGACCTAGAGGCACAGTGGGCCTCTTGCTCTCCCTGCTGCCCTGAGGCTGCTGGGCCAAAGAGGTCTTGGGCATCCAGCCCCTTGCTGGTCCCTTCCCTCTGACGAAGCCCTCTGAGCTCCAGCACCTTGCAGTGTGGAGAGAGCCCCTGCCAGCAACCTCCTCTCCAAGGAGGCCTCAACCGAGGCCTAGGCCCAGGGGAAAGGCACCAGTGAGGATGAGCCTGGGAAGGCACAGGGGAATGTCTGGACCCAGTCCCCGCAGCCTGCCCCTTGGTGGGGCAGTACCCCCGGAGACCAGGAAGGTCTGGGCAAGGCTGGCCACGGGAAGGGGCCCTGCTGGGTCCTGCCCCTGGCCTGTGGGGCCTCTGAGCACAATCGGCCCTCTCCCGCTGGAAGACCTCCCCGGCTGCCTCCAAAGGCCGCTTTGCCAGCACTCTCGCCGGCTGTTCCCGCCAGCTGCGCACGATGCTCCCAAGCCCGTGAGAAAAGCGCTTCGGGGTGGTGCTCTCTCCCGGCCCTTGCCCCTGAGCCTGGGGGCCAGGCAGGGGGTCCACAGTCCCTGGCCAAGGCAGAACCACATGCACAGGTCTGTTCCTGCCCCCTGCACCAGCAGAGAGCTCGGGGGAGCCAGAGACTGTCAGGCAGCTGCTGGGCTGGCCGCCTGTGTGGGAAGGGGCAGAGCCGACCTAGGGGCACACTGGGCCTCTTGCTCTCCCTGCTGCCCTGAGGCTGCTGGGCCAAAGAGGTCTTGGGCATCCAGCCCCTTGCTGGTCCCTTCCCTCTGACGAGTCCCTCTGAGCTCCAGCACCTTGCAGTGTGGAGACAGCACCTGCCAGCAACCTCCTTTCCAAGGAGGCCTCAACCGAGGCCTAGGCCCAGGGGAAAGGCACCAGCGGGGATGAGCCTGGGGAGGCGCCCAGACATGTCTCGGCCCAGTCCCCGCAGCCTGCCCCTTGGTGGGGCTGTACCCCCGGAGGCCAGGAAGGTCTGGGCAAGGCTGGCCAGGGGCAGGGGCCCTGCTGGGTCCTGCCCCTGGCCTGTGGGGCCTCTGAGCACAACCGGCCCTCTCCCGCTGGAAGACCTCCCCGGCTGCCTCCAAAGGCCACTTTGCAAGCACTCTCGCCGGCTGTTCCCGCCAGCCGCGCAAAATGCTCCCAAGTCCGGGAGAAAAGCGCTTCGGGGTGGTGCTCTCTCCCGGCCCTTCCCCCTGAGCCTGAGGGCCAGGCAGGGGGTCCACACTCCCAGGCCAAGGCAGAACCACATGCACACGTCTGTTCCTGCCCCCTACACCGGCAGAGAGCTCGGGGGAGCCAGAGTCTGTCAGGCAGCTGCTGGGCTGGCTGCCCGTGTGGGAAGGGGCAGAGCCGACCTAGGGGCACACTGGGCCTCTTGCTCTCCCTGCTGCCCTGAGGCTGCTGGGCCAAAGAGGTCTTGGGCATCCAGCCCCTTGCTGGTCCCTGCCCTCTGACGAAGACCTCTGAGCTCCAGCACCTTGCAGTGTGGAGAGAGCCCCTGCCAGCAACCTCCTCTCCAAGGAGGCCTCAACCGAGGCCTAGGCCCAGGGGAAAGGCACCAGCGGGGATGAGCCTGGGGAGGCGCCCGGGCATGTCTGGACCCAGTCCCCGCAGCCTGCCCCTTTGTGGGGCAGTAGCCCCGGAGGCCAGGGAGGTCTGGGCAAGGCTGGCCAGGGGAAGGGGACTTGCTGGGTCCTGCCCCTGGCCTGTGGGGCCTCTGAGCACAACCGGCCCTCTCCCGCTGGAAGACCTCCCCGGCTGCCTCCAAAGGCCGCTTTGCAAGCACTCTCGCCGGCTGTTCCCGCCAGCTGCGCACAATGCTCCCAAGCCCGGGAGAAAAGCGCTTCGGGGTGGTGCTCTCTCCCGGCCCTTGCCCCTGAGCCTGGGGGCCAGGCAGGGGGTCCACAGTCCCTGGCCAAGGCAGAACCACATGCACAGGTCTGTTCCTGTCCCCTGCACCAGCAGAGAGCTCGGGGGAGCCAGAGACTCTCAGGCAGCTGCTGGGCTGGCCGCCTGTTTGGGAAGGGGCAGAGCCGACCTAGGGGCACACTGGGCCTCTTGCTCTCCCGGCTGCCGTGAGGCTGCTGGGCCAAAGAGGTCTTGGGCATCCAGCCCCTTGCTGGTCCCTTCCCTCTGACGAGTCCCTCTGAGCTCCAGCACCTTGCAGTGTGGAGACAGGCCCTGCCAGCAACCTCCTCTCCAAGGAGGCCTCAACCGAGGCCTAGGCCCAGGGAAAGGCACCAGCGGGGATGAGCCTGGGGAGGCGTCCAGGCATGTCTGGGCCCAGTCCCCGCAGCCTGCCCCTTGGTGGGGCAGTACCCCCGGAGGCCAGGAACGTCTGGGCAAGGCTGGCCAGGGACAGGGGCCCTGCTGGGTCCTGCCCCTGGCCTGTGGGGTCTCTGAGCACAACCGGCTATCTCCCGCTGGAAGACCTCCCCGGCTGCCTCCAAAGTCCGCTTTGCAAGCACTCTCGCCGGCTGTTCCCGCCAGCCGCGCAAAATGCTCCCAAGTCCGGGAGAAAAGCGCTTCGGGGTGGTGCTCTCTCCCGGCCCTTGCCCCTGAGCCTGGGGGCCAGGCAGGGGGTCCACAGTCCGTGGCCAAGGCAGAACCACATGCACAGGTCTGTTCCTGCCCCTTGCACCAGCAGAGAGCTCGGGGGAGCCAGAGACTGTCAGGCAGCTGCTGGGCTGGCCGCCTGTGTGGGAAGGGGCAGAGCCGACCTAGAGGCACAGTGGGCCTCTTGCTCTCGCTGCTGCCCTGAGGCTGCTGGGCCAAAGAGGTCTTGGGCATCCAGCCCCTTGCTGGTCCCTTCCCTCTGACGAAGCCCTCTGAGCTCCAGCACCTTGCAGTGTGGAGAGAGCCCCTGCCAGCAACCTCCTCTCCAAGGAGGCCTCAACCGAGCCCTAGGCCCAGGGGAAAGGCACCAGCGGGGATGAGCCTGGGGACGCGCCCGGGCATGTCTGGACCCAGTCCCCGCAGCCTGCCCCTTGGTGGGGCAGTAGCCCCGGAGGCCAGGAAGGTCTGGGCAAGGCTGGCCAGGGGAAGGGGACTTGCTGGGTCCTGCCCCTGGCCTGTGGGGCCTCTGAGCACAACCGGCCCTCTCCCGCTGGAAGACCTCCCCGGCTGCCTCCAAAGGCCGCTTTGCAAGCACTCTCGCCGGCTGTTCCCGCCAGCTGCGCACAATGCTCCCAAGCCCGGGAGAAAAGCGCTTCGGGGTGGTGCTCTCTCCCGGCCCTTGCCCCTGAGCCTGGGGGCCAGGCAGGGGGTCCACAGTCCCTGGCCAAGGCAGAACCACATGCACAGGTCTGTTCCTGTCCCCTGCACCAGCAGAGAGCTCGGGGGAGCCAGAGACTCTCAGGCAGCTGCTGGGCTGGCCGCCTGTTTGGGAAGGGGCAGAGCCGACCTAGGGGCACACTGGGCCTCTTGCTCTCCCTGCTGCCCTGAGGCTGCTGGGCCAAAGAGGTCTTGGGCATCCAGCCCCTTGCTGCTCCCTTCCTTCTGACGAGTCCCTCTGAGCTCCAGCACCTTGCAGTGTGGAGACAGGCCCTGCCAGCAACCTCCTCTCCAAGGAGGCCTCAACCGAGGCCTAGGCCCAGGGGAAAGGCACCAGCGGGGATGAGCCTTGGGAGGCGCCCAGGCCTGTCTGTGCCCAGTCCCCGCAGCCTGCCCCTTGGTGGGGCAGAACCCCCGGAGGCCAGGAACGTCTGGGCAAGGCTGGCCAGGGACAGGGGACCTGCTGGGTGCTGTCCCTGGCCTGTGGGGCCTCTGAGCACAACCGACCCTCTCCCGCTGGAAGACCTCCCCGGCTGCCTCCAAAGGCCGCTTTGCAAGCACTCTCGCCGGCTGTTCCCGCCAGCCGCGCAAAATGCTCCCAAGTCCGGGAGAAAAGCGCTTCGGGGTGGTGCTCTCTCCCGGCCCTTGCCCCTGAGCCTGAGGGCCGGGCAGGGGTCCACACTCCCAGGCCAAGGCAGAACCACATGCACACGTCTGTTCCTGCCCCCTACACCGGCAGAGAGCTCGGGGGAGCCAGAGTCTGTCAGGCAGCTGCTGGGCTGGCCGCCCGTGTGGGAAGGGGCAGAGCCGACCTAGAGGCACAGTGGGCCTCTTGCTCTCCCTGCTGCCCTGAGGCTGCTGGGCCAAAGAGGTCTTGGGCATCCAGCCCCTTGCTGGTCCCTTCCCTCTGACGAAGCCGTCTGAGCTCCAGCACCTTGCAGTGTGGAGAGAGCCCCTGCCAGCAACCTCCTCTCCAAGGAGGCCTCAACCGAGGCCTAGGCCCAGGGGAAAGGCACCAGCGGGGATGAGCCTGGGGAGGCGCCCGGGCATGTCTGGACCCAGTCCCCGCAGCCTGCCCCTTGGTGGGGCAGTAGCCCCGGAGGCCAGGAAGGTCTGGGCAAGGCTGGCCAGGGGAAGGGGACTTGCTGGGTCCTGCCCCTGGCCTGTGGGGCCTCTGAGCACAACCGGCCCTCTCCCGCTGGAAGACCTCCCCGGCTGCCTCCAAAGGCCGCTTTGCAAGCACTCTCGCCGGCTGTTCCCGCCAGCTGCGCACAATGCTCCCAAGCCCGGGAGAAAAGCGCTTCGGGGTGGTGCTCTCTCCCGGCCCTTGCCCCTGAGCCTGGGGGACAGGCATGGGGTCCACAGTCACTGGCCAAGGCAGAACCACATGCACAGGTCTGTTCCTGCACCCTGCACTGGCAGAGAGCTCGGGGGCGCCAGAGACTGTCAGGCAGCTGCTGGGCTGGCCGCCTGTGTGGGAAGGGGCAGAGCCGACCTAGGGGCACACTGGGCCTCTTGCTCTCCCTGCTGCCCTGAGGCTGCTGGGCCAAAGAGGTCTTGGGCATCCAGCCCCTTGCTGGTCCCTTCCCTCTGACGAAGACCTCTGAGCTCCAGCACCTTGCAGTGTGGAGAGAGCCCCTGCCAGCAACCTCCTCTCCAAGGAGGCCTCAACCGAGGCCTAGGCCCAGGGGAAAGGCACCAGCGGGGATGAGCCTGGGGAGGCGCCCGGGCATGTCTGGACCCAGTCCCCGCAGCCTGCCCCTTTGTGGGGCAGTAGCCCCGGAGGCCAGGGAGGTCTGGGCAAGGCTGGCCAGGGGAAGGGGACTTGCTGGGTCCTGCCCCTGGCCTGTGGGGCCTCTGAGCACAACCGGCCCTCTCCCGCTGGAAGACCTCCCCGGCTGCCTCCAAAGGCCGCTTTGCAAGCACTCTCGCCGGCTGTTCCCGCCAGCTGCGCACAATGCTCCCAAGCCCGGGAGAAAAGCGCTTCGGGGTGGTGCTCTCTCCCGGCCCTTGCCCCTGAGCCTGGGGGCCAGGCAGGGGGTCCACAGTCCCTGGCCAAGGCAGAACCACATGCACAGGTCTGTTCCTGTCCCCTGCACCAGCAGAGAGCTCGGGGGAGCCAGAGACTCTCAGGCAGCTGCTGGGCTGGCCGCCTGTTTGGGAAGGGGCAGAGCCGACCTAGGGGCACACTGGGCCTCTTGCTCTCCCGGCTGCCGTGAGACTGCTGGGCCAAAGAGGTCTTGGGCATCCAGCCCCTTGCTGGTCCCTTCCCTCTGACGAGTCCCTCTGAGCTCCAGCACCTTGCAGTGTGGAGACAGGCCCTGCCAGCAACCTCCTCTCCAAGGAGGCCTCAACCGAGGCCTAGGCCCAGGGAAAGGCACCAGCGGGGATGAGCCTGGGGAGGCGCCCCGGCATGTCTGGGCCCAGTCCCCGCAGCCTGCCCCTTGGTGGGGCAGTACCCCCGGAGGCCAGGAACGTCTGGGCAAGGCTGGCCAGGGACAGGGGCCCTGCTGGGTCCTGCCCCTGGCCTGTGGGGTCTCTGAGCACAACCGGCTATCTCCCGCTGGAAGACCTCCCCGGCTGCCTCCAAAGTCCGCTTTGCAAGCACTCTCGCCGGCTGTTCCCGCCAGCCGCGCAAAATGCTCCCAAGTCCGGGAGAAAAGCGCTTCGGGGTGGTGCTCTCTCCCGGCCCTTCCCCCTGAGCCTGAGGGCCAGGCAGGGGGTCCACACTCCCAGGCCAAGGCAGAACCACATGCACACGTCTGTTCCTGCCCCCTACACCGGCAGAGAGCTCGGGGGAGCCAGAGTCTGTCAGGCAGCTGCTGGGCTGGCTGCCCGTGTGGGAAGGGGCAGAGCCGACCTAGAGGCACAGTGGGCCTCTTGCTCTCCCTGCTGCCCTGAGGCTGCTGGGCCAAAGAGGTCTTGGGCATCCAGCCCCTTGCTGGTCCCTTCCCTCTGACGAAGCCCTCTGAGCTCCAGCACCTTGCAGTGTGGAGAGAGCCCCTGCCAGCAACCTCCTCTCCAAGGAGGCCTCAACCGAGGCCTAGGCCCAGGGGAAAGGCACCAGTGAAGATGAGCCTGGGAAGGCGCAGGGGAATGTCTGGACCCAGTCCCCGCAGCCTGCCCCCTGGTGGGGCAGTACCCCCGGAGACCAGGAAGGTCTGGGCAAGGCTGGCCACGGGAGGGGCCCTGCTGGGTCCTGCCCCTGGCCTGTGGGGCCTCTGAGCACAATCGGCCCTCTCCCGCTGGAAGACCTCCCGGCTGCCTCCAAAGGCCGCTTTGCCAGCACTCTCGCCGGCTGTTCCCGCCAGCTGCGCACAATGCTCCCAACCCGGGAGAAAAGCGCTTCGGGGTGGTGCTCTCTCCCGGCCCTTGCCCCTGAGCCTGGGGGCCAGGCAGGGGGTCCACAGTCCCTGGCCAAGGCAGAACCACATGCACAGGTCTGTTCCTGCCCCCTGCACCAGCAGAAAGCTCGGGGGAGCCAGAGACTGTCAGGCAGCTGCTGGGCTGGCCGCCTGTGTGGGAAGGGGCAGAGCCGACCTAGGGGCACACTGGGCCTCTTGCTCTCCCTGCTGCCCTGAGGCTGCTGGGCCAAAGAGGTCTTGGGCATCCAGCCCCTTGCTGGTCCCTTCCCTCTGACGAGTCCCTCTGAGCTCCAGCACCTTGCAGTGTGGAGACAGCACCTGCCAGCAACCTCCTCTCCAAGGAGGCCTCAACCGAGGCCTAGGCCCAGGGGAAAGGCACCAGCGGGGATGAGCCTGGGGAGGCGCCCGGGCATGTCTTGACCCAGTCCCCGCAGCCTGCCCCTTGGTGGGGCAGTAGCCCCGGAGGCCAGGAAGGTCTGGGCAAGGCTGGCCAGGGGAAGGGGACTTGCTGGGTCCTGCCCCTGGCCTGTGGGGCCTCTGAGCACAACCGGCCCTCTCCCGCTGGAAGACCTCCCCGGCTGCCTCCAAAGGCCGCTTTGCAAGCACTCTCGCCGGCTGTTCCCGCCAGCTGCGCACAATGCTCCCAAGCCCGGGAGAAAAGCGCTTCGGGGTGGTGCTCTCTCCCGGCCCTTGCCCCTGAGCCTGGGGGCCAGGCAGGGGGTCCACAGTCCCTGGCCAAGGCAGAACCACATGCACAGGTCTGTTCCTGTCCCCTGCACCAGCAGAGAGCTCGGGGGAGCCAGAGACTCTCAGGCAGCTGCTGGGCTGGCCGCCTGTTTGGGAAGGGGCAGAGCCGACCTAGGGGCACACTGGGCCTCTTGCTCTCCCTGCTGCCCTGAGGCTGCTGGGCCAAAGAGGTCTTGGGCATCCAGCCCCTTGCTGGTCCCTTCCCTCTGACGAGTCCCTCTGAGCTCCAGCACCTTGCAGTGTGGAGACAGCCCCTGCCAGCAACCTCCTCTCCAAGGAGGCCTCAACCGAGGCCTAGGCCCAGGGGAAAGGCACCAGCGGGGATGAGCCTGGGGAGGCGCCCAGGCATGTCTGGGCCCAGTCCCCGCAGCCTGCCCCTTGGTGGGGCAGTACCCCCGGAGGCAGGGAACGTCTGGGCCAGGCTGGCCAGGGACCGGGGCCCTGCTGGGTCCTGCCCCTGGCCTGTGGGGCCTCTGAGCACAACCGGCTATCTCCCGCTGGAAGACCTCCCCGGCTGCCTCCAAAGGCCGCTTTGCAAGCACTCTCGCCGGCTGTTCCCGCCAACCGCGCAAAATGCTCCCAAGTCCGGGAGAAAAGCGCTTCGGGGTGGTGCTCTCTCCCGGCCCTTCCCCCTGAGCCTGAGGGCCAGGCAGGGGGTCCACACTCCCAGGCCAAGGCAGAACCACATGCACACGTCTGTTCCTGCCCCCTACACCGGCAGAGAGCTCGAGGGAGCCAGAGTCTGTCAGGCAGCTGCTGGGCTGGCTGCCCGTGTGGGAAGGGGCAGAGCCGACCTAGAGGCACAGTGGGCCTCTTGCTCTCCCTGCTGCCCTGAGGCTGCTGGGCCAAAGAGGTCTTGGGCATCCAGCCCCTTGCTGGTCCCTTCCCTCTGACGAAGCCCTCTGAGCTCCAGCACCTTGCAGTGTGGAGAGAGCCCCTGCCAGGAACCTCCTCTCCAAGGAGGCCTCAACCGAGGCCTAGGCGCAGGGGAAAGGCACCACCGGGGATGAGCCTGGGGAGGCGCCCGGGCATGTCTGGACCCAGTCCCCGCAGCCTGCCCCTTGGTGGGGCAGTAGCCCCGGAGGCCAGGAAGCTCTGGGCAAGGCTGGCCAGGGGAAGGGGACTTGCTGGGTCTTGCCCCTGGCCTGTGGGGCCTCTGAGCACAACCGGCCCTCTCCCGCTGGAAGACCTCCCCGGCTGCCTCCAAAGGCCGCTTTGCAAGCACTCTCGCCGGCTGTTCCCGCCAGCTGCGCACAATGCTCCCAAGCCCGGGAGAAAAGCGCTTCGGGGTGGTGCTCTCTCCCGGCCCTTGCCCCTGAGCCTGGGGGCCAGGCAGGGGGTCCACAGTCCCTGGCCAAGGCAGAACCACATGCACAGGTCTGTTCCTGTCCCCTGCACCAGCAGAGAGCTCGGGGGAGCCAGAGACTCTCAGGCAGCTGCTGGGCTGGCCGCCGGTTTGGGAAGGGGCAGAGCCGACCTAGGGGCACACTGGGCCTCTTGCTCTCCCTGCTGCCCTGAGGCTGCTGGGCCAAAGAGGTCTTGGGCATCCAGCCCCTTGCTGGTCCCTTCCCTCTGACGAAGCCCTCTGAGCTCCAGCACCTTGCAGTGTGGAGAGAGCCCCTGCCAGCAACCTCCTCTCCAAGGAGGCCTCAACCGAGGCCTAGGCCCAGGGGAAAGGCACCAGCGGGGATGAGCCTGGGGAGGCGCACAGGCATATCTGGGCCCAGTCCCCGCAGCATGCCCCTTGGTGGGGCAGTAGCCCCGGTGGCCAGGAAGGTCTGGGCAAGGCTGGCCAGGGTCAGGGGCCCTGCTGGGTCCTGCCCCTGGCCTGTTGGGCCTCTGAGCACAACCGGCCCTCTCACGCTGGAAGTCCTCCCCGGCTGCCTCCAAGGCCGCTTTGCAAGCACTCTCGCCGGCTGTTCCCGCCAGCTGCGCACAATGCTCCCAAGCCCGGGAGAAAAGCGCTTCGGGGTGGTGCTCTCTCCCGGCCCTTGCCCCTGAGCCTGGGGGCCAGGCAGGGCGTCCACAGTCCCAGGCCAAGGCAGAACCACATGCACACGTCTGTTCCTGCCCCCTGCACCGGCAGAGAGCTCGGGGGAGCCAGAGACTGTCAGGCAGCTGCTGGGCTGGCCGCCTGTGTGGGAAGGGGCAGAGCCGACCTAGGGGCACACTGGGCCTCTTGCTCTCCCTGCTGCCCTGAGGCTGCTGGGCCAAAGAGGTCTTGGGCATCCAGCCCCTTGCTGGTCCCTTCCCTCTGACGAAGCCCTCTGAGCTCCAGCACCTTGCAGTGTGGAGAGAGCCCCTGCCAGGAACCTCCTCTCCAAGGAGGCCTCAACCGAGGCCTAGGCCCAGGGGAAAGACACCAGCGGGGATGAGCCTGGGGAGGCGCCCGGGCATGTCTGGACCCAGTGCCCGCAGCCTGCCCCTTGGTGGGGCAGTAGCCCCGGAGGCCAGGAAGGTCTGGGCAAGGCTGGCCAGGGGAAGGGGACTTGCTGGGTCCTGCCCCTGGCCTGTGGGGCCTCTGAGCACAACCGGCCCTCTCCCGCTGGAAGACCTCCCCGGCTGCCTCCAAAGGCCGCTTTGCAAGCACTCTCGCCGGCTGTTACCGCCAGCTGCGCACAATGCTCCCAAGCCCGGGAGAAAAGCGCTTCGGGGTGGTGCTCTCTCCCGGCCCTTGCCCCTGAGCCTGGGGGCCAGTCAGGGGGTCCACAGTCCCTGGCCAAGGCAGAACCACATGCACAGGTCTGTTCCTGTCCCCTGCACCAGCAGAGAGCTCGGGGGAGCCAGAGACTCTCAGGCAGCTGCTGGGCTGGCCGCCTGTTTGGGAAGGGGCAGAGCCGACCTAGGGGCACACTGGGCCTCTTGCTCTCCCTGCTGCCCTGAGGCTGCTGGGCCAAAGAGGTCTTGGGCATCCAGCCCCTTGCTGGTCCCTTCCCTCTGACGAGTCCCTCTGAGCTCCAGCACCTTGCAGTGTGGAGACAGGCCCTGCCAGCAACCTCCTCTCCAAGGAGGCCTCAACCGAGGCCTAGGCCCAGGGGAAAGGCACCAGCGAGGATGAGCCTGGGGAGGCGCCCAGGCATGTCTGGGCCCAGTCCCCGCAGCCTGCCCCTTGGTGGGGCAGTAGCCCCGGAGGCCAGGAAGGTCTGGGCAAGGCTGGCCAGGGTCAGGGGCCCTGCTGGGTCCTGCCCCTGGCCTGTGGGGCCTCTGAGCACAACCGGCCCTCTCACGCTGGAAGTCCTCCCCGGCTGCCTCCAAGGCCGCTTTGCAAGCACTCTCGCCGGCTGTTCCCGCCAGCTGCGCACAATGCTCCCAAGCCCGGGAGAAAAGCGCTTCGGGGTGGTGCTCTCTCCCGGCCCTTCCCCCTGAGCCTGAGGGCCAGGCAGGGGGTCCACACTCCCAGGCCAAGGCAGAACCACATGCACACGTCTGTTCCTGCCCCCTACACCGGCAGAGAGCTCGGGGGAGCCAGAGTCTGTCAGGCAGCTCCTGGGCTGGCTGCCCGTGTGGGAAGGGGCAGAGCCGACCTAGAGGCACAGTGGGCCCCTTGCTCTCCCTGCTGCCCTGAGGCTGCTGGGCCAAAGAGGTCTTGGGCATCCAGCCCCTTGCTGGTCCCTTCCCTCTGATGAAGCCCTCTGAGCTCCAGCACCTTGCAGTGTGGAGAGAGCCCCTGCCAGCAACCTCCTCTCCAAGGAGGCCTCAACCGAGGCCTAGGCCCAGGGGAAAGGCACCAGCGGGGATGAGCCTGGGAAGGCACAGGGGAATGTCTGGACCCAGTCCCCGCAGCCTGCCCCTTGGTGGGGCAGTACCCCCGGAGACCAGGAAGGTCTGGGCAAGGCTGGCCAGGGGAAGGGGCCCTGCTGGGTCCTGCCCCTGGCCTGTGGGGCCTCTGAGCACAATCGGCCCTCTCCCGCTGGAAGACCTCCCCGGCTGCCTCCAAAGGCCGCTTTGCAAGCACTCTCGCCGGCTGTTCCCGCCAGCTGCGCACAATGCTCCCAAGCCCGGGAGAAAAGCGCTTCGGGGTGGTGCTCTCTCCCGGCCCTTGCCCCTGAGCCTGGGGGCCAGGCAGGGGGTCCACAGTCCGTGGCCAAGGCAGAACCACATGCACAGGTCTGTTCCTGCCCCCTGCACCAGCAGAGAGCTCGGGGGAGCCAGAGACTGTCAGGCAGCTGCTGGGCTGGCCGCCTGTGTGGGAAGGGGCAGAGCCGACCTAGAGGCACAGTGGGCCTCTTGCTCTCGCTGCTGCCCTGAGGCTGCTGGGCCAAAGAAGTCTTGGGCATCCAGCCCCTTGCTGGTCCCTTCCCTCTGACGAAGCCCTCTGAGCTCCAGCACCTTGCAGTGTGGAGAGAGCCCCTGCCAGCAACCTCCTCTCCAAGGAGGCCTCAACCGAGGCCTAGGCCCAGGGGAAAGGCACCAGCGGGGATGAGCCTGTGGACGCGCCCGGGCATGTCTGGACCCAGTCCCCGCAGCCTGCCCCTTGGTGGGGCAGTAGCCCCGGAGGCCAGGAAGGTCTGGGCAAGGCTGGCCAGGGGAAGGGGACTTGCTGGGTCCTGCCCCTGGCCTGTGGGGCCTCTGAGCACAACCGGCCCTCTCCCGCTGGAAGACCTCCCCGGCTGCCTCCAAAGGCCGCTTTGCAAGCACTCTCGCCGGCTGTTCCCGCCAGCTGCGCACAATGCTCCCAAGACCGGGAGAAAAGCGCTTCAGGGTGGTGCTCTCTCCCGGCCCTTGCCCCTGAGCCTGGGGGCCAGGCAGGGGGTCCACAGTCCCTGGCCAAGGCAGAACCACATGCACAGGTCTGTTCCTGTCCCCTGCACCAGCAGAGAGCTCGGGGGAGCCAGAGACTCTCAGGCAGCTGCTGGGCTGGCCGCCTGTTTGGGAAGGGGCAGAGCCGACCTAGGGGCACACTGGGCCTCTTGCTCTCCCGGCTGCCGTGAGGCTGCTGGGCCAAAGAGGTCTTGGGCATCCAGCCCCTTGCTGGTCCCTTCCCTCTGACGAAGCCTTCTGAGCTCCAGCACCTTGCAGTGTGGAGAGAGCCCCTGCCAGCAACCTCCTCTCCAAGGAGGCCTCAACCGAGGCCTAGGCCCAGGGGAAAGGCACCAGCGGGGATGAGCCTGGGGAGGCGCCCGGGCATGTCTGGGCCCAGTCCCCGCCGCCTGCCCCTTGGTGGGGCAGTAGCCCCGGAGGCCAGGAAGGTCTGGGCAAGGCTGGCCAGGGGAAGGGGACTTGCTGGGTCCTGCCCCTGGCCTGTGGGGCCTCTGAGCACAACCGGCCCTCTCCCGCTGGAAGACCTCCCCGGCTGCCTCCAAAGGCCGCTTTGCAAGCACTCTCGCCGGCTGTTCCCGCCAGCTGCGCACAATGCTCCCAAGCCCGGGAGAAAAGCGCTTCAGGGTGGTGCTCTCTCCCGGCCCTTGCCCCTGAGCCTGGGAGCCAGGCAGGGGGTCCACAGTCCCTGGCCAAGGCAGAACCACATGCACAGGTTTGTTCCTGCCCCCTGCACTGGCAGAGAGCTCGGGGGAGCCAGAGACTGTCAGGCAGCTGCTGGGCTGGCCGCCTGTGTGGGAAGGGGCAGAGCCGACCTAGGGGCACACTGGGCCTCTTGCTCTCCCTGCTGCCCTGAGGCTGCTGGGCCAAAGAGGTCTTGGGCATCCAGCCCCTTGCTGGTCCCTTCCCTCTGACGAAGACCTCTGAGCGCCAGCACCTTGCAGTGTGGAGAGAGCCCCTGCCAGCAACCTCCTCTCCAAGGAGGCCTCAACCGAGGCCTAGGCCCAGGGGAAAGGCACCAGCGGGGATGAGCCTGGGGAGGCGCCCGGGCATGTCTGGACCCAGTCCCCGCAGCCTGCCCCTTTGTGGGGCAGTAGCCCCGGAGGCCAGGGAGGTCTGGGCAAGGCTGGCCAGGGGAAGGGGACTTGCTGGGTCCTGCCCCTGGCCTGTGGGGCCTCTGAGCACAACCGGCCCTCTCCCGCTGGAAGACCTCCCCGGCTGCCTCCAAAGGCCGCTTTGCAAGCACTCTCGCCGGCTGTTCCCGCCAGCTGCGCACAATGCTCCCAAGCCCGGGAGAAAAGCGCTTCGGGGTGGTGCTCTCTCCCGGCCCTTGCCCCTGAGCCTGGGGGCCAGGCAGGGGGTCCACAGTCCCTGGCCAAGGCAGAACCACATGCACAGGTCTGTTCCTGTCCCCTGCACCAGCAGAGAGCTCGGGGGAGCCAGAGACTCTCAGGCAGCTGCTGGGCTGGCCGCCTGTTTGGGAAGGGGCAGAGCCGATCTAGGGGCACACTGGGCCTCTTGCTCTCCCGGCTGCCGTGAGGCTGCTGGGCCAAAGAGGTCTTGGGCATCCAGCCCCTTGCTGGTCCCTTCCCTCTGACGAGTCCCTCTGAGCTCCAGCACCTTGCAGTGTGGAGACAGGCCCTGCCAGCAACCTCCTCTCCAAGGAGGCCTCAACCGAGGCCTAGGCCCAGGGAAAGGCACCAGCGGGGATGAGCCTGGGGAGGCGCCCAGGCATGTCTGGGCCCAGTCCCCGCAGCCTGCCCCTTGGTGGGGCAGTACCCCCGGAGGCCAGGAACGTCTGGGCAAGGCTGGCCAGGGACAGGGGCCCTGCTGGGTCCTGCCCCTGGCCTGTGGGGTCTCTGAGCACAACCGGCTATCTCCCGCTGGAAGACCTCCCCGGCTGCCTCCAAAGTCCGCTTTGCAAGCACTCTCGCCGGCTGTTCCCGCCAGCCGCGCAAAATGCTCCCAAGTCCGGGAGAAAAGCGCTTCGGGGTGGTGCTCTCTCCCGGCCCTTGCCCCTGAGCCTGGGGGCCAGGCAGGGGGTCCACAGTCCGTGGCCAAGGCAGAACCACATGCACAGGTCTGTTCCTGCCCCCTGCACCAGCAGAGAGCTCGGGGGAGCCAGAGACTGTCAGGCAGCTGCTGGGCTGGCCGCCTGTGTGGGAAGGGGCAGAGCGGACCTAGAGGCACAGTGGGCCTCTTGCTCTCGCTGCTGCCCTGAGGCTGCTGGGCCAAAGAGGTCTTGGGCATCCAGCCCCTTGCTGGTCCCTTCCCTCTGACGAAGCCCTCTGAGCTCCAGCACCTTGCAGTGTGGAGAGAGCCCCTGCCAGCAACCTCCTCTCCAAGGAGGCCTCAACCGAGCCCTAGGCCCAGGGGAAAGGCACCAGCGGGGATGAGCCTGGGGACGCGCCCGGGCATGTCTGGGCCCAGTCCCCGCAGCCTGCCCCTTGGTGGGGCAGTAGCCCCGGAGGCCAGGAAGGTCTGGGCAAGGCTGGCCAGGGGAAGGGGACTTGCTGGGTCCTGCCCCTGGCCTGTGGGGCCTCTGAGCACAACCGGCCCTCTCCCGCTGGAAGACCTCCCCGGCTGCCTCCAAAGGCCGCTTTGCAAGCACTCTCGCCGGCTGTTCCCGCCAGCTGCGCACAATGCTCCCAAGACCGGGAGAAAAGCGCTTCGGGGTGGTGCTCTCTCCCGGCCCTTGCCCCTGAGCCTGGGGGCCAGGCAGGGGGTCCACAGTCCCTGGCCAAGGCAGAACCACATGCACAGGTCTGTTCCTGTCCCCTGCACCAGCAGAGAGCTCGGGGGAGCCAGAGACTCTCAGGCAGCTGCTGGGCTGGCCGCCTGTTTGGGAAGGGGCAGAGCCGACCTAGGGGCACACTGGGCCTCTTGCTCTCCCTGCTGCCCTGAGGCTGCTGGGCCAAAGAGGTCTTGGGCATCCAGCCCCTTGCTGGTCCCTTCCCTCTGACGAGTCCCTCTGAGCTCCAGCACCTTGCAGTGTGGAGACAGGCCCTGCCAGCAACCTCCTCTCCAAGGAGGCCTCAACCGAGGCCTAGGCCCAGGGGAAAGGCACCAGCGGGGATGAGCCTTGGGAGGCGCCCAGGCCTGTCTGGGCCCAGTCCCCGCAGCCTGCCCCTTGGTGGGGCAGAACCCCCGGAGGCCAGGAACGTCTGGGCAAGGCTGGCCAGGGACAGGGGCCCTGCTGGGTCCTGCCCCTGGCCTGTGGGGCCTCTGAGCACAACCGGCTATCTCCCGCTGGAAGACCTCCCCGGCTGCCTCCAAAGACCGCTTTGCAAGCACTCTCGCCGGCTGTTCCCGCCAGCCGCGCAAAATGCTCCCAAGTCCGGGAGAAAAGCGCTTCGGGGTGGTGCTCTCTCCCGGCCCTTCCCCCTGAGCCTGAGGGCCAGGCAGGGGGTCCACACTCCCAGGCCAAGGCAGAACCACATGCACACGTCTGTTCCTGCCCCCTACACCGGCAGAGAGCTCGGGGGAGCCAGAGTCTGTCAGGCAGCTCCTGGGCTGGCTGCCCGTGTGGGAAGGGGCAGAGCCGACCTAGAGGCACAGTGGGCCCCTTGCTCTCCCTGCTGCCCTGAGGCTGCTGGGCCAAAGAGGTCTTGGGCATCCAGCCCCTTGCTGGTCCCTTCCCTCTGATGAAGCCCTCTGAGCTCCAGCACCTTGCAGTGTGGAGAGAGCCCCTGCCAGCAACCTCCTCTCCAAGGAGGCCTCAACCGAGGCCTAGGCCCAGGGGAAAGGCACCAGCGGGGATGAGCCTGGGAAGGCACAGGGGAATGTCTGGACCCAGTCCCCGCAGCCTGCCCCTTGGTGGGGCAGTACCCCCGGAGACCAGGAAGGTCTGGGCAAGGCTGGCCAGGGGAAGGGGCCCTGCTGGGTCCTGCCCCTGGCCTGTGGGGCCTCTGAGCACAATCGGCCCTCTCCCGCTGGAAGACCTCCCCGGCTGCCTCCAAAGGCCGCTTTGCAAGCACTCTCGCCGGCTGTTCCCGCCAGCTGCGCACAATGCTCCCAAGCCCGGGAGAAAAGCGCTTCGGGGTGGTGCTCTCTCCCGGCCCTTGCCCCTGAGCCTGGGGGCCAGGCAGGGGGTCCACAGTCCGTGGCCAAGGCAGAACCACATGCACAGGTCTGTTCCTGCCCCCTGCACCAGCAGAGAGCTCGGGGGAGCCAGAGACTGTCAGGCAGCTGCTGGGCTGGCCGCCTGTGTGGGAAGGGGCAGAGCCGACCTAGAGGCACAGTGGGCCTCTTGCTCTCGCTGCTGCCCTGAGGCTGCTGGGCCAAAGAAGTCTTGGGCATCCAGCCCCTTGCTGGTCCCTTCCCTCTGACGAAGCCCTCTGAGCTCCAGCACCTTGCAGTGTGGAGAGAGCCCCTGCCAGCAACCTCCTCTCCAAGGAGGCCTCAACCGAGGCCTAGGCCCAGGGGAAAGGCACCAGCGGGGATGAGCCTGTGGACGCGCCCGGGCATGTCTGGACCCAGTCCCCGCAGCCTGCCCCTTGGTGGGGCAGTAGCCCCGGAGGCCAGGAAGGTCTGGGCAAGGCTGGCCAGGGGAAGGGGACTTGCTGGGTCCTGCCCCTGGCCTGTGGGGCCTCTGAGCACAACCGGCCCTCTCCCGCTGGAAGACCTCCCCGGCTGCCTCCAAAGGCCGCTTTGCAAGCACTCTCGCCGGCTGTTCCCGCCAGCTGCGCACAATGCTCCCAAGCCCGGGAGAAAAGCGCTTCAGGGTGGTGCTCTCTCCCGGCCCTTGCCCCTGAGCCTGGGAGCCAGGCAGGGGGTCCACAGTCCCTGGCCAAGGCAGAACCACATGCACAGGTTTGTTCCTGCCCCCTGCACTGGCAGAGAGCTCGGGGGAGCCAGAGACTGTCAGGCAGCTGCTGGGCTGGCCGCCTGTGTGGGAAGGGGCAGAGCCGACCTAGGGGCACACTGGGCCTCTTGCTCTCCCTGCTGCCCTGAGGCTGCTGGGCCAAAGAGGTCTTGGGCATCCAGCCCCTTGCTGGTCCCTTCCCTCTGACGAAGACCTCTGAGCGCCAGCACCTTGCAGTGTGGAGAGAGCCCCTGCCAGCAACCTCCTCTCCAAGGAGGCCTCAACCGAGGCCTAGGCCCAGGGGAAAGGCACCAGCGGGGATGAGCCTGGGGAGGCGCCCGGGCATGTCTGGACCCAGTCCCCGCAGCCTGCCCCTTTGTGGGGCAGTAGCCCCGGAGGCCAGGGAGGTCTGGGCAAGGCTGGCCAGGGGAAGGGGACTTGCTGGGTCCTGCCCCTGGCCTGTGGGGCCTCTGAGCACAACCGGCCCTCTCCCGCTGGAAGACCTCCCCGGCTGCCTCCAAAGGCCGCTTTGCAAGCACTCTCGCCGGCTGTTCCCGCCAGCTGCGCACAATGCTCCCAAGCCCGGGAGAAAAGCGCTTCGGGGTGGTGCTCTCTCCCGGCCCTTGCCCCTGAGCCTGGGGGCCAGGCAGGGGGTCCACAGTCCCTGGCCAAGGCAGAACCACATGCACAGGTCTGTTCCTGTCCCCTGCACCAGCAGAGAGCTCGGGGGAGCCAGAGACTCTCAGGCAGCTGCTGGGCTGGCCGCCTGTTTGGGAAGGGGCAGAGCCGATCTAGGGGCACACTGGGCCTCTTGCTCTCCCGGCTGCCGTGAGGCTGCTGGGCCAAAGAGGTCTTGGGCATCCAGCCCCTTGCTGGTCCCTTCCCTCTGACGAGTCCCTCTGAGCTCCAGCACCTTGCAGTGTGGAGACAGGCCCTGCCAGCAACCTCCTCTCCAAGGAGGCCTCAACCGAGGCCTAGGCCCAGGGAAAGGCACCAGCGGGGATGAGCCTGGGGAGGCGCCCAGGCATGTCTGGGCCCAGTCCCCGCAGCCTGCCCCTTGGTGGGGCAGTACCCCCGGAGGCCAGGAACGTCTGGGCAAGGCTGGCCAGGGACAGGGGCCCTGCTGGGTCCTGCCCCTGGCCTGTGGGGTCTCTGAGCACAACCGGCTATCTCCCGCTGGAAGACCTCCCCGGCTGCCTCCAAAGTCCGCTTTGCAAGCACTCTCGCCGGCTGTTCCCGCCAGCCGCGCAAAATGCTCCCAAGTCCGGGAGAAAAGCGCTTCGGGGTGGTGCTCTCTCCCGGCCCTTGCCCCTGAGCCTGGGGGCCAGGCAGGGGGTCCACAGTCCGTGGCCAAGGCAGAACCACATGCACAGGTCTGTTCCTGCCCCCTGCACCAGCAGAGAGCTCGGGGGAGCCAGAGACTGTCAGGCAGCTGCTGGGCTGGCCGCCTGTGTGGGAAGGGGCAGAGCGGACCTAGAGGCACAGTGGGCCTCTTGCTCTCGCTGCTGCCCTGAGGCTGCTGGGCCAAAGAGGTCTTGGGCATCCAGCCCCTTGCTGGTCCCTTCCCTCTGACGAAGCCCTCTGAGCTCCAGCACCTTGCAGTGTGGAGAGAGCCCCTGCCAGCAACCTCCTCTCCAAGGAGGCCTCAACCGAGCCCTAGGCCCAGGGGAAAGGCACCAGCGGGGATGAGCCTGGGGACGCGCCCGGGCATGTCTGGGCCCAGTCCCCGCAGCCTGCCCCTTGGTGGGGCAGTAGCCCCGGAGGCCAGGAAGGTCTGGGCAAGGCTGGCCAGGGGAAGGGGACTTGCTGGGTCCTGCCCCTGGCCTGTGGGGCCTCTGAGCACAACCGGCCCTCTCCCGCTGGAAGACCTCCCCGGCTGCCTCCAAAGGCCGCTTTGCAAGCACTCTCGCCGGCTGTTCCCGCCAGCTGCGCACAATGCTCCCAAGACCGGGAGAAAAGCGCTTCGGGGTGGTGCTCTCTCCCGGCCCTTGCCCCTGAGCCTGGGGGCCAGGCAGGGGGTCCACAGTCCCTGGCCAAGGCAGAACCACATGCACAGGTCTGTTCCTGTCCCCTGCACCAGCAGAGAGCTCGGGGGAGCCAGAGACTCTCAGGCAGCTGCTGGGCTGGCCGCCTGTTTGGGAAGGGGCAGAGCCGACCTAGGGGCACACTGGGCCTCTTGCTCTCCCTGCTGCCCTGAGGCTGCTGGGCCAAAGAGGTCTTGGGCATCCAGCCCCTTGCTGGTCCCTTCCCTCTGACGAGTCCCTCTGAGCTCCAGCACCTTGCAGTGTGGAGACAGGCCCTGCCAGCAACCTCCTCTCCAAGGAGGCCTCAACCGAGGCCTAGGCCCAGGGGAAAGGCACCAGCGGGGATGAGCCTTGGGAGGCGCCCAGGCCTGTCTGGGCCCAGTCCCCGCAGCCTGCCCCTTGGTGGGGCAGAACCCCCGGAGGCCAGGAACGTCTGGGCAAGGCTGGCCAGGGACAGGGGCCCTGCTGGGTCCTGCCCCTGGCCTGTGGGGCCTCTGAGCACAACCGGCTATCTCCCGCTGGAAGACCTCCCCGGCTGCCTCCAAAGACCGCTTTGCAAGCACTCTCGCCGGCTGTTCCCGCCAGCTGCGCACAATGCTCCCAAGCCCGGGAGAAAAGCGCTTCCGGGTGGTGCTCTCTCCCGGCCCTTCCCCATGAGCCTGAGGGCCAGGCAGGGGGTCCACACTCCCAGGCCAAGGCAGAACCACATGCACACGTCTGTTCCTGCCCCCTACACCGGCAGAGAGCTCGGGGGAGCCAGAGTCTGTCACGCAGCTGCTGGGCTGGCTGCCCGTGTGGGAAGGGGCAGAGCCGACCTAGAGGCACAGTGGGCCTCTTGCTCTCCCTGCTGCCCTGAGGCTGCTGGGCCAAAGAGGTCTTGGGCATCCAGCCCCTTGCTGGTCCCTTCCCTCTGACGAAGCCCTCTGAGCTCCAGCACCTTGCAGTGTGGAGAGAGCCCCTGCCAGCAACCTCCTCTCCAAGGAGGCCTCAACCGAGGCCTAGGCCCAGGGGAAAGGCACCAGCGGGGATGAGCCTGGGAAGGCGCAGGGGAATGTCTGGACCCAGTCCCCGTAGCCTGCCCCTTGGTGGGGCAGTACCCCCGGAGGCCAGGAAAGTCTGGGCAAGGCTGGCCAGGGGAAGGGGACCTGCTGGGTGCTGTCCCTGGCCTGTGGGGCCTCTGAGCACAACCGACCCTCTCCCGCTGGAAGACCTCCCCGGCTGCCTCCAAAGGCCACTTTGCAAGCACTCTCGCCGGCTGTTCCCGCCAGCCGCGCAAAATGCTCCCAAGTCCGGGAGAAAAGCGCTTCGGGGTGGTGCTCTCTCCCGGCCCTTGCCCCTGAGCCTGAGGGCCAGGCAGGGGTCCACACTCCCAGGCCAAGGCAGAACCACATGCACACGTCTGTTCCTGCCCCCTACACCGGCAGAGAGCTCGGGGGAGCCAGAGTCTGTCAGGCAGCTGCTGGGCTGGCCGCCCGTGTGGGAAGGGGCAGAGCCGACCTAGAGGCACAGTGGGCCTCTTGCTCTCCCTGCTGCCCTGAGGCTGCTGGGCCAAAGAGGTCTTGGGCATCCAGCCCCTTGCTGGTCCCTTCCCTCTGACGAAGCCGTCTGAGCTCCAGCACCTTGCAGTGTGGAGAGAGCCCCTGCCAGCAACCTCCTCTCCAAGGAGGCCTCAACCGAGGCCTAGGCCCAGGGGAAAGGCACCAGCGGGGATGAGCCTGGGGAGGCGCCCGGGCATGTCTGGACCCAGTCCCCGCAGCCTGCCCCTTGGTGGGGCAGTAGCCCCGGAGGCCAGGAAGGTCTGGGCAAGGCTGGCCAGGGGAAGGGGACTTGCTGGGTCCTGCCCCTGGCCTGTGGGGCCTCTGAGCACAACCGGCCCTCTCCCGCTGGAAGACCTCCCCGGCTGCCTCCAAAGGCCGCTTTGCAAGCACTCTCGCCGGCTGTTCCCGCCAGCTGCGCACAATGCTCCCAAGCCCGGGAGAAAAGCGCTTCGGGGTGGTGCTCTCTCCCGGCCCTTGCCCCTGAGCCTGGGGGCCAGGCATGGGGTCCACAGTCCCTGGCCAAGGCAGAACCACATGCACAGGTCTGTTCCTGCCCCCTGCACTGGCAGAGAGCTCGGGGGAGCCAGAGACTGTCAGGCAGCTGCTGGGCTGGCCGCCTGTGTGGGAAGGGGCAGAGCCGACCTAGGGGCACACTGGGCCTCTTGCTCTCCCTGCTGCCCTGAGGCTGCTGGGCCAAAGAGGTCTTGGGCATCCAGCCCCTTGCTGGTCCCTTCCCTCTGACGAAGACCTCTGAGCTCCAGCACCTTGCAGTGTGGAGAGAGCCCCTGCCAGCAACCTCCTCTCCAAGGAGGCCTCATCCGAGGCCTAGGCCCAGGGGAAAGGCACCAGCGGGGATGAGCCTGGGGAGGCGCCCGGGCATGTCTGGACCCAGTCCCCGCAGCCTGCCCCTTTGTGGGGCAGTAGCCCCGGAGGCCAGGGAGGTCTGGGCAAGGCTGGCCAGGGGAAGGGGACTTGCTGGGTCCTGCCCCTGGCCTGTGGGGCCTCTGAGCACAACCGGCCCTCTCCCGCTGGAAGACCTCCCCGGCTGCCTCCAAAGGCCGCTTTGCAAGCACTCTCGCCGGCTGTTCCCGCCAGCTGCGCACAATGCTCCCAAGCCCGGGAGAAAAGCGCTTCGGGGTGGTGCTCTCTCCCGGCCCTTGCCCCTGAGCCTGGGGGCCAGGCAGGGGGTCCACAGTCCCTGGCCAAGGCAGAACCACATGCACAGGTCTGTTCCTGTCCCCTGCACCAGCAGAGAGCTCGGGGGAGCCAGAGACTCTCAGGCAGCTGCTGGGCTGGCCGCCTGTTTGGGAAGGGGCAGAGCCGACCTAGGGGCACACTGGGCCTCTTGCTCTCCCGGCTGCCGTGAGGCTGCTGGGCCAAAGAGGTCTTGGGCATCCAGCCCCTTGCTGGTCCCTTCCCTCTGACGAGTCCCTCTGAGCTCCAGCACCTTGCAGTGTGGAGACAGGCCCTGCCAGCAACCTCCTCTCCAAGGAGGCCTCAACCGAGGCCTAGGCCCAGGGAAAGGCACCAGCGGGGATGAGCCTGGGGAGGCGCCCAGGCATGTCTGGGCCCAGTCCCCGCAGCCTGCCCCTTGGTGGGGCAGTACCCCCGGAGGCCAGGAACGTCTGGGCAAGGCTGGCCAGGGACAGGGGCCCTGCTGGGTCCTGCCCCTGGCCTGTGGGGTCTCTGAGCACAACCGGCTATCTCCCGCTGGAAGACCTCCCCGGCTGCCTCCAAAGTCCGCTTTGCAAGCACTCTCGCCGGCTGTTCCCGCCAGCCGCGCAAAATGCTCCCAAGTCCGGGAGAAAAGCGCTTCGGGGTGGTGCTCTCTCCCGGCCCTTCCCCCTGAGCCTGAGGGCCAGCCAGGGGGTCCACACTCCCAGGCCAAGGCAGAACCACATGCACACGTCTGTTCCTGCCCCCTACACCGGCAGAGAGCTCGGGGGAGCCAGAGTCTGTCAGGCAGCTGCTGGGCTGGCTGCCCGTGTGGGAAGGGGCAGAGCCGACCTAGAGGCACAGTGGGCCTCTTGCTCTCCCTGCTGCCCTGAGGCTGCTGGGCCAAAGAGGTCTTGGGCATCCAGCCCCTTGCTGGTCCCTTCCCTCTGACGAAGCCCTCTGAGCTCCAGCACCTTGCAGTGTGGAGAGAGCCCCTGCCAGCAACCTCCTCTCCAAGGAGGCCTCAACCGAGGCCTAGGCCCAGGGGAAAGGCACCAGCGGGGATGAGCCTGGGGAGGCGCCCGGGCATGTCTGGACCCAGTCCCCGCAGCCTGCCCCTTTGTGGGGCAGTAGCCCCGGAGGCCAGGGAGGTCTGGGCAAGGCTGGCCAGGGGAAGGGGACTTGCTGGGTCCTGCCCCTGGCCTGTGGGGCCTCTGAGCACAACCGGCCCTCTCCCGCTGGAAGACCTCCCCGGCTGCCTCCAAAGGCCGCTTTGCAAGCACTCTCGCCGGCTGTTCCCGCCAGCTGCGCACAATGCTCCCAAGCCCGGGAGAAAAGCGCTTCGGGGTGGTGCTCTCTCCCGGCCCTTGCCCCTGAGCCTGGGGGCCAGGCAGGGGGTCCACAGTCCCTGGCCAAGGCAGAACCACATGCACAGGTCTCTTCCTGTCCCCTGCACCAGCAGAGAGCTCGGGGGAGCCAGAGACTCTCAGGCAGCTGCTGGGCTGGCCGCCTGTTTGGGAAGGGGCAGAGCCGACCTAGGGGCACACTGGGCCTCTTGCTCTCCCGGCTGCCGTGAGGCTGCTGGGCCAAAGAGGTCTTGGGCATCCAGCCCCTTGCTGGTCCCTTCCCTCTGACGAGTCCGTCTGAGCTCCAGCACCTTGCAGTGTGGAGACAGGCCCTGCCAGCAACCTCCTCTCCAAGGAGGCCTCAACCGAGGCCTAGGCCCAGGGAAAGGCACCAGCGGGGATGAGCCTGGGGAGGCGTCCAGGCATGTCTGGGCCCAGTCCCCGCAGCCTGCCCCTTGGTGGGGCAGTACCCCCGGAGGCCAGGAACGTCTGGGCAAGGCTGGCCAGGGACAGGGGCCCTGCTGGGTCCTGCCCCTGGCCTGTGGGGTCTCTGAGCACAACCGGCTATCTCCCGCTGGAAGACCTCCCCGGCTGCCTCCAAAGTCCGCTTTGCAAGCACTCTCGCCGGCTGTTCCCGCCAGCCGCGCAAAATGCTCCCAAGTCCGGGAGAAAAGCGCTTCGGGGTGGTGCTCTCTCCCGGCCCTTGCCCCTGAGCCTGGGGGCCAGGCAGGGGGTCCACAGTCCGTGGCCAAGGCAGAACCACATGCACAGGTCTGTTCCTGCCCCTTGCACCAGCAGAGAGCTCGGGGGAGCCAGAGACTGTCAGGCAGCTGCTGGGCTGACCGCCTGTGTGGGAAGGGGCAGAGCCGACCTAGAGGCACAGTGGGCCTCTTGCTCTCGCTGCTGCCCTGAGGCTGCTGGGCCAAAGAGGTCTTGGGCATCCAGCCCCTTGCTGGTCCCTTCCCTCTGACGAAGCCCTCTGAGCTCCAGCACCTTGCAGTGTGGAGACAGCCCCTGCCAGCAACCTCCTCTCCAAGGAGGCCTCAACCGAGCCCTAGGCCCAGGGGAAAGGCACCAGCGGGGATGAGCCTGGGGACACGCCCGGGCATGTCTGGACCCAGTCCCCGCAGCCTGCCCCTTGGTGGGGCAGTAGCCCCGGAGGCCAGGAAGGTCTGGGCAAGGCTGGCCAGGGGAAGGGGACTTGCTGGGTCCTGCCCCTGGCCTGTGGGGCCTCTGAGCACAACCGGCCCTCTCCCGCTGGAAGACCTCCCCGGCTGCCTCCAAAGGCCGCTTTGCAAGCACTCTCGCCGGCTGTTCCCGCCAACTGCGCACAATGCTCCCAAGCCCGGGAGAAAAGCGCTTCGGGGTGGTGCTCTCTCCCGGCCCTTGCCCCTGAGCCTGGGGGCCAGGCAGGGGGTCCACAGTCCCTGGCCAAGGCAGAACCACATGCACAGGTCTGTTCCTGTCCCCTGCACCAGCAGAGAGCTCGGGGGAGCCAGAGACTCTCAGGCAGCTGCTGGGCTGGCCGCCTGTTTGGGAAGGGGCAGAGCCGACCTAGGGGCACACTGGGCCTCTTGCTCTCCCTGCTGCCCTGAGGCTGCTGGGCCAAAGAGGTCTTGGGCATCCAGCCCCTTGCTGCTCCCTTCCCTCTGACGAGTCCCTCTGAGCTCCAGCACCTTGCAGTGTGGAGACAGGCCCTGCCAGCAACCTCCTCTCCAAGGAGGCCTCAACCGAGGCCTAGGCCCAGGGGAAAGGCACCAGCGGGGATGAGCCTTGGGAGGCGCCCAGGCCTGTCTGTGCCCAGTCCCCGCAGCCTGCCCCTTGGTGGGGCAGAACCCCCGGAGGCCAGGAACGTCTGGGCAAGGCTGGCCAGGGACAGGGGACCTGCTGGGTGCTGTCCCTGGCCTGTGGGGCCTCTGAGCACAACCGACCCTCTCCCGCTGGAAGACCTCCCCGGCTGCCTCCAAAGGCCGCTTTGCAAGCACTCTCGCCGGCTGTTCCCGCCAGCCGCGCAAAATGCTCCCAAGTCCGGGAGAAAAGCGCTTCGGGGTGGTGCTCTCTCCCGGCCCTTGCCCCTGAGCCTGAGGGCCGGGCAGGGGTCCACACTCCCAGGCCAAGGCAGAACCACATGCACACGTCTGTTCCTGCCCCCTACACCGGCAGAGAGCTCGGGGGAGCCAGAGTCTGTCAGGCAGCTGCTGGGCTGGCCGCCCGTGTGGGAAGGGGCAGAGCCGACCTAGAGGCACAGTGGGCCTCTTGCTCTCCCTGCTGCCCTGAGGCTGCTGGGCCAAAGAGGTCTTGGGCATCCAGCCCCTTGCTGGTCCCTTCCCTCTGACGAAGCCGTCTGAGCTCCAGCACCTTGCAGTGTGGAGAGAGCCCCTGCCAGCAACCTCCTCTCCAAGGAGGCCTCAACCGAGGCCTAGGCCCAGGGGAAAGGCACCAGCGGGGATGAGCCTGGGGAGGCGCCCGGGCATGTCTGGACCCAGTCCCCGCAGCCTGCCCCTTGGTGGGGCAGTAGCCCCGGAGGCCAGGAAGGTCTGGGCAAGGCTGGCCAGGGGAAGGGGACTTGCTGGGTCCTGCCCCTGGCCTGTGGGGCCTCTGAGCACAACCGGCCCTCTCCCGCTGGAAGACCTCCCCGGCTGCCTCCAAAGGCCGCTTTGCAAGCACTCTCGCCGGCTGTTCCCGCCAGCTGCGCACAATGCTCCCAAGCCCGGGAGAAAAGCGCTTCGGGGTGGTGCTCTCTCCCGGCCCTTGCCCCTGAGCCTGGGGGACAGGCATGGGGTCCACAGTCACTGGCCAAGGCAGAACCACATGCACAGGTCTGTTCCTGCACCCTGCACTGGCAGAGAGCTCGGGGGCGCCAGAGACTGTCAGGCAGCTGCTGGGCTGGCCGCCTGTGTGGGAAGGGGCAGAGCCGACCTAGGGGCACACTGGGCCTCTTGCTCTCCCTGCTGCCCTGAGGCTGCTGGGCCAAAGAGGTCTTGGGCATCCAGCCCCTTGCTGGTCCCTTCCCTCTGACGAAGACCTCTGAGCTCCAGCACCTTGCAGTGTGGAGAGAGCCCCTGCCAGCAACCTCCTCTCCAAGGAGGCCTCAACCGAGGCCTAGGCCCAGGGGAAAGGCACCAGCGGGGATGAGCCTGGGGACGCGCCCGGGCATGTCTGGACCCAGTCCCCGCAGCCTGCCCCTTGGTGGGGCAGTAGCCCCGGAGGCCAGGAAGCTCTGGGCAAGGCTGGCCAGGGGAAGGGGACTTGCTGGGTCCTGCCCCTGGCCTGTGGGGCCTCTGAGCACAACCGGCCCTCTCCCGCTGGAAGACCTCCCCGGCTGCCTCCAAAGGCCGCTTTGCAAGCACTCTCGCCGGCTGTTCCCGCCAGCTGCGCACAATGCTCCCAAGCCCGGGAGAAAAGCGCTTCGGGGTGGTGCTCTCTCCCGGCCCTTGCCCCTGAGCCTGGGGGCCAGGCAGGGGGTCCACAGTCCCTGGCCAAGGCAGAACCACATGCACAGGTCTGTTCCTGTCCCCTGCACCAGCAGAGAGCTCGGGGGAGCCAGAGACTCTCAGGCAGCTGCTGGGCTGGCCGCCGGTTTGGGAAGGGGCAGAGCCGACCTAGGGGCACACTGGGCCTCTTGCTCTCCCTGCTGCCCTGAGGCTGCTGGGCCAAAGAGGTCTTGGGCATCCAGCCCCTTGCTGGTCCCTTCCCTCTGACGAAGCCCTCTGAGCTCCAGCACCTTGCAGTGTGGAGAGAGCCCCTGCCAGCAACCTCCTCTCCAAGGAGGCCTCAACCGAGGCCTAGGCCCAGGGGAAAGGCACCAGCGGGGATGAGCCTGGGGAGGCGCACAGGCATATCTGGGCCCAGTCCCCGCAGCATGCCCCTTGGTGGGGCAGTAGCCCCGGTGGCCAGGAAGGTCTGGGCAAGGCTGGCCAGGGTCAGGGGCCCTGCTGGGTCCTGCCCCTGGCCTGTTGGGCCTCTGAGCACAACCGGCCCTCTCACGCTGGAAGTCCTCCCCGGCTGCCTCCAAGGCCGCTTTGCAAGCACTCTCGCCGGCTGTTCCCGCCAGCTGCGCACAATGCTCCCAAGCCCGGGAGAAAAGCGCTTCGGGGTGGTGCTCTCTCCCGGCCCTTGCCCCTGAGCCTGGGGGCCAGGCAGGGCGTCCACAGTCCCAGGCCAAGGCAAAACCACATGCACACGTCTGTTCCTGCCCCCTGCACCGGCAGAGAGCTCGGGGGAGCCAGAGACTGTCAGGCAGCTGCTGGGCTGGCCGCCTGTGTGGGAAGGGGCAGAGCCGACCTAGGGGCACACTGGGCCTCTTGCTCTCCCTGCTGCCCTGAGGCTGCTGGGCCAAAGAGGTCTTGGGCATCCAGCCCCTTGCTGGTCCCTTCCCTCTGACGAAGCCCTCTGAGCTCCAGCACCTTGCAGTGTGGAGAGAGCCCCTGCCAGGAACCTCCTCTCCAAGGAGGCCTCAACCGAGGCCTAGGCCCAGGGGAAAGACACCAGCGGGGATGAGCCTGGGGAGGCGCCCGGGCATGTCTGGACCCAGTGCCCGCAGCCTGCCCCTTGGTGGGGCAGTAGCCCCGGAGGCCAGGAAGGTCTGGGCAAGGCTGGCCAGGGGAAGGGGACTTGCTGGGTCCTGCCCCTGGCCTGTGGGGCCTCTGAGCACAACCGGCCCTCTCCCGCTGGAAGACCTCCCCGGCTGCCTCCAAAGGCCGCTTTGCAAGCACTCTCGCCGGCTGTTACCGCCAGCTGCGCACAATGCTCCCAAGCCCGGGAGAAAAGCGCTTCGGGGTGGTGCTCTCTCCCGGCCCTTGCCCCTGAGCCTGGGGGCCAGTCAGGGGGTCCACAGTCCCTGGCCAAGGCAGAACCACATGCACAGGTCTGTTCCTGTCCCCTGCACCAGCAGAGAGCTCGGGGGAGCCAGAGACTCTCAGGCAGCTGCTGGGCTGGCCGCCTGTTTGGGAAGGGGCAGAGCCGACCTAGGGGCACACTGGGCCTCTTGCTCTCCCTGCTGCCCTGAGGCTGCTGGGCCAAAGAGGTCTTGGGCATCCAGCCCCTTGCTGGTCCCTTCCCTCTGACGAGTCCCTCTGAGCTCCAGCACCTTGCAGTGTGGAGACAGGCCCTGCCAGCAACCTCCTCTCCAAGGAGGCCTCAACCGAGGCCTAGGCCCAGGGGAAAGGCACCAGCGAGGATGAGCCTGGGGAGGCGCCCAGGCATGTCTGGGCCCAGTCCCCGCAGCCTGCCCCTTGGTGGGGCAGTAGCCCCGGAGGCCAGGAAGGTCTGGGCAAGGCTGGCCAGGGTCAGGGGCCCTGCTGGGTCCTGCCCCTGGCCTGTGGGGCCTCTGAGCACAACCGGCCCTCTCACGCTGGAAGTCCTCCCCGGCTGCCTCCAAGGCCGCTTTGCAAGCACTCTCGCCGGCTGTTCCCGCCAGCTGCGCACAATGCTCCCAAGCCCGGGAGAAAAGCGCTTCGGGGTGGTGCTCTCTCCCGGCCCTTGCCCCTGAGCCTGGGGGCCAGGCAGGGGGTCCACAGTCCCAGGCCAAGGCAAAACCACATGCACACGTCTGTTCCTGCCCCCTGCACCGGCAGAGAGCTCGGGGGAGCCAGAGACTGTCAGGCAGCTGCTGGGCTGGCCGCCTGTGTGGTAAGGGGCAGAGCCGACCTAGGGGCACACTGGGCCTCTTGCTCTCCCTGCTGCCCTGAGGCTGCTGGGCCAAAGAGGTCTTGGGCATCCAGCCCCTTGCTGGTCCCTTCCCTCTGACGAAGCCCTCTGAGCTCCAGCACCTTGCAGTGTGGAGAGAGCCCCTGCCAGCAACCTCCTCTCCAAGGAGGCCTCAACCGAGGCCTAGGCCCAGGGGAAAGGCACCAGCGGGGATGAGCCTGGGGAGGCGCCCGGGCATGTCTTGACCCAGTCCCCGCAGCCTGCCCCTTGGTGGGGCAGTAGCCCCGGAGGCCAGGAAGGTCTGGGCAAGGCTGGCCAGGGGAAGGGGACTTGCTGGGTCCTGCCCCTGGCCTGTGGGGCCTCTGAGCACAACCGGCCCTCTCCCGCTGGAAGACCTCCCCGGCTGCCTCCAAAGGCCGCTTTGCAAGCACTCTCGCCGGCTGTTCCCGCCAGCTGCGCACAATGCTCCCAAGCCCGGGAGAAAAGCGCTTCGGGGTGGTGCTCTCTCCCGGCCCTTGCCCCTGAGCCTGGGGGCCAGGCAGGGGGTCCACAGTCCCTGGCCAAGGCAGAACCACATGCACAGGTCTGTTCCTGTCCCCTGCACCAGCAGAGAGCTCGGGGGAGCCAGAGACTGTCAGGCAGCTGCTGGGCTGGCCGCCTGTTTGGGAAGGGGCAGAGCCGACCTAGGGGCACACTGGGCCTCTTGCTCTCCCTGCTGCCCTGAGGCTGCTGGGCCAAAGAGGTCTTGGGCATCCAGCCCCTTGCTGGTCCCTTCCCTCTGACGAGTCCCTCTGTGCTCCAGCACCTTGCAGTGTGGAGACAGCCCCTGCCAGCAACCTCCTCTCCAAGGAGGCCTCAACCGAGGCCTAGGCCCAGGGGAAAGGCACCAGCGGGGATGAGCCTGGGGAGGCGCCCAGGCATGTCTGGGCCCAGTCCCCGCAGCCTGCCCCTTGGTGGGGCAGTACCCCCGGAGGCCAGGAACGTCTGGGCCAGGCTGGCCAGGGACAGGGGCCCTGCTGGGTCCTGCCCCTGGCCTGGGGGGCCTCTGAGCAAAACCGGCTATCTCCCGCTGGAAGACCTCCCCGGCTGCCTCCAAAGGCCGCTTTGCAAGCCCTCTCGCCGGCTGTTCCCGCCAGCCGCGCAAAATGCTCCCAAGTCCGGGAGAAAAGCGCTTCGGGGTGGTGCTCTCTCCCGGCCCTTCCCCCTGAGCCTGAGGGCCAGGCAGGGGGTCCACACTCCCAGGCCAAGGCAGAACCACATGCACACGTCTGTTCCTGCCCCCTACACCGGCAGAGAGCTCGAGGGAGCCAGAGTCTGTCAGGCAGCTGCTGGGCTGGCTGCCCGTGTGGGAAGGGGCAGAGCCGACCTAGAGGCACACTGGGCCTCTTGCTCTCCCTGCTGCCCTGAGGCTGCTGGGCCAAAGAGGTCTTGGGCATCCAGCCCCTTGCTGGTCCCTTCCCTCTGACGAAGCCCTCTGAGCTCCAGCACCTTGCAGTGTGGAGAGAGCCCCTGCCAGCAACCTCCTCTCCAAGGAGGCCTCAACCGAGGCCTAGGCCCAGGGGAAAGGCACCAGCGGGGATGAGCCTGGGGAGGCGCATAGGCATGTCTGGGCCCAGTCCCCGCAGCCTGCCCCTTGGTGGGGCAGTACCCCCGGAGGCCAGGAAGGTCTGGGCAAGGCTGGCCAGGGTCAGGGGCCCTGCTGGGTCCTGCCCCTGGCCTGTGGGGCCTCTGAGCACAACCGGCCCTCTCACGCTGGAAGTCCTCCCCGGCTGCCTCCAAGGCCGCTTTGCAAGCACTCTCGCCGGCTGTTCCCGCCAGCTGCGCACAATGCTCCCAAGCCCGGGAGAAAAGCGCTTCGGGGTGGTGCTCTCTCCCGGCCCTTGCCCCTGAGCCTGGGGGCCAGGCAGGGGGTCCACAGTCCCAGGCCAAGGCAGAACCACATGCACACGTCTGTTCCTGCCCCCTGCACCGGCAGAGAGCTCGGGGGAGCCAGAGACTGTCAGGCAGCTGCTGGGCTGGCCGCCCGTGTCGGAAGGGGCAGAGCCGTCCTAGGGGCACACTGGGCCTCTTGCTCTCCCTGCTGCCCTGAGGCTGCTGGGCCAAAGAGGTCTTGGGCATCCAGCCCCTTGCTGGTCCCTTCCCTCTGACGAAGACCTCTGAGCTCCAGCACCTTGCAGTGTGGAGAGAGCCCCTGCCAGCAACCTCTTCTCCAAGGAGGCCTCAACCGAGGCCTAGGCCCAGGGGAAAGGCACCAGCGGGGATGAGCCTGGGGAGGCGCCCGGGCATGTCTGGGCCCAGTCCCCGCAGCCTGCCCCTTGGTGGGGCAGTAGCCCCGGAGGCCAGGAAGGTCTGGGCAAGGCTGGCCAGGGGAAGGGGACTTGCTGGGTCCTGCCCCTGGCCTGTGGGGCCTCTGAGCACAACCGGCCCTCTCCCGCTGGAAGACCTCCCCGGCTGCCTCCAAAGGCCGCTTTGCAAGCACTCTCGCCGGCTGTTCCCGCCAGCTGCGCACAATGCTCCCAAGCCCGGGAGAAAAGCGCTTCAGGGTGGTGCTCTCTCCCGGCCCTTGCCCCTGAGCCTGGGAGCCAGGCAGGGGGTCCACAGTCCCTGGCCAAGGCAGAACGACATGCACAGGTTTGTTCCTGCCCCCTGCACTGGCAGAGAGCTCGGGGGAGCCAGAGACTGTCAGGCAGCTGCTGGGCTGGCCGCCTGTGTGGGAAGGGGCAGAGCCGACCTAGGGGCACACTGGGCCTCTTGCTCTCCCTGCTGCCCTGAGGCTGCTGGGCCAAAGAGGTCTTGGGCATCCAGCCCCTTGCTGGTCCCTTCCCTCTGACGAAGACCTCTGAGCTCCAGCACCTTGCAGTGTGGAGAGAGCCCCTGCCAGCAACCTCTTCTCCAAGGAGGCCTCAACCGAGGCCTAGGCCCAGGGGAAAGGCACCAGCGGGGATGAGCCTGGGGAGGCGCCCGGGCATGTCTGGACCCAGTCCCCGCAGCCTGCCCCTTTGTGGGGCAGTAGCCCCGGAGGCCAGGGAGGTCTGGGCAAGGCTGGCCAGGGGAAGGGGACTTGCTGGGTCCTGCCCCTGGCCTGTGGGGCCTCTGAGCACAACCGGCCCTCTCCCGCTGGAAGACCTCCCCGGCTGCCTCCAAAGGCCGCTTTGCAAGCACTCTCGCCGGCTGTTCCCGCCAGCTGCGCACAATGCTCCCAAGCCCGGGAGAAAAGCGCTTCGGGGTGGTGCTCTCTCCCGGCCCTTGCCCCTGAGCCTGGGGGCCAGGCAGGGGGTCCACAGTCCCTGGCCAAGGCAGAACCACATGCACAGGTCTGTTCCTGTCCCCTGCACCAGCAGAGAGCTCGGGGGAGCCAGAGACTCTCAGGCAGCTGCTGGGCTGGCCGCCTGTTTGGGAAGGGGCAGAGCCGACCTAGGGGCACACTGGGCCTCTTGCTCTCCCGGCTGCCGTGAGGCTGCTGGGCCAAAGAGGTCTTGGGCATCCAGCCCCTTGCTGGTCCCTTCCCTCTGACGAGTCCCTCTGAGCTCCAGCACCTTGCAGTGTGGAGACAGGCCCTGCCAGCAACCTCCTCTCCAAGGAGGCCTCAACCGAGGCCTAGGCCCAGGGAAAGGCACCAGCGGGGATGAGCCTGGGGAGGCGCCCAGGCATGTCTGGGCCCAGTCCCCGCAGCCTGCCCCTTGGTGGGGCAGTACCCCCGGAGGCCAGGAACGTCTGGGCAAGGCTGGCCAGGGACAGGGGCCCTGCTGGGTCCTGCCCCTGGCCTGTGGGGTCTCTGAGCACAACCGGCTATCTCCCGCTGGAAGACCTCCCCGGCTGCCTCCAAAGGCCGCTTTGCAAGCACTCTCGCCGGCTGTTCCCGCCAGCCGCGCAAAATGCTCCCAAGTCCGGGAGAAAAGCGCTTCGGGGTGGTGCTCTCTCCCGGCCCTTGCCCCTGAGCCTGGGGGCCAGGCAGGGGGTCCACAGTCCGTGGCCAAGGCAGAACCACATGCACAGGTCTGTTCCTGCCCCCTGCACCAGCAGAGAGCTCGGGGGAGCCAGAGACTGTCAGGCAGCTGCTGGGCTGGCCGCCTGTGTGGGAAGGGGCAGAGCGGACCTAGAGGCACAGTGGGCCTCTTGCTCTCGCTGCTGCCCTGAGGCTGCTGGGCCAAAGAGGTCTTGGGCATCCAGCCCCTTGCTGGTCCCTTCCCTCTGACGAAGCCCTCTGAGCTCCAGCACCTTGCAGTGTGGAGAGAGCCCCTGCCAGCAACCTCCTCTCCAAGGAGGCCTCAACCGAGCCCTAGGCCCAGGGGAAAGGCACCAGCGGGGATGAGCCTGGGGACGCGCCCGGGCATGTCTGGACCCAGTCCCCGCAGCCTGCCCCTTGGTGGGGCAGTAGCCCCGGAGGCCAGGAAGGTCTGGGCAAGGCTGGCCAGGGGAAGGGGACTTGCTGGGTCCTGCCCCTGGCCTGTGGGGCCTCTGAGCACAACCGGCCCTCTCCCGCTGGAAGACCTCCCCGGCTGCCTCCAAAGGCCGCTTTGCAAGCACTCTCGCCGGCTGTTCCCGCCAGCTGCGCACAATGCTCCCAAGACCGGGAGAAAAGCGCTTCGGGGTGGTGCTCTCTCCCGGCCCTTGCCCCTGAGCCTGGGGGCCAGGCAGGGGGTCCACAGTCCCTGGCCAAGGCAGAACCACATGCACAGGTCTGTTCCTGTCCCCTGCACCAGCAGAGAGCTCGGGGGAGCCAGAGACTCTCAGGCAGCTGCTGGGCTGGCCGCCTGTTTGGGAAGGGGCAGAGCCGACCTAGGGGCACACTGGGCCTCTTGCTCTCCCTGCTGCCCTGAGGCTGCTGGGCCAAAGAGGTCTTGGGCATCCAGCCCCTTGCTGGTCCCTTCCCTCTGACGAGTCCCTCTGAGCTCCAGCACCTTGCAGTGTGGAGACAGGCCCTGCCAGCAACCTCCTCTCCAAGGAGGCCTCAACCGAGGCCTAGGCCCAGGGGAAAGGCACCAGCGGGGATGAGCCTTGGGAGGCGCCCAGGCCTGTCTGGGCCCAGTCCCCGCAGCCTGCCCCTTGGTGGGGCAGAACCCCCGGAGGCCAGGAACGTCTGGGCAAGGCTGGCCAGGGACAGGGGCCCTGCTGGGTCCTGCCCCTGGCCTGTGGGGCCTCTGAGCACAACCGGCTATCTCCCGCTGGAAGACCTCCCCGGCTGCCTCCAAAGACCGCTTTGCAAGCACTCTCGCCGGCTGTTCCCGCCAGCCGCGCAAAATGCTCCCAAGTCCGGGAGAAAAGCGCTTCCGGGTGGTGCTCTCTCCCGGCCCTTCCCCATGAGCCTGAGGGCCAGGCAGGGGGTCCACACTCCCAGGCCAAGGCAGAACCACATGCACACGTCTGTTCCTGCCCCCTACACCGGCAGAGAGCTCGGGGGAGCCAGAGTCTGTCACGCAGCTGCTGGGCTGGCTGCCCGTGTGGGAAGGGGCAGAGCCGACCTAGAGGCACAGTGGGCCTCTTGCTCTCCCTGCTGCCCTGAGGCTGCTGGGCCAAAGAGGTCTTGGGCATCCAGCCCCTTGCTGGTCCCTTCCCTCTGACGAAGCCCTCTGAGCTCCAGCACCTTGCAGTGTGGAGAGAGCCCCTGCCAGCAACCTCCTCTCCAAGGAGGCCTCAACCGAGGCCTAGGCCCAGGGGAAAGGCACCAGCGGGGATGAGCCTGGGAAGGCGCAGGGGAATGTCTGGACCCAGTCCCCGTAGCCTGCCCCTTGGTGGGGCAGTACCCCCGGAGGCCAGGAAGGTCTGGGCAAGGCTGGCCAGGGAAAGGGGACCTGCTGGGTGCTGTCCCTGGCCTGTGGGGCCTCTGAGCACAACCGACCCTCTCCCGCTGGAAGACCTCCCCGGCTGCCTCCAAAGGCCGCTTTGCAAGCACTCTCGCCGGCTGTTCCCGCCAGCCGCGCAAAATGCTCCCAAGTCCGGGAGAAAAGCGCTTCGGGGTGGTGCTCTCTCCCGGCCCTTGCCCCTGAGCCTGAGGGCCAGGCAGGGGTCCACACTCCCAGGCCAAGGCAGAACCACATGCACACGTCTGTTCCTGCCCCCTACACCGGCAGAGAGCTCGGGGGAGCCAGAGTCTGTCAGGCAGCTGCTGGGCTGGCCCCCCGTGTGGGAAGGGGCAGAGCCGACCTAGAGGCACAGTGGGCCTCTTGCTCTCCCTGCTGCCCTGAGGCTGCTGGGCCAAAGAGGTCTTGGGCATCCAGCCCCTTGCTGGTCCCTTCCCTCTGACGAAGCCGTCTGAGCTCCAGCACCTTGCAGTGTGGAGAGAGCCCCTGCCAGCAACCTCCTCTCCAAGGAGGCCTCAACCGAGGCCTAGGCCCAGGGGAAAGGCACCAGCGGGGATGAGCCTGGGGAGGCGCCCGGGCATGTCTGGACCCAGTCCCCGCAGCCTGCCCCTTGGTGGGGCAGTAGCCCCGGAGGCCAGGAAGGTCTGGGCAAAGCTGGCCAGGGGAAGGGGACTTGCTGGGTCCTGCCCCTGGCCTGTGGGGCCTCTGAGCACAACCGGCCCTCTCCCGCTGGAAGACCTCCCCGGCTGCCTCCAAAGGCCGCTTTGCAAGCACTCTCGCCGGCTGTTCCCGCCAGCTGCGCACAATGCTCCCAAGCCCGGGAGAAAAGCGCTTCGGGGTGGTGCTCTCTCCCGGCCCTTGCCCCTGAGCCTGGGGGCCAGGCATGGGGTCCACAGTCCCTGGCCAAGGCAGAACCACATGCACAGGTCTGTTCCTGCCCCCTGCACTGGCAGAGAGCTCGGGGGAGCCAGAGACTGTCAGGCAGCTGCTGGGCTGGCCGCCTGTGTGGGAAGGGGCAGAGCCGACCTAGGGGCACACTGGGCCTCTTGCTCTCCCTGCTGCCCTGAGGCTGCTGGGCCAAAGAGGTCTTGGGCATCCAGCCCCTTGCTGGTCCCTTCCCTCTGACGAAGACCTCTGAGCTCCAGCACCTTGCAGTGTGGAGAGAGCCCCTGCCAGCAACCTCCTCTCCAAGGAGGCCTCATCCGAGGCCTAGGCCCAGGGGAAAGGCACCAGCGGGGATGAGCCTGGGGAGGCGCCCGGGCATGTCTGGACCCAGTCCCCGCAGCCTGCCCCTTTGTGGGGCAGTAGCCCCGGAGGCCAGGGAGGTCTGGGCAAGGCTGGCCAGGGGAAGGGGACTTGCTGGGTCCTGCCCCTGGCCTGTGGGGCCTCTGAGCACAACCGGCCCTCTCCCGCTGGAAGACCTCCCCGGCTGCCTCCAAAGGCCGCTTTGCAAGCACTCTCGCCGGCTGTTCCCGCCAGCTGCGCACAATGCTCCCAAGCCCGGGAGAAAAGCGCTTCGGGGTGGTGCTCTCTCCCGGCCCTTGCCCCTGAGCCTGGGGGCCAGGCAGGGGGTCCACAGTCCCTGGCCAAGGCAGAACCACATGCACAGGTCTGTTCCTGTCCCCTGCACCAGCAGAGAGCTCGGGGGAGCCAGAGACTCTCAGGCAGCTGCTGGGCTGGCCGCCTGTTTGGGAAGGGGCAGAGCCGACCTAGGGGCACACTGGGCCTCTTGCTCTCCCGGCTGCCGTGAGGCTGCTGGGCCAAAGAGGTCTTGGGCATCCAGCCCCTTGCTGGTCCCTTCCCTCTGACGAGTCCCTCTGAGCTCCAGCACCTTGCAGTGTGGAGACAGGCCCTGCCAGCAACCTCCTCTCCAAGGAGGCCTCAACCGAGGCCTAGGCCCAGGGAAAGGCACCAGCGGGGATGAGCCTGGGGAGGCGCCCAGGCATGTCTGGGCCCAGTCCCCGCAGCCTGCCCCTTGGTGGGGCAGTACCCCCGGAGGCCAGGAACGTCTGGGCAAGGCTGGCCAGGGACAGGGGCCCTGCTGGGTCCTGCCCCTGGCCTGTGGGGTCTCTGAGCACAACCGGCTATCTCCCACTGGAAGACCTCCCCGGCTGCCTCCAAAGTCCGCTTTGCAAGCACTCTCGCCGGCTGTTCCCGCCAGCCGCACAAAATGCTCCCAAGTCCGGGAGAAAAGCGCTTCGGGGTGGTGCTCTCTCCCGGCCCTTCCCCCTGAGCCTGAGGGCCAGCCAGGGGGTCCACACTCCCAGGCCAAGGCAGAACCACATGCACACGTCTGTTCCTGCCCCCTACACCGGCAGAGAGCTCGGGGGAGCCAGAGTCTGTCAGGCAGCTGCTGGGCTGGCTGCCCGTGTGGGAAGGGGCAGAGCCGACCTAGAGGCACAGTGGGCCTCTTGCTCTCCCTGCTGCCCTGAGGCTGCTGGGCCAAAGAGGTCTTGGGCATCCAGCCCCTTGCTGGTCCCTTCCCTCTGACGAAGCCCTCTGAGCTCCAGCACCTTGCAGTGTGGAGAGAGCCCCTGCCAGCAACCTCCTCTCCAAGGAGGCCTCAACCGAGGCCTAGGCCCAGGGGAAAGGCACCAGTGAGGATGAGCCTGGGAAGGCACAGGGGAATGTCTGGACCCAGTCCCCGCAGCCTGCCCCTTGGTGGGGCAGTACCCCCGGAGACCAGGAAGGTCTGGGCAAGGCTGGCCACGGGAAGGGGCCCTGCTGGGTCCTGCCCCTGGCCTGTGGGGCCTCTGAGCACAATCGGCCCTCTCCCGCTGGAAGACCTCCCCGGCTGCCTCCAAAGGCCGCTTTGCCAGCACTCTCGCCGGCTGTTCCCGCCAGCTGCGCACGATGCTCCCAAGCCCGTGAGAAAAGCGCTTCGGGGTGGTGCTCTCTCCCGGCCCTTGCCCCTGAGCCTGGGGGCCAGGCAGGGGGTCCACAGTCCCTGGCCAAGGCAGAACCACATGCACAGGTCTGTTCCTGCCCCCTGCACCAGCAGAGAGCTCGGGGGAGCCAGAGACTGTCAGGCAGCTGCTGGGCTGGCCGCCTGTGTGGGAAGGGGCAGAGCCGACCTAGGGGCACACTGGGCCTCTTGCTCTCCCTGCTGCCCTGAGGCTGCTGGGCCAAAGAGGTCTTGGGCATCCAGCCCCTTGCTGGTCCCTTCCCTCTGACGAGTCCCTCTGAGCTCCAGCACCTTGCAGTGTGGAGACAGCACCTGCCAGCAACCTCCTTTCCAAGGAGGCCTCAACCGAGGCCTAGGCCCAGGGGAAAGGCACCAGCGGGGATGAGCCTGGGGAGGCGCCCAGACATGTCTCGGCCCAGTCCCCGCAGCCTGCCCCTTGGTGGGGCTGTACCCCCGGAGGCCAGGAAGGTCTGGGCAAGGCTGGCCAGGGGCAGGGGCCCTGCTGGGTCCTGCCCCTGGCCTGTGGGGCCTCTGAGCACAACCGGCCCTCTCCCGCTGGAAGACCTCCCCGGCTGCCTCCAAAGGCCACTTTGCAAGCACTCTCGCCGGCTGTTCCCGCCAGCCGCGCAAAATGCTCCCAAGTCCGGGAGAAAAGCGCTTCGGGGTGGTGCTCTCTCCCGGCCCTTCCCCCTGAGCCTGAGGGCCAGGCAGGGGGTCCACACTCCCAGGCCAAGGCAGAACCACATGCACACGTCTGTTCCTGCCCCCTACACCGGCAGAGAGCTCGGGGGAGCCAGAGTCTGTCAGGCAGCTGCTGGGCTGGCTGCCCGTGTGGGAAGGGGCAGAGCCGACCTAGGGGCACACTGGGCCTCTTGCTCTCCCTGCTGCCCTGAGGCTGCTGGGCCAAAGAGGTCTTGGGCATCCAGCCCCTTGCTGGTCCCTGCCCTCTGACGAAGACCTCTGAGCTCCAGCACCTTGCAGTGTGGAGAGAGCCCCTGCCAGCAACCTCCTCTCCAAGGAGGCCTCAACCGAGGCCTAGGCCCAGGGGAAAGGCACCAGCGGGGATGAGCCTGGGGAGGCGCCCGGGCATGTCTGGACCCAGTCCCCGCAGCCTGCCCCTTTGTGGGGCAGTAGCCCCGGAGGCCAGGGAGGTCTGGGCAAGGCTGGCCAGGGGAAGGGGACTTGCTGGGTCCTGCCCCTGGCCTGTGGGGCCTCTGAGCACAACCGGCCCTCTCCCGCTGGAAGACCTCCCCGGCTGCCTCCAAAGGCCGCTTTGCAAGCACTCTCGCCGGCTGTTCCCGCCAGCTGCGCACAATGCTCCCAAGCCCGGGAGAAAAGCGCTTCGGGGTGGTGCTCTCTCCCGGCCCTTGCCCCTGAGCCTGGGGGCCAGGCAGGGGGTCCACAGTCCCTGGCCAAGGCAGAACCACATGCACAGGTCTGTTCCTGTCCCCTGCACCAGCAGAGAGCTCGGGGGAGCCAGAGACTCTCAGGCAGCTGCTGGGCTGGCCGCCTGTTTGGGAAGGGGCAGAGCCGACCTAGGGGCACACTGGGCCTCTTGCTCTCCCGGCTGCCGTGAGGCTGCTGGGCCACAGAGGTCTTGGGCATCCAGCCCCTTGCTGGTCCCTTCCCTCTGACGAGTCCCTCTGAGCTCCAGCACCTTGCAGTGTGGAGACAGGCCCTGCCAGCAACCTCCTCTCCAAGGAGGCCTCAACCGAGGCCTAGGCCCAGGGAAAGGCACCAGCGGGGATGAGCCTGGGGAGGCGTCCAGGCATGTCTGGGCCCAGTCCCCGCAGCCTGCCCCTTGGTGGGGCAGTACCCCCGGAGGCCAGGAACGTCTGGGCAAGGCTGGCCAGGGACAGGGGCCCTGCTGGGTCCTGCCCCTGGCCTGTGGGGTCTCTGAGCACAACCGGCTATCTCCCGCTGGAAGACCTCCCCGGCTGCCTCCAAAGTCCGCTTTGCAAGCACTCTCGCCGGCTGTTCCCGCCAGCCGCGCAAAATGCTCCCAAGTCCGGGAGAAAAGCGCTTCGGGGTGGTGCTCTCTCCCGGCCCTTGCCCCTGAGCCTGGGGGCCAGGCAGGGGGTCCACAGTCCGTGGCCAAGGCAGAACCACATGCACAGGTCTGTTCCTGCCCCTTGCACCAGCAGAGAGCTCGGGGGAGCCAGAGACTGTCAGGCAGCTGCTGGGCTGGCCGCCTGTGTGGGAAGGGGCAGAGCCGACCTAGAGGCACAGTGGGCCTCTTGCTCTCGCTGCTGCCCTGAGGCTGCTGGGCCAAAGAGGTCTTGGGCATCCAGCCCCTTGCTGGTCCCTTCCCTCTGACGAAGCCCTCTGAGCTCCAGCACCTTGCAGTGTGGAGAGAGCCCCTGCCAGCAACCTCCTCTCCAAGGAGGCCTCAACCGAGCCCTAGGCCCAGGGGAAAGGCACCAGCGGGGATGAGCCTGGGGACGCGCCCGGGCATGTCTGGACCCAGTCCCCGCAGCCTGCCCCTTGGTGGGGCAGTAGCCCCGGAGGCCAGGAAGGTCTGGGCAAGGCTGGCCAGGGGAAGGGGACTTGCTGGGTCCTGCCCCTGGCCTGTGGGGCCTCTGAGCACAACCGGCCCTCTCCCGCTGGAAGACCTCCCCGGCTGCCTCCAAAGGCCGCTTTGCAAGCACTCTCGCCGGCTGTTCCCGCCAACTGCGCACAATGCTCCCAAGCCCGGGAGAAAAGCGCTTCGGGGTGGTGCTCTCTCCCGGCCCTTGCCCCTGAGCCTGGGGGCCAGGCAGGGGGTCCACAGTCCCTGGCCAAGGCAGAACCACATGCACAGGTCTGTTCCTGTCCCCTGCACCAGCAGAGAGCTCGGGGGAGCCAGAGACTCTCAGGCAGCTGCTGGGCTGGCCGCCTGTTTGGGAAGGGGCAGAGCCGACCTAGGGGCACACTGGGCCTCTTGCTCTCCCTGCTGCCCTGAGGCTGCTGGGCCAAAGAGGTCTTGGGCATCCAGCCCCTTGCTGCTCCCTTCCTTCTGACGAGTCCCTCTGAGCTCCAGCACCTTGCAGTGTGGAGACAGGCCCTGCCAGCAACCTCCTCTCCAAGGAGGCCTCAACCGAGGCCTAGGCCCAGGGGAAAGGCACCAGCGGGGATGAGCCTTGGGAGGCGCCCAGGCCTGTCTGTGCCCAGTCCCCGCAGCCTGCCCCTTGGTGGGGCAGAACCCCCGGAGGCCAGGAACGTCTGGGCAAGGCTGGCCAGGGACAGGGGACCTGCTGGGTGCTGTCCCTGGCCTGTGGGGCCTCTGAGCACAACCGACCCTCTCCCGCTGGAAGACCTCCCCGGCTGCCTCCAAAGGCCGCTTTGCAAGCACTCTCGCCGGCTGTTCCCGCCAGCCGCGCAAAATGCTCCCAAGTCCGGGAGAAAAGCGCTTCGGGGTGGTGCTCTCTCCCGGCCCTTGCCCCTGAGCCTGAGGGCCGGGCAGGGGTCCACACTCCCAGGCCAAGGCAGAACCACATGCACACGTCTGTTCCTGCCCCCTACACCGGCAGAGAGCTCGGGGGAGCCAGAGTCTGTCAGGCAGCTGCTGGGCTGGCCGCCCGTGTGGGAAGGGGCAGAGCCGACCTAGAGGCACAGTGGGCCTCTTGCTCTCCCTGCTGCCCTGAGGCTGCTGGGCCAAAGAGGTCTTGGGCATCCAGCCCCTTGCTGGTCCCTTCCCTCTGACGAAGCCGTCTGAGCTCCAGCACCTTGCAGTGTGGAGAGAGCCCCTGCCAGCAACCTCCTCTCCAAGGAGGCCTCAACCGAGGCCTAGGCCCAGGGGAAAGGCACCAGCGGGGATGAGCCTGGGGAGGCGCCCGGGCATGTCTGGACCCAGTCCCCGCAGCCTGCCCCTTGGTGGGGCAGTAGCCCCGGAGGCCAGGAAGGTCTGGGCAAGGCTGGCCAGGGGAAGGGGACTTGCTGGGTCCTGCCCCTGGCCTGTGGGGCCTCTGAGCACAACCGGCCCTCTCCCGCTGGAAGACCTCCCCGGCTGCCTCCAAAGGCCGCTTTGCAAGCACTCTCGCCGGCTGTTCCCGCCAGCTGCGCACAATGCTCCCAAGCCCGGGAGAAAAGCGCTTCGGGGTGGTGCTCTCTCCCGGCCCTTGCCCCTGAGCCTGGGGGACAGGCATGGGGTCCACAGTCACTGGCCAAGGCAGAACCACATGCACAGGTCTGTTCCTGCACCCTGCACTGGCAGAGAGCTCGGGGGCGCCAGAGACTGTCAGGCAGCTGCTGGGCTGGCCGCCTGTGTGGGAAGGGGCAGAGCCGACCTAGGGGCACACTGGGCCTCTTGCTCTCCCTGCTGCCCTGAGGCTGCTGGGCCAAAGAGGTCTTGGGCATCCAGCCCCTTGCTGGTCCCTTCCCTCTGACGAAGACCTCTGAGCTCCAGCACCTTGCAGTGTGGAGAGAGCCCCTGCCAGCAACCTCCTCTCCAAGGAGGCCTCAACCGAGGCCTAGGCCCAGGGGAAAGGCACCAGCGGGGATGAGCCTGGGGAGGCGCCCGGGCATGTCTGGACCCAGTCCCCGCAGCCTGCCCCTTTGTGGGGCAGTAGCCCCGGAGGCCAGGGAGGTCTGGGCAAGGCTGGCCAGGGGAAGGGGACTTGCTGGGTCCTGCCCCTGGCCTGTGGGGCCTCTGAGCACAACCGGCCCTCTCCCGCTGGAAGACCTCCCCGGCTGCCTCCAAAGGCCGCTTTGCAAGCACTCTCGCCGGCTGTTCCCGCCAGCTGCGCACAATGCTCCCAAGCCCGGGAGAAAAGCGCTTCGGGGTGGTGCTCTCTCCCGGCCCTTGCCCCTGAGCCTGGGGGCCAGGCAGGGGGTCCACAGTCCCTGGCCAAGGCAGAACCACATGCACAGGTCTGTTCCTGTCCCCTGCACCAGCAGAGAGCTCGGGGGAGCCAGAGACTCTCAGGCAGCTGCTGGGCTGGCCGCCTGTTTGGGAAGGGGCAGAGCCGACCTAGGGGCACACTGGGCCTCTTGCTCTCCCGGCTGCCGTGAGACTGCTGGGCCAAAGAGGTCTTGGGCATCCAGCCCCTTGCTGGTCCCTTCCCTCTGACGAGTCCCTCTGAGCTCCAGCACCTTGCAGTGTGGAGACAGGCCCTGCCAGCAACCTCCTCTCCAAGGAGGCCTCAACCGAGGCCTAGGCCCAGGGAAAGGCACCAGCGGGGATGAGCCTGGGGAGGCGCCCAGGCATGTCGGGGCCCAGTCCCCGCAGCCTGCCCCTTGGTGGGGCAGTACCCCCGGAGGCCAGGAACGTCTGGGCAAGGCTGGCCAGGGACAGGGGCCCTGCTGGGTCCTGCCCCTGGCCTGTGGGGTCTCTGAGCACAACCGGCTATCTCCCGCTGGAAGACCTCCCCGGCTGCCTCCAAAGTCCGCTTTGCAAGCACTCTCGCCGGCTGTTCCCGCCAGCCGCGCAAAATGCTCCCAAGTCCGGGAGAAAAGCGCTTCGGGGTGGTGCTCTCTCCCGGCCCTTCCCCCTGAGCCTGAGGGCCAGCCAGGGGGTCCACACTCCCAGGCCAAGGCAGAACCACATGCACACGTCTGTTCCTGCCCCCTACACCGGCAGAGAGCTCGGGGGAGCCAGAGTCTGTCAGGCAGCTGCTGGGCTGGCTGCCCGTGTGGGAAGGGGCAGAGCCGACCTAGAGGCACAGTGGGCCTCTTGCTCTCCCTGCTGCCCTGAGGCTGCTGGGCCAAAGAGGTCTTGGGCATCCAGCCCCTTGCTGGTCCCTTCCCTCTGACGAAGCCCTCTGAGCTCCAGCACCTTGCAGTGTGGAGAGAGCCCCTGCCAGCAACCTCCTCTCCAAGGAGGCCTCAACCGAGGCCTAGGCCCAGGGGAAAGGCACCAGTGAAGATGAGCCTGGGAAGGCGCAGGGGAATGTCTGGACCCAGTCCCCGCAGCCTGCCCCCTGGTGGGGCAGTACCCCCGGAGACCAGGAAGGTCTGGGCAAGGCTGGCCACGGGAGGGGCCCTGCTGGGTCCTGCCCCTGGCCTGTGGGGCCTCTGAGCACAATCGGCCCTCTCCCGCTGGAAGACCTCCCGGCTGCCTCCAAAGGCCGCTTTGCCAGCACTCTCGCCGGCTGTTCCCGCCAGCTGCGCACAATGCTCCCAACCCGGGAGAAAAGCGCTTCGGGGTGGTGCTCTCTCCCGGCCCTTGCCCCTGAGCCTGGGGGCCAGGCAGGGGGTCCACAGTCCCTGGCCAAGGCAGAACCACATGCACAGGTCTGTTCCTGCCCCCTGCACCAGCAGAAAGCTCGGGGGAGCCAGAGACTGTCAGGCAGCTGCTGGGCTGGCCGCCTGTGTGGGAAGGGGCAGAGCCGACCTAGGGGCACACTGGGCCTCTTGCTCTCCCTGCTGCCCTGAGGCTGCTGGGCCAAAGAGGTCTTGGGCATCCAGCCCCTTGCTGGTCCCTTCCCTCTGACGAGTCCCTCTGAGCTCCAGCACCTTGCAGTGTGGAGACAGCACCTGCCAGCAACCTCCTCTCCAAGGAGGCCTCAACCGAGGCCTAGGCCCAGGGGAAAGGCACCAGCGGGGATGAGCCTGGGGAGGCGCCCGGGCATGTCTGGACCCAGTCCCCGCAGCCTGCCCCTTGGTGGGGCAGTAGCCCCGGAGGCCAGGAAGGTCTGGGCAAGGCTGGCCAGGGGAAGGGGACTTGCTGGGTCCTGCCCCTGGCCTGTGGGGCCTCTGAGCACAACCGGCCCTCTCCCGCTGGAAGACCTCCCCGGCTGCCTCCAAAGGCCGCTTTGCAAGCACTCTCGCCGGCTGTTCCCGCCAGCTGCGCACAATGCTCCCAAGCCCGGGAGAAAAGCGCTTCGGGGTGGTGCTCTCTCCCGGCCCTTGCCCCTGAGCCTGGGGGCCAGGCAGGGGGTCCACAGTCCCTGGCCAAGGCAGAACCACATGCACAGGTCTGTTCCTGTCCCCTGCACCAGCAGAGAGCTCGGGGGAGCCAGAGACTCTCAGGCAGCTGCTGGGCTGGCCGCCTGTTTGGGAAGGGGCAGAGCCGACCTAGGGGCACACTGGGCCTCTTGCTCTCCCTGCTGCCCTGAGGCTGCTGGGCCAAAGAGGTCTTGGGCATCCAGCCCCTTGCTGGTCCCTTCCCTCTGACGAGTCCCTCTGAGCTCCAGCACCTTGCAGTGTGGAGACAGCCCCTGCCAGCAACCTCCTCTCCAAGGAGGCCTCAACCGAGGCCTAGGCCCAGGGGAAAGGCACCAGCGGGGATGAGCCTGGGGAGGCGCCCAGGCATGTCTGGGCCCAGTCCCCGCAGCCTGCCCCTTGGTGGGGCAGTACCCCCGGAGGCAGGGAACGTCTGGGCCAGGCTGGCCAGGGACCGGGGCCCTGCTGGGTCCTGCCCCTGGCCTGTGGGGCCTCTGAGCACAACCGGCTATCTCCCGCTGGAAGACCTCCCCGGCTGCCTCCAAAGGCCGCTTTGCAAGCACTCTCGCCGGCTGTTCCCGCCAACCGCGCAAAATGCTCCCAAGTCCGGGAGAAAAGCGCTTCGGGGTGGTGCTCTCTCCCGGCCCTTCCCCCTGAGCCTGAGGGCCAGGCAGGGGGTCCACACTCCCAGGCCAAGGCAGAACCACATGCACACGTCTGTTCCTGCCCCCTACACCGGCAGAGAGCTCGAGGGAGCCAGAGTCTGTCAGGCAGCTGCTGGGCTGGCTGCCCGTGTGGGAAGGGGCAGAGCCGACCTAGAGGCACAGTGGGCCTCTTGCTCTCCCTGCTGCCCTGAGGCTGCTGGGCCAAAGAGGTCTTGGGCATCCAGCCCCTTGCTGGTCCCTTCCCTCTGACGAAGCCCTCTGAGCTCCAGCACCTTGCAGTGTGGAGAGAGCCCCTGCCAGGAACCTCCTCTCCAAGGAGGCCTCAACCGAGGCCTAGGCGCAGGGGAAAGGCACCACCGGGGATGAGCCTGGGGAGGCGCCCGGGCATGTCTGGACCCAGTCCCCGCAGCCTGCCCCTTGGTGGGGCAGTAGCCCCGGAGGCCAGGAAGCTCTGGGCAAGGCTGGCCAGGGGAAGGGGACTTGCTGGGTCTTGCCCCTGGCCTGTGGGGCCTCTGAGCACAACCGGCCCTCTCCCGCTGGAAGACCTCCCCGGCTGCCTCCAAAGGCCGCTTTGCAAGCACTCTCGCCGGCTGTTCCCGCCAGCTGCGCACAATGCTCCCAAGCCCGGGAGAAAAGCGCTTCGGGGTGGTGCTCTCTCCCGGCCCTTGCCCCTGAGCCTGGGGGCCAGGCAGGGGGTCCACAGTCCCTGGCCAAGGCAGAACCACATGCACAGGTCTGTTCCTGTCCCCTGCACCAGCAGAGAGCTCGGGGGAGCCAGAGACTCTCAGGCAGCTGCTGGGCTGGCCGCCGGTTTGGGAAGGGGCAGAGCCGACCTAGGGGCACACTGGGCCTCTTGCTCTCCCTGCTGCCCTGAGGCTGCTGGGCCAAAGAGGTCTTGGGCATCCAGCCCCTTGCTGGTCCCTTCCCTCTGACGAAGCCCTCTGAGCTCCAGCACCTTGCAGTGTGGAGAGAGCCCCTGCCAGCAACCTCCTCTCCAAGGAGGCCTCAACCGAGGCCTAGGCCCAGGGGAAAGGCACCAGCGGGGATGAGCCTGGGGAGGCGCACAGGCATATCTGGGCCCAGTCCCCGCAGCATGCCCCTTGGTGGGGCAGTAGCCCCGGTGGCCAGGAAGGTCTGGGCAAGGCTGGCCAGGGTCAGGGGCCCTGCTGGGTCCTGCCCCTGGCCTGTTGGGCCTCTGAGCACAACCGGCCCTCTCACGCTGGAAGTCCTCCCCGGCTGCCTCCAAGGCCGCTTTGCAAGCACTCTCGCCGGCTGTTCCCGCCAGCTGCGCACAATGCTCCCAAGCCCGGGAGAAAAGCGCTTCGGGGTGGTGCTCTCTCCCGGCCCTTGCCCCTGAGCCTGGGGGCCAGGCAGGGCGTCCACAGTCCCAGGCCAAGGCAAAACCACATGCACACGTCTGTTCCTGCCCCCTGCACCGGCAGAGAGCTCGGGGGAGCCAGAGACTGTCAGGCAGCTGCTGGGCTGGCCGCCTGTGTGGGAAGGGGCAGAGCCGACCTAGGGGCACACTGGGCCTCTTGCTCTCCCTGCTGCCCTGAGGCTGCTGGGCCAAAGAGGTCTTGGGCATCCAGCCCCTTGCTGGTCCCTTCCCTCTGACGAAGCCCTCTGAGCTCCAGCACCTTGCAGTGTGGAGAGAGCCCCTGCCAGGAACCTCCTCTCCAAGGAGGCCTCAACCGAGGCCTAGGCCCAGGGGAAAGACACCAGCGGGGATGAGCCTGGGGAGGCGCCCGGGCATGTCTGGACCCAGTGCCCGCAGCCTGCCCCTTGGTGGGGCAGTAGCCCCGGAGGCCAGGAAGGTCTGGGCAAGGCTGGCCAGGGGAAGGGGACTTGCTGGGTCCTGCCCCTGGCCTGTGGGGCCTCTGAGCACAACCGGCCCTCTCCCGCTGGAAGACCTCCCCGGCTGCCTCCAAAGGCCGCTTTGCAAGCACTCTCGCCGGCTGTTACCGCCAGCTGCGCACAATGCTCCCAAGCCCGGGAGAAAAGCGCTTCGGGGTGGTGCTCTCTCCCGGCCCTTGCCCCTGAGCCTGGGGGCCAGTCAGGGGGTCCACAGTCCCTGGCCAAGGCAGAACCACATGCACAGGTCTGTTCCTGTCCCCTGCACCAGCAGAGAGCTCGGGGGAGCCAGAGACTCTCAGGCAGCTGCTGGGCTGGCCGCCTGTTTGGGAAGGGGCAGAGCCGACCTAGGGGCACACTGGGCCTCTTGCTCTCCCTGCTGCCCTGAGGCTGCTGGGCCAAAGAGGTCTTGGGCATCCAGCCCCTTGCTGGTCCCTTCCCTCTGACGAGTCCCTCTGAGCTCCAGCACCTTGCAGTGTGGAGACAGGCCCTGCCAGCAACCTCCTCTCCAAGGAGGCCTCAACCGAGGCCTAGGCCCAGGGGAAAGGCACCAGCGAGGATGAGCCTGGGGAGGCGCCCAGGCATGTCTGGGCCCAGTCCCCGCAGCCTGCCCCTTGGTGGGGCAGTAGCCCCGGAGGCCAGGAAGGTCTGGGCAAGGCTGGCCAGGGTCAGGGGCCCTGCTGGGTCCTGCCCCTGGCCTGTGGGGCCTCTGAGCACAACCGGCCCTCTCACGCTGGAAGTCCTCCCCGGCTGCCTCCAAGGCCGCTTTGCAAGCACTCTCGCCGGCTGTTCCCGCCAGCTGCGCACAATGCTCCCAAGCCCGGGAGAAAAGCGCTTCGGGGTGGTGCTCTCTCCCGGCCCTTCCCCCTGAGCCTGAGGGCCAGGCAGGGGGTCCACACTCCCAGGCCAAGGCAGAACCACATGCACACGTCTGTTCCTGCCCCCTACACCGGCAGAGAGCTCGGGGGAGCCAGAGTCTGTCAGGCAGCTCCTGGGCTGGCTGCCCGTGTGGGAAGGGGCAGAGCCGACCTAGAGGCACAGTGGGCCCCTTGCTCTCCCTGCTGCCCTGAGGCTGCTGGGCCAAAGAGGTCTTGGGCATCCAGCCCCTTGCTGGTCCCTTCCCTCTGATGAAGCCCTCTGAGCTCCAGCACCTTGCAGTGTGGAGAGAGCCCCTGCCAGCAACCTCCTCTCCAAGGAGGCCTCAACCGAGGCCTAGGCCCAGGGGAAAGGCACCAGCGGGGATGAGCCTGGGAAGGCACAGGGGAATGTCTGGACCCAGTCCCCGCAGCCTGCCCCTTGGTGGGGCAGTACCCCCAGAGACCAGGAAGGTCTGGGCAAGGCTGGCCAGGGGAAGGGGCCCTGCTGGGTCCTGCCCCTGGCCTGTGGGGCCTCTGAGCACAATCGGCCCTCTCCCGCTGGAAGACCTCCCCGGCTGCCTCCAAAGGCCGCTTTGCAAGCACTCTCGCCGGCTGTTCCCGCCAGCTGCGCACAATGCTCCCAAGCCCGGGAGAAAAGCGCTTCGGGGTGGTGCTCTCTCCCGGCCCTTGCCCCTGAGCCTGGGGGCCAGGCAGGGGGTCCACAGTCCGTGGCCAAGGCAGAACCACATGCACAGGTCTGTTCCTGCCCCCTGCACCAGCAGAGAGCTCGGGGGAGCCAGAGACTGTCAGGCAGCTGCTGGGCTGGCCGCCTGTG